>NC_137053.1:3470000-3537500 GCF_032717465.1 Coenobita brevimanus | reverse complement strand
CAATAAATCCCAGCCTTATAAATCCTACCGGGCGATAAAGATAAATGATAAGGATAACTGGGAGGATTTACAGGGATCTCTTATCATCGTAAGTGACACGGGCGATAAAGGGTGTCATTATACTCGCATCACTGCCTTCTTACGTCTCATCCGCCTCCAGGTACGGGCAGGTAGGCGCTCAGGTAAGTAGGCACGTAAGTAGGTAGGTGGATAAGTAGGTAGGCACACGAGTTGACGGGGTAGAATAGGTAGATAGGTAGGTAGGTAGGTAGGTAGGTAGGTACGCAGCAGGCAGGCAGGCAGGTAGGTAGGTAGGTAGGTAGGTAGGTAGGCAGGCAGGTAGGTAGCTGGGTAGGTAGGTAGGCATACAAGTTGATGGGGTCAGGTAGGTAGGTAGGCAGGTATGGAGGTAGGCACAAAATTTGATGGGTTAGGTGCAAATTGAAAGATGGACAGGTAGGCAGGTAAATTAGAAGGCAGGTAAGTAGATAGGTAAGTAGGTGGGTAAGTAGAAGGGCATGCACGTACGTGGGTAAGCGGGAAGGTAGGTAAGTAGGTAGGCAGGCAGATAAGTAAGAAAACAGTCAGTAAGGTAGGTAGGCAGGCAGGCAGGTCGGCAGGTAGGAGCATTAATGAGGTTGGCACGTAAGATGGGCTGGTAGGCAGGTAAGCAGGCAGATGGACTGATGGGACTGGTGGGTAAATAAGAGGTAGCTTGGAAGGCAATGATAAGGTGGTGGTCGAGTGGTTAGAGAAGTTGGCTGCTGTTCGAAAAGACACGAGTTCGATCCTAGGCTGGGGAAGGGAAGTTAATATGTGAGAGAGAGAGAGAGAGAGAGAGAGAGAGAGAGAATTGTCTGTTTCTCTTTGTGAGCATGTATCTTTAGCTTTTTCCAGTCTCTCTCTCTCTCTCTCTCTCTCTCTCTCTCTCTCTCTCTCAACCACAAAACCCACGGCCAACTCGTTCCAACATTCTCGCCGCCGCCATGAAAAGTTGAACAATTATATAGTTTGTTGTCTGAAGTCATTGTGGAATATGTACACACGGACGCGGTAATGGCGAGGCTCTGCTTAACGAGGGAGCTTTAAAATGATCAGGCCAGTCGCGTGCCTTTTCGTTAAGCACACACAAGGTTCGTTTAACGCGGATTCGTTTAGCGCGGATTCGTTTAACACGGAGATGAGTGAGTTTTGAGGATGTGTGTGCTTTTAGAGGGTCGGGGAGGTAGGAATGGGGGAAGCAAGGGGAAGAGGGAAGGAAGGGGAAGAGGGAAGGAAGGGGGAGAGGGAGGGAAGGGGAAGCAGGAAGGAAGGGGAAGAGGGAAGGAAGGGGGAGAGGGAGGGAAGGGGAAGCAGGAAGGAAGGGGAAGAGGACAGGAAGGGGATGGGGGATGCAAGGGGAGGAGGGAAGGAGGGGGTTGGTGATGATGGGGGAGAAAAGTCAGTAGGAGTGGGTGGAGAGGGTGGGGAAGAGGGGAGTGTGGATGGGGAGCATTGGTGTGTGTGTGTGTGTGTGTGTGTGTGTGTGTGTGTGTGTGTGTGTGTGTGTGTGTGTGTGTGTACATATATGTAGTGGTGCTTGTGGAAGGTAGAGGGGGTGGGAAGCAACCGTGTTAAAGAGTGCCGAATTTTCCCCCTCTCATTAACACGGACTTGGCCATCAGTAATTAAGACCCATTAAAATTGCATTAGGCGGGGTGAACAGCGCAGCGTTTATAAGCAGATGGCCGGATCCTGAGTCGGCAATCGAATCCAACTCCCCGATAACCCAGATACGCGTGCTATTGGATCCCACACCACATTAAAAACAGGTTATGCTGGAGGGAAGGCAAACTTGGGATGTTAAATGCACGCTATTAGTGAGGATTATTTATTTATTTTATTATTTTTTTTTTTTGGGGGGGGGTAATGGACGAGATTATTTTTTATTTTTTTTTATTTTTTGGTGGTGGTCATTCAGTGGTAGGCTGCTTAAGTGGGGACGTAAAGGGAGGGAAGGGAAGGCAAGGGTAGACACAAGGTAGGGAAGGGAAGCGAAGGGGAGATACAGGAAGGGCAAGGGAGGGAAGACAAGGGAGGGAGGGGAGGTGAAGCAAGACAAAAAAAAATAAAATAAAATAAAACAGTAAACAGAAGAGGCACACATATGAGTAACATTTATACCTTCTCACTGGTTAGAGAGAGAGAGAGAGAGAGAGAGAGAGAGAGAGAGAGTGAGTCTATATATTAAGTCTTGAGCGGACACCTTCCCATATTCTTATACAAACAGGTGGTCTGCCCTTAAGGTGTATCTCCCACTATCTTCCTCCCCCTCCCCTTCCTCCTCTCCCTCTCCTTCCCCTTCCCTTCTCCCGCTCCCTCTCCCTCCCCAACCCTCTCCCTCCCCCTTTACACTCGACCCACATCAACACAACACACTCCCCTCCAGGTCTCTGTCTCTCTCTCTCTCTCTCTCTCTCTCTCTCTCTCTCTCTCTCTCTCTCTACCGGGGTTAAGAAACAGCTTTCAATGACCCCTTCACTACAAAATGGTCTCCCCTTAAGATGAATTAAATCGTCGGAGGGAAGGAAAGGGAAGGGAAGGGTGCGGGGGGGGGATGTGAATATAAGGGAAGGGAACAGAAAGAAATGGATGGGAAAGGAGGGGTAAGGAAGGGAAAGGAGGGGTAAGGGAAGGGAGGGGAGGGGAAGGGAAGGGCGACGGAAGGGAAATGAAAGAAGGATGGAGTAGACATAGAAAACGAAGGAAGGATGAAGGCAGAGAAAAAGGAGCGATGGAGAAGGAAGCTAACATCATATTACACCTTAAAGACTCAGCAACACTCAGCATCAACCTTCAATTATTTACCAGGGTCTATGGGAGGGAGCCTGGTGGTCTGGTGGTCTAAGCGCCATGGTTTTAGTGAAGGTCTAGGATACAGGTTCGATCCCAAAGTACCATCAGGGGAGGTAGACTGGTCATCTACCCCTAAATCTACTGAACTACGGACCCTACAGCACAATAAGAGCAATATGGTGCTAGCAATTACCTCTTTCAGTGCGGGGAATATGGGTGAAATTTTTAATACGGCGCTTTTTCTGTCCCCCACGAGGTTAAATGAGGCGATTAAGCAACAAACACTGCTTCAATATCGCATAATTACATGATCGTAAATGCGTATCGTTACATTACAAAAAAATAATAATAATAATAATAATAATAATAATCTCCGTGAAAATAATCTACGGATATTGCTACCCAAGTTTCAATTACTTCATTAGTTTTGTCTTGGTGATTTATATTATGGGTCTCTCTCTCTCTCTCTCTCTCTCTGTGTCTGTCTGTCTCTCTGTCTCTCTCTCTCTCTCTCTCTCTCTCTCCTCTCCCCATCGCCCTCCTCCCCATTCCCCATTCCAGACTCATTTTTCTTCAAGTAACCCAGTGACATCTTAAAGAAATATAAAGGAATAAACGGAAGAAGGGGAATGGAAGACAGGAAAAGAGAGGGGATGGGCGGGGAAGGAAGGGCAGGAGAAAAGATGGGGAAGGAAGATGGGAGGGGTGAGGAAAGAGGGGAGAGGGGGAGAGGGATGTGGGGAAAAAAAATGAGGACCGGAAGGGGAAGGGGAATGGACAGGAGGGGAAGGAGGGGGAAATGGGAAGCGAGGGAGGGGAAAGAGGGGAAGAAATAGGAAGCGCAAGGGAAGGTACGGGAAGGAAGGAGACGCAAAAAAAAAAATGGATGGAAGGGAAAAGAGGGGAAATGAGGAAGGAAAAGGGAAAAGAAAAAGATGGAAAAGAAATTAAATGAAGGAAATGAAAGGAAATGAAAAATAGGAGCTAAGAAACGAAAGAAAATGAAAAGGAAGTGAAATAAGGGGAATGTGAATAAAATGTAAGACAAAAAAGGAAAAGGAAATGAAGAGGAGGGGAAATGACATGAATAAAAGGAAAATAAAAGGAAAGGAAAGGAAGGGAAATGAGGGAGATGAAAAGAAAATTAAAAGTAGTATTTGATAAAGGAAGGGAACGGGGGTGAAAGGAAGGGAAGGAAATGAAAGCACGAGAAAGGAATAGACGATGGAGATGGGAAATGAAATGAAATTGAAGGAAAGGAAAAAGCAAGAGGAAGGAAGAGTAAGAAGATGAGGAAGTGAAATAGGGAGGAATGGAAAATGAAGAAAGGGGAAGAGAAGGGGAAGGAGGAGGGAGGGGGGGTAGCTGTGACAAGGCGGTGACAGTCAGATAGAGTGGAATGACAGAGAGAATGTAAAGGGGGAGCGGAGGGGAGGGGAGGGGAAGGAGGAGGAGGAGAGGAGAAGGAGGGAGAGGGAGAGAGAGAGAGGGAAAGGAAAGAGGAGAAGGACAAGGGGAAGAAAGATGGAAAAGGAAAAGGGGAGAGGAAGAAAGGGAGAAGGGGAGGGGGAAGGGGCAGGGAGAAAAGGGGAGGGGGGAGGGGAAGGGAGATGGGGAACGGAAAGGGGAGGGGGAGAGGGAGAAAGAGAGGGGAAAGGGGGAGAATAAAGGATGAGGGAAACAAGGCGAAAAGGAACAAGGCAAGGAGATCCACTTTACTAATATAACACCTTTTCATTCCATCTCCAGACGATTTTATTCAGCAGAGGGTACGATTTTTGGAGCTGGAGGGGTTTGATACAGCCTTCACAAACCCACTGACAACGAGAGAGATTTACTGAGCTGAGGAAAATCGTCTGGTGAAGGAAAAATTTGGTTAAACATACGTCCTGTGGAATTAATGGGGAAGGAAGGAAGGGAGATGTTGGAGGGGGAGGAAGAGGAGGAGGAGGGAAGAGGGGAGAGGAAGGGAGGAGAAGACAGACAGATGGACAGGTGAGGGAGGTAAGGATGGGGAGGGGAGGGGGAGATGGGGAGGGAAGAGGAACAATGGTAGGTGATAGTGTCAGGTGTGCTGGCGTGGGGGAGAACCTGCAGATTATTATTATTATTATTAATTATTATTATTATTATTGCTGTTGTTGTTTATGATATTATTACTACTACTACTTCTACTACCACTACTACTACTATTACTACTACTACTACTACTACATTAATACTACTACTTCTACTACCACCACTACTACTACTACGATCATGTTTATCATCATCATCATCATCATCATATCAGGAGGAGGGAAGCGTGTAGAATTTCAACCCCTTCATTCCGAGCAATTTTTCTTCCTCCTGCTACCGCCAGACGATTTTATTCAGCTTGGGACAGGCTTTTCAAACTTGGCAGATAAAAATAATAATAATCATAATAATACCGGTAATAATAATAATAATAATAATAATAATAATAATAATAATAATAATACATAAGTTGTAAAGAAGGAAAATCTGGGCCAAGTAAGCATGAAAGAACTATAGCAATCTTTCTCCTTCCCTCCCACCCATCTTTCCATCTGCGAATCCATTTTTTCAAACTGACGTGGTGGAGAGGAGCGCCTTCACGTGGTGGCACCCATATAACCTGGCGGCTCCACTGCCTGGTTATGCAAACGTCCCTCAGCTACTTCCCTAACCCCGGAAAGGAAGATAATGGACCGCGGGAGCGCACCTTAAGCCTGCAGTCCACCGGGTTCACGTTTCACTTGAGCCTGAGGTTGCAACTTCTATACCCCTTTCACTCAAACTTGGCCCAGATTTTCGTCCTCTTGCAGTCCATTTCACGTGGCTCAGTGGAAGAAAATGACAGTGCTACGGCTCTACATTCATTACAGAGCACTTCTTCGTGACTAGCATCATATTTCAGGACTTCTTCGTGACTAGCATCTGATTTCAGGACTTCGTGACTAGCAAATTTCAGGACTTCTTCGTGACTAGCATCATATTTCAGCACTTCTTCGTGACTAGCATCATATTTCAGCACTTCTTCGTGACTAGCATCATATTTCAGCACTTCTTCGTGACTAGCATCATATTTCAGCACTTATTCGTGACTAGCATCATATTTCAGCACTTACTCGTGACTAGCATCATATTTCAGCACTTCTTCGTGACTAGCATCGTATTTCAGGATTCTTTCGTGACTAGCATCATATTTCAGCACTTCTTCGTGACTATCATCGTATTTCTGGATTCTTTCGTGACTAGCATCATATTTCAAGACTTCTTCGTGACAAGCATCATATTTCAGCACTTCTTCGTGACTAGCACCCTATTTCAGTGTCTTATTACGCCTCATCGCTGGAGGGATGGCAATTTTGGACCAAGTTAGAGCAGTGAGCGTAACCAAGTGACGTTCATCGCTTTTTCCCTTTTTTTTCTTTTTATTTCACTTACTTTCACTATATTTCCCACCGCTATTTTCCCCCGCCAAGTTTTCCTCTTCCTCTTATGCACGACGGAGCCCGGAAGTCGAGGATTCAGTGACCGTAGCGTGAAGACTGGGCGTAGCGTGACCGACATGCGAAGCGAGGCCGGCATGAGAGTGCGACCGGCCATCTGGAGGTCCACTGGCTGAGGAGGTTACGTGATGCCTGTTCGTCTGCGATTTATTCTACCTGGGATTACGTTAGTCTTGTTAGTTTGCGATTTACTCTACCTGGAATTACATGATACCTGTTCGTTTGCAATTTATTCCACCTGGGATTACATGATACCTGTTCGTTTAGGATTTATTCTACCTGGGATTACGTAATACCTGTTCATTTGGGATTTATTCTACCTGGGATTACGTGATACATGTTCGACTGCCATAATTCTACCGGTTACACCTCAATGTGGCGGGCAATCATGTGGTCCAATTGCTGAGGGGGTCCGTGTGGTGTGAGATTCCTGTTTGTGAATACGGGGACCATCATCCACTCACCTGATGTAGCGGTACCTATTTATTTCGCCTTCATCCTTCTTCTTCTGTGTCGGTCCCATTTTCTTTCTATTTCTCCCATCCTTCCTGCCATTATATTACTCTCCTTTCCACTTCAGGTGGCTTTACACTGAGTGAAAAGCCTAATGGTTTCCTGTAGCCAAGGACAGCATTTCCAGCGCTGGGTGGTAACCATAAAGTCAAATAACGCGGTGATGTGGAGTCTATTATAGTGACCCTGGGTGGAGAGATGCAAATGCGGGGTCCATCCGGGAACCAAGCCTTCACATTCATCCCTGGACACCGCTATGGCCAGGCACTGTCTTGCACAAGGGAACATGCTCCACTACACGAGATGGCCCAGCATACCATAGCTTGCCTCCGACTAATGGGTCTGCTAGGCTTGACACAACGTGGCTAACAACAACTGCCTGGCTATATATACATCCCTCATCTCCCTCCCTAACCCCCAGGAGGAGGATGGAGGGCTGAAGGAGGAGGACAACTTCAGCCTGCAATCCAACGGGTTCACTTTCAGATGAGCCAAGGATTGTAACTAGCACTACTACTACAACCCGTGGCTTTAGAGATTACGTGACACCTTTTCCTTAGGAATTTATTCTGCCAGTTACACCTCAAACTTCTCTTGCACGTTATTGATGTGATGTGCCGATATTAAGACGATATACAATAAATCACCTACATGACAATCACGTGTAATAAGCAAACTAAATCACTAAGGATGAGATGTTAAGTCTCCCACGCCTCTTATCCTACCACCCAAAGCCTCTCCGTCCCCCAAGCACGAGAGAGGCCCCGCAATCAGCTAGGGAGTGGGGTGAGAGGGGGGTGGAGTGGTGAGTGGGAGGGATGAGTGGGTGTCTGTGAATTCCGTGGTCACAGGCAATAGTTATGATGCCATCAGTGTCCACCAAAGTTTCTGTTATGGCGCCGTAGGAAGGGTGGTGGGGTGTAAGGAGAGGGCGTGGGGAGAGAGTAGGGGGTGTGGGGAGGGAGGAAAAGGAGGGAGTGTAGGGAGGGAGAAGGGGGAGTGAGAGCAAAGACAAAGATAAGGGGAGAGGGGAGGAAGGAAAGAGGGGGTGTGGGGAGGGAAAGGAGCAGGAAGGATGAAAGAAGGAGGGGGAGAAGAGGGGGTGTAAGGAGAGAGAAATAGCAGGGGGTGTGGGGAGGGAGGAGAAAAGGGAGTGTGGGGAGGAAGGAGAAGGGGAAGTGAGAGCTAGGACGAAGGTAAGGAGAGGGAGGAGGAAGGGAAGAAGGAGTGTGAGGAGAGAGGAGAAAGGGAAGAGGTAGTGTGTGAAGGGAGAGGAGCTGGAAGGGTGAAGAGGAGGAGCAGGAGGGGAAGAAGAGGGGGTGTGGGGAGAGGGGAGTGAGAGCAAGGACGAAGATTTGGAGTGGACATCTAGGAGGGCAACAAGGAGGGGAGAGGAGGGAAAAGATGAGAGAAAGGAGGGAACAGAAGAATAGTGAGAGAAGGAAGAATAGAAGGAGAAAAGGAAGATATGTAAGAGACAAGAAGATGTGATCGAAGGAGAGGATTAGCAGGAAAAAGAAGAAGAAGAAGAAGAAGAAGAGGAGGAGGAGGAGGAAGAGGAGGAAGAGGAGGAGGAGGAGGAGGAGGAGGAGGAGGAAAGGGAAGAGAAATGAGTGGGGGATGAGAAGGGAGAGAGACGAGGAGAGAGGAGGAGCAGAGAGAGAGAAGAGAGGAAGAGCAGAGAAAGAGGAGAGAGGAGGAGCAGGAAGAGGAAGAAAAACAAGGAAGAAATGAAGAGGTAATGACAAGGAAGATGAAGAAAGAAAAGAGGAGGGGTAGAAATGAGAAGACGAAAGAAGAGAGGAGGAAGAAGATGAGGAAGACGACGACAGGAGAGGAGAGGAGAGGAGAGGAGAGAGAGAGAGAGAGAGAGAGAGAGAGAGAGAGAGAGAGAGAGAGAGAGAGAGAGAATTCCTCTTGCTGTGATATGGAGAGGTGAATGAGAGGAGGAAGGGAAAAAGAGAGTAAAGAGGACGAAGAAGAGGGGAGTAAGGCTAGGATTCATTACCTCCTCTTACTCTTTCCTCTTGCTCTTTTCTCTCTCTTCTTGCTCTTTTTTTTCTCTCTCTCTCTTCTTGCACTTTCCTCTCTCTCTTCTTGCTCTTTTCTTTCTTTTTGTTCTTTTCTCTCTTCTTGCTCTTTTTTCTCTCTCTTCTTGCTCTTTTTTCTTTTTGTTCTTTTCTCTCTTCTTGCTCTTTTCTCTCTCGCATTTTTTCTAGACTAAGTGGTTTACCGTAGGCAGTGATACTTTGTTTTATTTCTCTCTCTCTCTCTCTCTCTCTCTCTCTCTCTCTCTCTATTAGCCCCAAGGTAGAGGGTTCAACGTCTTCTCATTTACCCTTCGTTAATCATGACCTTCTCAGCCCACCTTCTCCTGATCTTCTTCGACCTTTCTCGTTAAACAGCTTCTCCATCTGTTATCCCATCTTCGTTAAAAGTCTTCAGCTCAGCCAAGCGTCTTTAAACCTTCTTATTCGTTATACCTCCATCTTCGTTAGTCTTCTGATCTTCTTGGACCTTTTTTCGTTAACCTGCTGCTTCTCTGTCTATTCCCTATCTTCGTTAAACGTCTTATCTCAGCCAAGCGTCTTTCAACCTTCTTATTCGTTATACCTCCATCTTCGTTAAGCTCCTGTATCGTTCGCTTCGTTTTCGCTCAGACTCTTACGCCTCTCCTCGTTAAACACTTCATTTCGTTAATCTCTTCACTGATCGCTCCATTGTCGTTAAGTACCGTTATCGCCGTCTCGTTAAACTCGTTCATCAATAATCTCGTAATTGTTTAACGAGCTCGTCACCCACTATTCGTTAATCTGTCTTTGTTTAACGTCGGATTTTTAAGTGTCATTCTCGTCCTGTTTATATACTCTTCTGTCTTCGTTAAGCATCTCCATCACTCCATCCTCGTTAAACTTTACCTCAATATATCGTTTATTTTCTCAGTCCATTTCGCTCAACTCACTACACTTCGTCCCCTCTTCGTTAAGCATCGCCATAACCCCAAGCCTCGTTAAACCTACTCTTCCCAGCCACTTCTCGTTAAACATCACCTTAATATATAGTCCCATCTTCGTTAAAACCGCCCTCCTTATCCCATCCTCGTTTACCGTCTCCTCGTTCATCAATTTTCATCCCAGCCAAAAAAGGAGAAGATTGAGAGGAAGAGGATTTTGTGGTGAGGTGAAGGTGGCAGGTGTGAGACAGAGAGAGAGAGAGAGAGAGAGAGAGAGAGAGAGAGAGAGAGAGAGTCCTTCAGTGTGACGTCACCATTGTAAACAGCAGCAGCTGGAGACTTCACACTGCAGGTAATGGCGATCTCTCTCTCTCTCTCTCTCTCTCTCTCTCTCCACCACTCACCTAATTCACCACCATCATTCCTTTTCCAATATCCTCCCATCACATCACCTATTTCTCCCCACCACATTCCCTCACTTCACCTTTCCATCACATTCCTCCACTTCAACTCTCCACCACACTCCTCCACTTCACCTCCATAGTCTATCACTTTGCTCCACATCCCTCTTACCTTTCCACACCCCTCCACTTCTCCCACACCTCTCCATCATTCTTCCACCTCTTCTCATATTCCTCACACACATTTCACCACCATTACCCCCACACCTTACCTCTCCACCACTTCAACACCTGTCCACCACTTCACCATCACTTCTCCAACACCTCTTCACTACTGCACCGCCTCTCCATCACAACCCCACTTCACTCCACCACTTCACCACCACTTCTTCACCACTTCACCACCACAGCAGATGGCGAGGCGTGAAGAGGACGGGCCAGGAGATCAAAGGACTCCATAATTTATTCATTTCCACACAGGGGGAAATCTCTCACCCGCCCCACTGTTCCTTAATGTTCCTTCCTTCCTCCTTAACCCACGCAACCTTATACACACACACACACACACACACACACACACACACACACACACACACACACACACACACACTTTCCCAACAAGAATTATACGTCTTTCACCTTAACTTGGCCCAAATTTTTGTCCTTTTGAAGCATGTTTCACGTGGCATAGTGGCAAAAAAAGACAATACTAGACCTCTACATCCATTCCCTAGCACTTCTTCGTGACTATCACCATGTTATGCCTCTTACTACAGCTCAGCATTCGAGAGAGAGAGAGAGAGAGAGAGAGAGAGTATAATCCTGTGATTCGTCTCTTTATCTCCTCAAAGGTAGTAAATACTTTCTCCTTTCTTTAAAATTCTCTCTTTAATTTTCTCACATTCTTTATTCAGTACAAGATACATTATATCTCTGCTCCTTCCTTTCTTCCTTCCTTCTTCCTTCCTCCCTCCTTCCTTCCTTCTTCCTTAGCATTTCACCATTTCCTTCCTTCCTCTCACCTTAAAATCTCTCTTCCATATACCGGTACCTTAAATTTCTCCTATTCTTCCTTCTCTCCTTCCTTTAAATCCTCTCCTCTTCTTAGTACCTTAAATTTCTCCTCATTCTTCCTTCCTTCTTCCTTAAAATCTTTCCTCTTCCTTCATTCCTTAAAATTTCTCTTTGATGTTCCCTCCTCCTTAAATGCTTCCTTGAGTCCTTCACGCTGCTCCTTACTCCTCCTTCATTGTTTCCTTAAAATCGCTCCTAAATGTTCCTTCTTCCCTCCTTAACTCCTTTCATCCGGTGACTTAATTTTCCATTTTATTCTTCCTATTTTCAGACGATTTTATTCAGCTTTTGTAAGACCCCATGTAGTGAAGGGGTTAATGAAGGATAAATGTAACCCCTCCAATCTCTCTCTAGTCACGAAGAAGTGCTAGGGAAAGGATGTGGAGGTCTGGCATTGTCTTGTACGCCTTGCCCACACATTCACTCCTTAAACTGAATCAGGCTTAATAAAATATTACTTTATTTTCCTTACTTCCTATACTACAATTACTTTTTGTTATTTTCTTACAACCAGACGATTTTATGCAACAAAGGATGAAAATTTTTACCACTTCAGCTCTAGGACGTGTTAATTCTTTCTATACTAAAACGATTTTATTCTCTTTATTGACCTTTCCTTTATTGATCTTGGGATGTTAATAAAGCCTTAGCAAAACCCCTTCAGTGCGACAGGCCGCTACTACGCTGAAGGAAATCGTCTGGCACCAGGAAGATGAGTAAATATCACGTCACCAGGATTCCAGGGGCTGAAAAGAGGGGCTTAATGAACGTTCTTACCTCTCAAACTAATTAGAGATATGCACAGGTAAAACGGACGTCCTTCAGGTGATGGGACTTACCTGCAGTGGACTCAGGTGCTCTCTTTCTTAATTCCTCCTTAATTATACTTCCACTTTTACTTAATTACCTTCCTTCTTCTCAGCCTTCAGTAATTACATCTTATAATTACCTCCCTCCATCTTCTCCATAATTATTTTTCTTCATCTTCTTCACAATCATTTCCCTCCATCTCCTCCTTCAGTCATACCTCCTTAACCCTCTCACGGTCGGGAATACTCTAGCTCTCTGTTCCAGCCGACGCCACACGATTTTACGCAGCTTTAAGTGGGTCATAGAAGCCTGGGAGAATTATCACCATTAACCCCCTCATGGTCGGAACAACTCCCAAAACTCCATCCCAACGAAGCCCTGACGATTTTATTCAGCTGGGTGGGTCATAGGTGCCGGAGGGAGTTACGTCGCTTGTCCTTATATCACAAAAACGTTTCATCCTTGACTCACATAAACGTTTCATCCTTGACTCTCACAAAAAACGTTTCACCCTCGACTCACAAAAAATTGTTTCATCCTCGACTCTCACAAAAACGTTTCATCCTCGACTCTCACAAAAACGTTTCATCCTTGACTCACAAAAACGTTTCATCCTTGACTCACAAAAACGTTTCATCCTTGACTCACAAAAACGTTTCATCCTTGACTCACAAAAACGTTTCATCCTCGACTCTCACAAAAACGTTCCATCCTCGACTCTCACAAAAACGTTTCCTCGACTCTCACAAAAACGTTTCATCCACGACGCACAAAAACGTTTCATCCTTGACTCACAAAAACGTTTCATCCTTGACTCACAAAAACGTTTCATCCTCGACTCTCACAAAAACGTTTCATCCTCGCCACAAAAACGTTTCATCCTCGACTCTCACAAATACGTTTCATCCTTGACCCACAAAAAAACGTTTCATCCCCAACGTTTATCTCCTCACACCCTACGCCTCTCCTCGTTAATTTCCAGCCAACCCAACCCCTTCGCAACGAGGCTATAATTTCAATGCGCCTTATGGGGAAATTGCCTATTCTCTGTTCACTTCAATTGGGCGAAAATTTGCCATCCTTCCATCTTCAGTGCTGGACTAACAACACGAGATTAGCACTGGAAATTCGGTGCTAGTCACGAAGAAGTGCTGTGGAAAGGATACAAGACCACAGCTACGAGAAATAGATACGAAGGACAAAAATTAAGCCAAGTTAGAATGAATCGACTATAGAAAGGAAGAGGTGCTATACTACGTTTACTGCAGGTTGGCCTAAAACTGCCACCTCCCCACCTTGAATGCTGAGTTAAAACAATAGATCACTACTAGGAAAACGATGCTGGTCACGAAGAAGTCAATGAGGTACATAAAATACTGAAAAGGGACTAAGGAAAAAGAGATGTAACGTAGTCTTCAAAATATCATTCAGGACAAGAGGGTTTTCCTTCAGGTAAATCGTATGGAAAAAAAAAAAAGAATAATACAGAAAAGAAAAAAAATTAAAAGGAAGGATAGAAAAAAATAATAGGTCATCGGACTGAAGGGATCCGTCCTGAATATGCGGAAAGAAAAAGGCTACACATTATCATCACTATCATCATCATCACATTATCATCACCATCATCATAACTATCACGTCACTTTTACCACAATCACCACCATCACCACCACCGCCACTACCACCATACCACCATCACCACCATCACCCTTATCAGCATTATCATCATCGCCATCACCTCCATCATCATCATCATCATCATCATCAATCATCACCACCACCACACTAGCATCATTATCGTCACCATCATCATAACCACCAGCACCATCCTTATCACCATCATCATTACCATCATCATCAACACCACCACCACCACCACACCATCACCATTATCAACAATCATCATCACCACCACCACACCACCACCATCATCATCATCATCATCATCACCACCACCACCACCACAACAACAATCCTTATCACCATCATCACCACCGCCATCATCACCACCACCATCATCACTCTGTTTACAAAGTTCACACATGATGAGGCGCTCTATAGCATGGACCGTAATTTCTCTCGGGACGCGAATCAGAGGAGAAAGAAGTCCCAGTTCAATCCGCCCTACCCCCCTCCTGTGAGAGAGAGAGAGAGAGAGAGAGGGAGAGAGAGAGAGAGAAGCAGACTGTCTTGGAAGAATGATATGAGAGGCAGACAACCGTATTTAAGGTACCATATAACACATACTCTTATATAAGGGGACGAGGGGAAATAAAGAGGAAATTGGGGCAACTACAGAGTATTTCTTTTCTTGTGTCAGTGGGATTAAGGCATCTGACATAATAGATAGATAGATAGATAGATAGATAGATATTACAGATACATACAAAATAGATACATACAGTCAGATTTTTAAAGTTGCATGAAGGCGTCTAACTGTATACCGTATATACACAAAGATATATGAAGTGAGATTTTTTACGCTATCTATCAATGGGTTTTAGTGTATAGACAGATAGATACTGACAGGTAGGTAGATAGATAGACAGATAGGTATACAAAGATAGATAATATATATGAAGTGGGGCGTTATTAAGCTCTATATTAGGCGTCTGTCTATAATATAGACCCGGATTACTATTTTTTTTTTTTTAGGTTACTACGCACAAACGGAGAGAGAAATGCGTCTCATACTTATTATTATTATTTTTTTTTTTTTTGACTCTTTCAAAAACATCATTCCGAAAAAAGTATATTAAAAACTGCTGTCATTGTAAGAAAAGGCAGGTCAGGAAAAAAACAAAATCAAACAGAAAAAATCATCTTTCACGCCACGCACTATATAGAAGAAAATTCATTAAAATAAATAAATAAATAAACAGGTAATTAAATAAATAAAAATTCGTTCGTCCGGGAAGAGGTAATTATCTTTCTATCTTTTACGTATACCTTGAAAAAAAAAAAACTCTAAACTCTCTCTCTCTCTCTCTCTCTCTCACACACACACACACACACACACACACACACACACACACACACACACAACACAACAATTAGGAAGACCGCATTTGTAAAGCGAAGGTCAGTTTTATTCCATTCATTTACGAGCACCCGCAAAAACAATAAAAAAAAACACACACACACACATACATTTTCCCTATCTACACTCCCCATACCGGAAGCACAATTAAAAAAAACGAAAAAAACGAAAAAAACGAAAAAAAAAAGAATATATTTGTCAAGGGAGAGGCAGTTTATTTTCGAGTTTTTTTTTTTTTTACCAGTGTCTTCCAAAAAAAACATATTTGGAAACATTTTTTTTATTTTCATTTTTTCGTTAACGACACTGTATATGGGAAAGGAAAATGCTGGAACGTGTGTGTGTGTGTGTGTGTGTGTGTGTGTGTGTGTGTGTGTGTGTGTGTGTGTGTGTGTGTGTGTGTGAGAGAGAGAGAGAGAGAGAGAGAGAGAGAGAGAGAGAGAGAGAGAGAGAGAGAGAGCACTGGAGTAAATTGAAACTCCACGAATTCCACACCCAATTTTTTTCCACACAACTTCAGACCAACACAAAGGGGATTAAACCTACAGTACAATTTCCTTTCTAAATTACTTAACAAATCCTAACGCCTCAAACCCTGTGTTAGTCTCGTCATGGGGGCTAAAGAGGGGCGCCTTCACGTGGTGGCACTGGGAGGGGAGGGAGGTGGTGGAGCTGCCCGGTTATAGGTTGAAAATTATCATCAACTCCCTCCCTCCCTATCCCTCTCCCCGAAAAGGATGATGGTGGACGATAGGAGATGGGTATGTTAAGCCTGCAGTCTACCGAGTTCACGTTTCAGATGAGATTGGAATAATAATAATAATAATAATAATAATAATAATAATAATAATAATAATAACAATAATAATACTGTAATAATAATAATACCCAATAGTAGTAGTAGCAGTAGTAGTAGCAGTAGTAATAGTAGTAGTAGTAGTAGTAGTAAAAATAACCCCTTCACTACGATGACTTCTTTTGCATTTCTGCCCTCTCCAGACGGTTTTATTGAGTCAGAAGAGGTTTTGGAATTGAAGGGGTTGCCTTGGAAACGAAAACCACCCATCAACTGCCAAAAACTATATACTTAAACAAACCGTAATTCCAAATGACCCCTAATTTGTACCATGATATCCGCTTTGGTGGTGGGTGGTGGCGACCATCATCCACTCACTGGATGTAGTGCTGCCTACGTCATCCTTCACCATTATCATTCCTTTATCTGTGTCTGGCCTCCTCTCTTCCTATTTCTCCCATATTTTCTGTCGCTTTTTATTGCTTTTCTTTCCTTCTCAGGTGGCTTTACAGTGAATGGCAAGCCTAAAGGTTTCCTGTAACCCAGGAATCCATTTACAACGCTGGGTGGTAACCATATAACCAACCCATACGTGTTCGTTACGTGTCAACAAGTTGGTTGGCGGAGGGTTAGTGCCCCTCCCCGTAAAACAACTAACTCATAGACAAACGGCCACCCAATACGGGATTATGGCGTCTGGTTATAGACAGAAAGAGACAGATATTAGCTTTCTTTGAGTCTTTCTACTACCAACCAAAAGAGGGAGTTGTTCCTACCATTAAAGGGTTAAGGGCTCTAGCGAAATTAACTGCTTCATGGTAAGATGCAAGTGAAAAAATATATACAATCTTGGTGGTGTGTATGAAAAGAATCTGGAAATCTTACGACACTACTACACTCCTCAAGGTTTCTCTCAAGACGTTAGGGTTTATCACTACTAAGAAAAGCTATTTAGAAAGCAAAGTCACGCTGATAAAGAGCTAAATGTTAGTTACCAGGACTGATAAGAGATGAAATAGGAGTGAGGATGACTGAACAACGTGGGTGAAAGTCGAGTTAAGAGTGCTCAGTTAAAGAAGCATAAGAGAGAGAGAGAGAGAGAGAGAGAGAGAGAGAGAGAGAGAGAGAGAGAGAGAGAGAGAGAGAGACGAGTGCGGCCAACAGCTCCGTCACCCCGGGGATATTCGCATCGGCAAGCGCAACAACCCGCCATTGGAAACCTATAGCCCGGCAGCCCATTTCTATTTATTATCCTCCAGCCAGGGTTAACTCCGGAAGGGGGGATGGCTGGGAGGGGGAGAGAAGGGGAGGGGAGGGACGTGGAGGGGTGGGAGGGAGGAGGGAAGGAGGGGAAGATGGGAGAGGAGATGGGAGAAGATGCAGAGGGAAAGGAAACACAAGGAGAGTGGGAAGGGATGGGAAGATGGGGAAAGAGAGAAGAGGGGGACTGAGAGGAGACGGAAGGATAATAGGGAGGGGGAGAGGGAATGAGGGGAGTAAAACAGAGAGGGGGAGAATATCTGGGCGGGACGTGTGGGGGGCTGGGGAGATGGGGGAGGAATGGAAGATGAGGAGGTGAAAGAATGGTGAGACAGAGAAGGGAAAGAAGGAAGGGGAGTAAATGGAAAGGAGAGAGAGAGAGAGAGAGAGAGAGAGAGAGAGGCGTAAAGAGAAAGAGATAAGTAACGGCAAGGGATGAAGAGAGGTGAGAGAAGGGGGCGGTTAGGGGGAGGGGGAGAGGGGACACAAGAAGCGATGAAAGGGAGTCTGGGGAGAGGATATGAGGGGTGGAAATAGGACGGAAGGAGTGAGGGTGTGAGTGACATGGAGGGGAGGAGGGGAGGGGAAGGGGAGGGGGGATCACTGTGGAGAGGGAGTGGACGGGGAGTGGGAATTAGGAGGGAGGGGAGAAGGAAGAATAAAGAGGGAAAGGGAAGGAGGGATGGAAGCGGAGAGGGGAGAGAGAATGGATGGAACTGGAGGATGGGGAGGGAGGGGAATGGAAGGGATGATATTGGGACGGGAAGGAAGGGATAGGGATTGTATAGGGATGGGGTTGTTGCGTAGGAAGGGATGGGGGAATGCGTATGAGAGAGAGAGAGAGAGAGAGAGAGAGAGAGAGAGAGAGAGAGAGAGAAATAACAGGACTAAGGAGGAAAGGGCGATAATAAAGATAGGATGTAGAGAAAAGAGGGAAAGGAGAAAGCGATGTAACGAGGGAGGAAGAATGAAAGGAAAATTATGGACGAATGATGAAGAGAAGGGAGAGAATTAGGAGGGAGGAGACAAGCGAAATGATGGAGGGAGAGGGAGGGAGAGAGGGAGGAGAGGGTGAAGGAGGGAGAGAAGGAGAGGGGTGAGGTGAAGGGGAGAGAGAGGAGGTGGGAGATAGGTGAGAAACAGAAGAGGGAGATTAGGGAACAGAAGTGAACAGGAAGAAGTAGGAGAGGGGAAGAAGAAGGGGAGGAGGGGGGGACGAAAGAGATGGGAAAGGGAGGAGAAAGGAGAAGAGAGGAGGAAGAGGAAGGGGAGAAGGAAGTGAGACAACAGGGGAGAATCAGTAAGAAAGAGAAAAGAGGAAAGGAGACAATTATAAAGGAAGAAAGGGGATGTAAGAAAAGGAAGAAGGTAAAGGAGAAGGTAAAGCCAATGAGAAGACAATTAGAAGAAGAAGACAATGAGAAGACAGAGTGAGAGGAAGGAAAAGAGGATGGGAGAGATGAAGGGAAGGTGGCAAGGAGGAAAGAAGAGGAATGGAAAGGGAGAGAGGGATGAGGGAGTGAGAAGAGGCAGGAGAGGGAAAATGAGAGAGGAAGAAAGACGAGGGAATCGGGGGGAAAATACCAAGAGGAAGGGCAAGAGGGGGAAGCGAAAGAGAGAGAGAGAGAGAGAGAGAGAGAGAGAGAGAGAGAAGGGGGGGGGACAGTAAGGAGGGCAGCTTGGACGTATGGCTGCCTCACTTCCTCCCGACATTTAATCTCCAACACGTAATTGCGTCTCCTTCCCCCACACCCACATCCATACCCACACCCATATTCACACCCACACCCATATCCACACCCACACCCACACTCACTTGACACCACTTCACCTGGATACTCGTACATTTAGAGCTCTACACCCACACCCACTCCCACATCCACACTAGAACACCTGATCTTGCATCCTCACCCACACCCATAATCTCCTTGACATCATGTACCCACACATCTTCATTCACCTATCCAGACATCCTCACCAGCCCTCTAACCCTCACCCAACCTTACACCTAAACCACATCCACATCCTCACTCACACCGTCACTCAAAGCCACACCCTCACCCATATCCACAAACACACCCACACCGCCTCCCATACCCCCACCCTCTCTCACTTTCACGCCCACCCACACCCACACCATCTCATCTCCAGCCGTACCTTCATATATATTACTGGACGAATCCCCAGAGACGAAGAAATAAAAAAAATATATATATACCTTTCTCTGATAACGAAAGCCAAATTCATACACAAACATACTGCATTATTTTCTTACCCTACGTTATAATCTTCTATATAAAGTACACAGTCCAAACACAAACATCTCAACTCTTCCTTTTCACACACACAAACACTTCACCTTTTTCCTCATATTTAATGTAAAGTCACTCTGTAAACAAACACCTTGTACCACTTTCTTCCACACAAAACCATCCACTTTCTTCCACACACAAAAAATCCACTTCCATCCACACAAAAATCATCCACTTTCTTCCACACACAAAACCATCCACTTCCACACAAAATCATCCACTTTCTTCCACACAAAACCATCCACTTCCTTCCACACAAAACCATCCACTTTCTTCCACACACAAAAAATCCACTTCCATCCACAAAAAAAACATCCACTTTCTTCCACACAAAACCATTCTACATTTTCTTCCACACAGAACCATCCACTTTCTTCCACAAAAGAAAAACACCGGAACAAGAAAAAAAAAACAAGAAAAACACCTGTAGCAAAAGAAAATGACACAGGACATGATAAAGTGAAAGAAAGAAAAGAAAAATTAATAAAAGACGATGTAAAATGAAAAATGGCGATGAGAATGAAAGAGAGAGAGAGAGAGAGAGAGAGAGAGAGAGAGAGAGAGAGTGTACAAATTAAATGAAAAAAAGAGGCGAGGGAAGACGATTGGATATGATTAAAAAAGAAAAGATAAAAATATATATACAACAGAAGAGGAAGGGGACAAACATGAAGGGAAAATGAAACTGAATTTGAGAGAGAGAGAGAGAGAGAGAGAGAGAGAGAGAGAGAGAGAGAGAGAGAGAGAGAGGAAGTAAAAAACGAAAGACAAAGTAAAGCATGGGGGGAGACTGAACGAAAAAAAAAAAGGAATAAAAAAGAAATAAGAAAAATACAAAGAATAAAGGAACAACGAAGGACGAGAAAGGCAAAGAAGAGAATGACAAGTGGGAAATAACGGTATGCAAATTGTGTGGAAGGGGAGAAGCTGGCAAGAAGAAGAAGAAGAAGAAGAGGAGGAAGAAGAGGAGGAGGAGGAGGAGGAGGAGGAGGAGGAGACCTGATAGCAAGGGGAAGGAAAAGAGTGTTAATGAAGTGAGGAAGTTGGGGAGGTGACTTTTACTGAGAGAGAGAGAGAGAGAGAGAGAGAGAGAAAGCAATCGAGCGGCAGGGACACAGTACTACAGAAAATGAAGACGGACAGGTGGAGGTACGAGAGAGAGAGAGAGAGAGAGAGAGAGAGAGAGAGAGAGAGAGAGAGAGAGGCATGTTGACGACAGAAAGGCAGACAGGCACGGAGAGGCAGAGAGGCAGACAGGCAGACGGAAAGAAGACAAGTAAAGAAAAAGCTAGACAGGTAAAGAGAAAGCTAGACAGGTAGAGAGAATGCTAGACAGGTAGAGAGAAAGGCAGACAGGTAGAGAGAAAGGAAGACAGGTAGAGAGAAAGACAACAGGGAGAGAGAAAGGCAGACAGGTAGAGAGAAAGGAAGACAGGTAGAGAGGACGACAACAGGTTGGGAGAAAGGCAGACAGGTAGAGAGAAATGCGGTCAGGTGGAGAGAAAGGCAGACAGGTAGAGAGAAAGGATGGCAGGCAAAGAGAGAAAGGCAGACAGGTAGAGAGAAAGGCAGACAGGTAGTGAGAAAGGCAGACAGGTAGAGAGAGAAAGGCGGACAGGTAGAGTAAGAAGGGAAAACAGGCAGAGAGAGGGGGAGAGAGAAAGAACGGCAGGTAGAGAAAGAAAGACACGTGGGCACAGGTAGACAGGCAGAAGGGCAGACAGGCAGACAGGTAGACAGGCAGACAGAAAGGCAGGGACAGCAGCACATCGGAACGGCAGCGGACGGGAAAGGGGAAGGGGGTAGGAGGAGGCTACTGAAGGAACCCAAACAATACCTTTTGTCTGACGGAACAAAAACCCACGCAGGCGACATTTCCAGCAGGCAGAGGTAGTCGCTGGCATCTGTTCTGCTAGATTATGATAGCAGAGGCACGTCCAGGATAAGGGGTGGGAGGGGGGGAGCCTGGAAAGTAGTTAGGGAGGGGGCTGGAAAGTAGCTGGGTAGGGGGGCCTGGAACGCGGGGAGATGTGTGGAATTTGGGATGAAGGTGGGTACGTATATTTGCAAACTAATCACCTCCCTCAGTTGTCAGTCTTTTTCCACACTCATCCACATTCTCCACAGATCTGGATGCTTGTCCTGTTCCACACTTCACCCTCCTGGACTCCACGTTTACCCATCTCATTGCTCCAGCCTCATTCACGCAAAGAGAATGATATTTAAACATAGATAAGAGTTCGTGAGATGCGTAAACTTGTTCAGATAGAAAACAGATAGGCTAGACGTGGATATAGACAGATAGCTAAACAGACAGACAGAAAGATAAACATATAATGGAGTTGAAGACCAGATGAATGAAGGTGGAGAAAACTAGAGCTAGATAAATATAAATAAAATAATGAAGGATATAATAAAGATATAGATGAATAGACGACGACACAGAAATAAAATATCCGGACGAATAAAAATAAGACAGAAAAGACGTAAGCAAATTAATGCAGATAAAAACATAGCGATAAATATGGGCGCGCGCACACACACACACACACACACACACACACACACACACACACACACACACACACACACACACACACACACACACACACACACACCACTGACCATTTAAAACACTCTCACAAACATCACGCAAACATTCAACATTACTCACAGTGCCAAATGTAACTCTCTCCCAGTTAGGTGTTGTATCGTTACTGTTTTTCATAATTTCCTTCCCTCTCACATTCTTTTTTTTAAAACAATTTTGCCTCCCTTTCCTTCTCCCTCAAACCTACTGCCTTCCCTTCCTACTCCCCAAAAAGTGCTGCCTCCCCTCCCTACTCCCTGAAACCTACTGCCTCCTCCCTTGCTTCTCCCTCAAACGTACTGCCTCCCCTTCCTACTCCCTCAAACCTAGGAACTGATAACCTGAAAAAAAATAAATAAATAAAGACCTGACTAACGTGTATTCTGTATTCTAATTTCCATATTCAGTATTACTGTATTCACCTGTCTCTCTTTGACTGTGGACGATACATCTGAAAAAGGTGTTATTAGTTTTGCATGAAATCGGGTGGATAGGTTGGCAGTGCGTCAAGGGAAAAGTTGATTAGATTTTGAGGTGAAGCCGGGGTCGGATGCAGGAATAAATCACCAATATTACAAGCGCTGGCGAGGTATGCGCTCTCTGTAACTGTGTAAAATGGCGGATAAATACCGTAGAATTTACTGACAACATGAGACCGTAAATGTATTCGTCTGGCAGGATGGAGGAATTACAGCAGTATATCATGATTTTCCTGGCGTTGGTGGAGGTATGCGCTCTATGTGTGATTCTTACATTTTTTCTTTTAATCAAGACGACTGGAGGATACATGACTATAGTCGTGGCGCACAACTCTGAGGTTGTCATTATCGTACCCTGGCAACCTACAGTTCAAAAGTGCGTCCGATGTTTTATCATATTATACACGAATCATATTATTATGCACGAATATATTATACACGAATATTATTATACACGAATCACATGGGTCTCAAATTATACACGAAATCAGACGCACTTTTGAATGGTAGTTGCCAGGCCGCGATAATAACAACCTCAGGGTCGCGCGCCGCGACTTTAGTAACCAAGAAGACTCTGAAGGATAAATCTGACTATCAACCAAGGAGACTGGAGGGTAAATCTGACTAGTAACGAAGGAGACTCGAGGATAAATCTGACTAGTAACCAAGGAGACTAAAATTTGGGGGACTGGCACAATTCCATCACATAAAAAGATATAAAAGAAAAAAATTCATCTGTGAATGAACATCGTTGTGAAAAAAACTGTCGAAGAATATAACAGTAATAACTATACAAAGGCATATTTTATTTATAGTGTGTGTGTGTGTGTGTGTGTGTGTGTGTGTGTGTGTGTGTGTGTGTGTGTGAGAGAGAGAGAGAGAGAGAGAGAGAGAGAGAGAGAGAGAGAGAGAGAGAGAAATTAAACACACCTATTTTAAATCTCAAGCCACACAAAGCCAGTTTTCTCTCTCCCTTACCTGGAAATAAGACAGGTGTGCTAATTACCGAGCTAAATCACCTGAAATAAAAGACGCAGTTGATAGGATTTAGGGATTAATGCATTGTAGTCTCCCCTTAAAATCCTGTATACTTTTCTGGCTATTATTATTATTATTATTTTTAGATTAGTCTGCCTCCTCCACCTCCTCCCATTTTCTATGCCTCCCCTTCCCCGTTTTCATGTTATGGATTTTTATTTTATTTTCTTGGTTTTGTTGTCGACTTCCCCCCCCCTCTCTCTCTCTCTCTCTCTCTCTCGTCTGTTATTCATGTAATTTTCTCACGTCTCTTTCATGGTTAATTACTTCATTTCTTTTCTCCTCCTCCATTCCCTCTTTCTCTATAAAATCGGCTTCTGATAGAGAGAGAGAGAGAGAGAGAGAGAGAGAGAGAGAGAGAGAGAGAGAGAGAGAGAGAAGAGAAAATAAAGAGATGAGAAGAGTAGAAAAAAAGAGAGAAAGGAAAGAGGTGAGAAGAGTAGGAAGAGAGAAAGAGAGAAGAGAGAGAGAGAGTGCGAGCGGAATAAAAATGTGTGAAAAAAGGAGAGTAGAGAGTTTAAAAGAGTAAAGAGAGAAATAGGCAAAGTTAATACGAATGTGAAGAGTGAATAGGGGCGAAAAAGAGAAGAGAGGAGCGGTATTTAAGAGTAAAAAAAAGAGGAAGGTATAGGCGAGAAAAGAGAGAGAAGGAAAGAAGTTGAAAAGTGAGAGGGGAAAAAAATCAAGAAAAAATATAGAAGTCAAAAAGAGCAAGGAAAATGGAAACAGAGAAGAGGGAAATAAATAAGAGCGCGAAAAGAGTGAGAGAAGAGAGGCATAGAAGTAAAGAGTGCGAGATGAGAAAGGAACGACGGGAGTGGATGGTGAAGAGAGAAAAAGAGAGAGAGAGAGAGAGAGAGAGAGAGAGAGAGAGAGAGAGAGAGAGAGACCGAATGACAGTGAGAAAAGAAAGAAATCATGTGAGTGAGGAAAAGAGTGGACGAGAGTAAGAAAAGAGGGAGCAGAGAAATGACACTAGAAAGTGAGGGTAAAAAAAAAAAAGAGAATTAAAAAAAAAAAAAAAGGAAGCACGTCACACTCTCCGTCATTGTCTTTATTTATATATTGATTCGTGGGATTTTTTTTTCTTTTTTTTTTGCACTCTCAAAAAAAAAGCTGCCCATTTTTTACTATGAACCAGCATATGTTATCAAAGCAAAATTCATATATAAATATTTTTTGGCTCTGTTGGGATCTGCATTTTCTATTATACGGTCCAGTTCCCATTTTCTGTTTCAATGGAATTTATTTATTTTAATATGCATGATTTGTTTTTTTGGACGATGTGGGATTTCAAAATTTTTTTCTAACTGTGAAATGTAAAGGATTTGGTGTTATCTAATATTAAATTGTTTTATATTCTATCACAAGGGTTTTTCATTATTATTATTATTATTATTATTATTATTATTATTATTATCATCATCATCATCATAATCAACGTCAAAATTATCGTCGTCACCATCATTATTATTATTATTATTATTATTATTATTATTATCTTAACCATTGTCGTCATCATCATCATCAGCAGCAGCATCATCATCATCTTCACCATCATCGCAAACATCACTCCATCTCAGGACACTTTTGACACCCACTGTATCCCTCACTAAACCTACCACCACAGCCACCCTCAAACCCTCCCCTTCCCCCCAGGTACAGTTTGGTTCAAAAGTTCGTGGCAAAAGCATCAACAACGCATCTTTGTAATTAGGAAATAATTACAAAATCACTAAGCATTTGATCACTCCTGTATCAAACCCTTCAATTATGGCCAAAAGGTGTATTTTTTTATTATTTATTCTCTTCTCGCTACCTTCAGACGATTTACTCAGCTCAGGAGGGGTTGTTCGAAAGGAAGTGGTCAGGTACAACATTCATTTACCCCTTCATCTTAACTTGTCAGAGGTTTTCGCCCTTTTTCAAGTTATATTTCCTACCGCAATGGCAGAATAAGACACAGCACCGCTCTACCGTACATCTTTTCCTCAGCACTTCTTCGTGACCAGCACAAACTATGCTCTCGTGTTGATTTCTTGCTGCAGCTCAGAATTCTCAAGATGGATGGATAGACGTCAATATTATAGACCAAGTAGTAGTAGTAGTAGTAACAGTAATGGTGGTGGTGGTGGTGGTGGTGGTGGTGGTGGTAGTAGTAGTAGTAGTAGTAGTAGTAGTAGTAGTAGTAGTAGCCCAGGATCATCTGAAAGTGAACCCAGTGGACTGCAGGCTGAAGCTGCCATCTTATAATCCACCATCCTCCTTTTGTTGGGATAAGGAAGGTTGAGGGACGTTTGTATAACCGGGCAGCTCCACCGCTCCGTTATATCAGTGCCACCTCGTGAAGGCGTCCCTCCCCAGGTTAAAGTGAAAGGCGTATAGTGAACCTCCGTCCTGGTGGAGTTCATTAGAGCCTGGAGTGGGAGTTGTGCATGGCTCTCCGTTACTCCTGTCTCATCCCCAACTTACACCATTGACAAACTTCACACACGGGGATAGGGTGGAGGGGGAGGGGTAGAAGGGGTTGGAGGGGGAGGGATGGAGTTGGTGGAGAGGGAGGGTGTAGCGGTGGTGGAGGGGAAGAGGATAGACCTGGTGACAGGGGGACACAGGAAGGGGTGGAGGTTGGGTAGTGAGAGTGGAAGTACGATGATGGATGGGATGGAATGTGTGGAAGGGTAGAGCTGCAGGTTCGGTAAGGTGGATGGAAGGGATAGGGTGGGAGGAATGGAGGTTGGTATCTTGGTAGGAAGACTTGTGCGAATTAAGGCAAGGAAGCTGACTCAAGGTGGTACTTTGGTACGAAAGTTGGCAGGTACACGGAAAGGAAATTGACTAAAGGTGAGTTTCATGGGATGGTTGGTAGTGACAGGATGAAAACAAGAGGTTGGTAGGAAATGGGTGGGTAGGGGGACTTATTCAAGATGGTGGTCTGGTAGGAAGGCTGGTAGGAAGGGGGCATGGAGAATTATGGAAGGTGATGACTTGGTAGGGAAGTTGGCAAGGATATGGCTGCAAGACTGATGCAGGGTTGTGGTATGAATGGAAATTGGTAGGAAAACTGGTGGGAGACTGACTGTAGGTGGTAGCACAGTAGGAAAGTTGGTAGGAATACGGTGGAAGACTAGCTGAAGGTGGTACTTCGGTAGGAAAGTTGGTAGGAGGAACAGGGTGGGCAGATTTGACTTATGGTGGTAATTTGGTAAAGAATTTGGTAGGATTGCTGTTTGGAAGTGGAAGGAGTTGGGAGTCGACAAGGTAAAAATATTAGAGAGAGAGAGAGAGAGAGAGAGAGAGAGAGAGAGAGAGAGATGAGCTGGTTGAGATGGCAGAGGTGATGGGTTGACAGGGCGGAGGGTTGGCAGGGTTTGACACTGGGTTGGCAGGGTGGAGTTCGAAAGGGGATGGGTGGAAGGTTGGCTAAGGTGAGCTTTTTATGGTGGAAGCTGGCAGGGTTAGAAGTTGGCAAGGAGGAAGTTGGCAGAGTGGAGAGTTGGCAGGGAAGATGCTGGCAAGGTGGAGAGTTGGTAGGGAGGTCTGGCTGAAATGGGGTTCTCAAAGCTGGCAGGATGAAGGGTTGGCAGGGTGTAGGGTTGGCAGGGTGTAGAGTTGGTAGGGTGTAGGGTTGCCAGGGTGTAAAGTTGGCAGGGTGAAATGTTGACATGGGTGGGAGGCAGACACTTCTCAGGCCTCTGTTGACTCTCTCTCTCTCTCTCTCTCTCTCTCTCTCTCTCTCTCACAGACCTGAATCTATATAACCCGGAAATACATCTCGTCTGGCCTTGCTGAACGGAAATGAACGAAAAAAAAAAAAACGAAAAAAAATATTATGACCTGATATTGGGAAAAAGGAAAGTGAAAATTGTGTGTTTTTATGATTAATATTGTTTTAGTGAAAATATGTGACGAATAACCAGAGTGATTGGATTTTTGAGAGAGCGAGAGAGAGAGAACCGCGTGTGTGTGTGTGTGTGTGTGTGTGTGTGTGTGTGTGTGTGTGTGTGTGTGTGTGTGTGTGTGTGTGTGTGTGTGTGTGTGTGTGTGATTAATGTAAGCTTAAAAACAATGTACACTTAATTACTTTGTGCGTATATTTCATGGCATTACCGCATGATTTTGTGCATGTGTGGATAATTACCTTTAGGCGTATGTCAAGCAGCCTGCCTAAAACACACACACACACACACACACACACACACACACACACACACACACACACACACACACACACACATACACAGTTGTTTATTCAAGCTGGGATGGTGTCAAGGATAAGGGGTGGGGGTGGGGGTGGGGGTGGGGGGTGTACTAGTGGGTGTTAGGATGATAGTGGGTGGAGGGGAAAGGTTAGGGATGAGGATAGCGGGATGGGGATAGGGGTAGGTGTTTATCGTCGGTAGGAGGGAGAGGTAGGGGGTGAGAATGGGGGAGACGAGGGTGGGGGTGATGGGAGGGTGAAGGTGAGGGAGAGAGGGAGGGGGGAGGGAGGGGGTTTGTGATTCAGCAATACAATAACTAAGTGGCTGCAACATCCACTTTCACACTGCAATACCTGCCACTTGAATCAGGTGTCAAGTGTGATGAACTTTGCATTTTTCCCCTCGCAATTTTTTTGAAGTGTTTTGCAGCGAAATAAAAAGGGACAGGACGACATGGAGGCGATTTGTTTGTGGCCACCCCTTACGTAATGGAGGCGTTTGGCTATAGATAGATAGACAGACAGAGAAATAAAATGTTTTTACATTAGATTCGTGATACCGGTAGGCTTTACCACTGAGCATTTAAACCGGAAAAAAAGACAGATCTAGAGAAGAAAGCCAGCAGAAAAGTTGTCATTTTCGGAGGAGTAATACGAGAGAGAGAGAGAGAGAGAGAGAGAGAGAGAAACTTCGTCTAAAAGATTACAGAGCACAGACAGACAGAAATTCAGAAAGATGTGGAAAGAAGACACGACCTATTGCATTCGTAAAAGCTTCCATCAGTTAACCTTTGCATTAGGAAACTGAACAGAAAAAGGGTGAGAATAAGTTGTTGGACGGGTGCTGCGTGCCTGCTGTAAATGGGAAGGAATATAAGCAGTTCTAAAATGAAGTGACCACTGGAATAACAACAGCAGATGGTAAAGGGAAAGGGATGCAACGCTGCCTCAAAGAGATGGGGTTGAAGGGAGTCAGTAAGAGGAGGAGCGCTCATTCCTCTCTCTCTCTCTCTCTCTCTCTCTCTCTCTCTCTCTCTCTCTCTCTCTCTCTCTTACACACACACACACACACACACACACACACACACACAAGGTCAAGACACATACACACGTTTCTACGTGCTAAGCAAACAGCGCATTTACCCTGTCATGAGTTTAGTTTGTGTGTGTGTGTGTGTGTGTGTGTGTGTGTGTGTGTGTGTGTGTGTGTGTGTATGAGATGAGGCTCTGTATATGTGCATGAATTTCCTTGAGAGAGAGAGAGAGAGAGAGAATATTCGTATATGGGTGAACGCAATGCAGACAAATTACAAGTGAAAGGATATTCTAATCATTCTAATCAACTATAATTTTTAAGTGAAGGAATATACACCAAAATATATCTTCTATCATCTTCCTTGTTTTCTTTGCTTCTTCGTCTCTTGTTTTCTTCTTCACATCTTCTTCGTCTCTTCTTCTTCGCCTCTTCTTCGTCTCTTCTCTATCTTCTTCGTCTCTTCATCTTTTTATTCTTCCTCTTCTCTTCTTCTTATTCGTCTTCATTTTCTTCCTCTCCCTCTTTTCATAAACGCCATCATCAGCATTAGCATCATCATCATCATCATCATCATCTTCCCCCTTCTTCATCATCATCCAAATTCATTTCTACTCCCTTTCAGGTAATTAATTCTTTCACTTCTCTTTACTAACTTAATATTTTTTACTATCTCCACATTCTTATTTTTCTGACCAGGAAAAACAATAATAAAGTATTAAAAAGGTGACCGCAATTCCCAGGTGACCGCATTTCCAGGTGATCGCAATTCTCAGGTGACCGCATCGCCCAGGTAACTAATTCCCAGGTGACCGCATCTCTCAGGTAACTAATTTCCAGGCGACCGCAATTTCCAGGTGACCGCATCTCCCAGGTACCTAATTTCCTGGTGACCGCAATTCCCAGGTGACCGCATTTCCCAGGCTGGCTTCGGGGGGGGGGAATATAATCACTTCCCTTCCATTAGAATATATATTGAAAATGGCAGCCAGAACTGAACCCATTATTTTAACTTTTATTTTTTTTTTCACTTTTTTTGGGCGGTGCTTATTAAAATGGAGAGTTGATATGCACGCCAGCTGACTCTAATTTTGTGGAGGGAGGGAGTGACTCTCTCTCTCTCTCTCTCGCCAGTGTCTATCTGTTTCGTGTTTTTTATTCAATTACGTATCTATCTACTTGAGTCTCTATCTGCTATCTCTCTCTCTCTCTCTCTCTCTCTCTCTCTCTCTCTCTCTCTCTCTCGCCAGTGTCTATCTGTTTCGTGTTTTTTATTCAATTACGTATCTATCTACTTCAGTCTCTATCTGCTATCTCTCTCTCTCTCTCTCTCTCTCTCTCTCTCTCTATGTCTCTCTCTCTCTCTCTCTCTCTCTCTCTCTCTCTCTCTCTCTCTCGCCAGTGTCTATCTGTTTCGTGTTTTTTATTCAATTACGTATCTATCTACTTGAGTCTCTATCTGCTATCTCTCTCCCTCTCTCTCTCTCTCTCTCTCTCTCTCTCTTTCTCTCCATATGTCTACTATCTACCTATCTATCTATCTTACCTATAATTTTTAGTGATTAATATTCCTTTGTAAAATCTTTATCTGGCCTGTTTTGATTTTTAGACAACCAGCTACGCATCTATCTGTGTATATCTATTTGCTCTCTCTCTCTCTCTCTCTCTCTCTCCTTCCAGCTCATTTCCTCCTTTCATCGCTTCCCAGTCATTACCCTAGCAAAAGTCACCCCCTGTTTTTCATCCCCTCCAAGCACGGTACCTCACACTGCCAAAACTTCACATCATCATCTTAAACAGCCAGGATTCAGCTCTCTCTCTCTCTCTCTCTCTCTCTCTCTCTCTGCCTTGAATGTCAGTACTTCACACAGCCAAACTTCACATCATCACCTTAAACAATCATGATATAGCTCTCTCTCCCTTGAACTTCACACACACACACACACACACACACACACACACACACACACACACACTTCACATTCTCAGCTCAGTATTTTCAAAGCTAAAAAAATAATCTACTTTCTAAACAGCTTGTAAGTTATGTTTTAAGTTTCCTATTTTCACATAGCTAATAGTCGAAATTGCTTGGCCTGTATTCTCGTCAGGGAAGCTCCGTAACATCTTTCCCTTAGCGATTTATTCTTGGATACGGCTGGTGAATATCAAGTTGTATGTTTCGTTATGCAGAGTGTGTTGGTATCTGATTTAAGTGACACAGGAAAGGGCGGTCAAGTGTAGTAAACAAAATAAATCGCTAATGAAAAGGTGTTCGGGAGGTTCCTTAGTCTTGTCTTTCACACAGGAAGCAGTTAATATTCTCAGCTTAGTATTTCACCCAGTTCATGGTTTTTCATCAACTTTCACGCAGTTTGCACTTCATCAGACTTGTATTCCAAACAGCCAAAGCTTCACATAAACAGAATTTCACACAGCCACCATTTGAAATCTTAGCTTAGTACTTCACACAGCTCGCATCTAGTACTCTTAGCTTGGTTTATCACCCAGCTTTCACACAGTTATGACTCTGTACATGCTGAGACCACACTGCCAAAATACTGCACAAACAGCATTCACAGCAACAAAAAATTACACATATAAGATCTTTCCCGAGCCAAAAATTTGACCACTTATCATTCACACAGCTAAAACTTCATACAGCTAAAACTTCACACAGCTAAAACTCCACACAGCTAAAACTCCATACAGCTACAACTCCACACAGCTAAAACTTCACACAGCTAAAACTCCACACAGCTAAAACTTCACACTGCTAAAACTCCACACAGCTAAAACTTCACACAGCTAAAACTCCACACAGCTAAAACTCCACACAGCTAAAACTTCACACTGCTAAACCTCCACACAGCTAAAACTTCACACAGCTAAAACTCCATACAGCTACAACTCCACACAGCTAAAACTTCACACTGCTAAACCTCCACACAGCTAAAACTTCACACAGCTAAAACTCCATACAGCTACAACTCCACACAGCTAAAACTTCACACAGCTAAAACTCCACACAGCTAAAACTCCACACAGCTAAAACTTCACACAGCTAAAACTCCACACAGCTAAAACTCCACACAGCTAAAACTCCACACAGCTAAAACTTCACACTGCTAAAACTCCACACAGCTAAAACTTCACACAGCTAAAACTCCATACAGCTACAACTCCACACAGCTAAAACTTCACACAGCTAAAATTTCGCACACGTCTTGGCTTCTTCCGCTGTCTTTACTTTTCTTTACTTCTGTTTGCACTTCCTTCCCTCCCCCCCCACGACTCTCTTTGGACTCTCTCTCTCTCTCTCTCTCTCTCCTTCCTCTTTCTTCTCGTTTTCTCTACCTCTCTTTCCTCCTCCGTTCCTTTTCTTACTATCCATTTCCTTCATCTTCCTCTCTCTCTCTCTCTCTCTCTCTCTTCTTCCATCCTCTCCACCTCTCCTCCTTTTCTCTAATCATTTCTTCCTCTCTCATCTTCCTCTTCCTCCATTTCTGTCTTTCCTGTATTCTTTCCATCCTGTTCCTCTCTCCTTCCTCTCATCTCTTCACCTCACTTTCCCTTCCTCCCTTTCTCTTCATCTCTTCTTCCTCTCATTCTCTCTACCTCCTCTGTCTGTGTCTTCTTCTCCTCTCCCTCCACTCTCTCCATTTTTCCTTTCTTTTCCCTCCCTCTCCTCCTCCTCTCCCTCCATTCTCTTCAGTTTTCCTTCCATTTCCCTCCCTCTCCTCCTCCTTCACTCATGCTTTCCATTTCTTCCTTCCACTCCATCTTGTTTCCTTCCCTCCCTTCGTTGTTTTTGTTTCTTTTTCTTCCCTCTTTCCCCTTCTTTTCCTCCTGCCTCTTCCCTCCACCCTCACTCCATTCTCTTCCTTCCCTCTCCACCTTTCCCTTCTTCCTTCCTCTCCATCTATCCATTCTCTCTCTTCCCTCTCCAATTCTCCTTTCTCCCTCCCTCTCCACCTCTCCTTTCTCCCTTCCTCTCCATCTCTCCCTTCCCTCCCCACCTCTCCTTTCTCCCTTCCCCTCCACCTCTCCATTCTCTCCACTCCTTCCTTCCTCTCCATCTTTCCATTCTCTCCCTTCTCTCTCCACTTCTCTCTTCCTTCTCTCCACCACTCCCTTCTCCTTCCCTCACCACTTCTCCCTCCCTTTTCTTCCATCTCTCCACTTCTCCCTTCTCCTTTCCCTCACCACTTCTCCCTCCCTTTTCTCCCTTCTCTCCATCTCTCCCTTCTCCCTTCCCTCACCACTTCTCCCTCCCTCTCCATCTCTCCACCCCTCCCCTCCCTCTCACAATAACAGGCTGTGATGGGGTGGGACTACTAGCACTGTCGACAAGCCTGTTTCGTTAATAAAAGCCAGCAGTGGATGCGGCTCAGGCTGGGTGTGGATATGTGCATGTGGAGTTATGTGGGTGTGTGTGGATATGTGGTTCTATGAGGATGTGGGATTGTAGTTATGTGGCTGTGTGAGTGCATGTGGATCTGTGGGTGGTAATGCATGTTTTTATGTGTGGGTGTGCCTGAGTGTGGTTATGCTTGTGTTTGTCTGGGTGTGGTTGAGTGTGGGTGAGGTTGTGTGTATTTATGGCTGTGGTGTAGGTGTGGTGATGTGTTATAGTTGTAAATACGTGTGACTATGATGGTTTTCTGTGGTTGTAAAAAACTTAAACGAAAGCAAGCGTATCACAACAAATCTTTCACAACACACCTCAAGCACTAACTAATCTCTCTCTCTCTCTCTCTCTCACACACACACACACACACACACACACACACACACAGTTTCAAAGCAAAATACACGCAGCTTTAAACGTGCTACCTGGACTAAATAACACCTGCGTTTAATTAACACTAATGTATTCCCTCTCGTCTCCACAGGTATGAGCCTTCCCACCTTCTTGAGTTCCTGGTTCGCCTCTCTGCTGACACCTAAGTACAGAATATTTAACAATTTATTTATTCTACGTTCCTTATATCGATTTATCTCTATGTTTACTGTGGTAATTTGGTGTTTATGATTTTTATTTGTTGTTTTAATTACTGGAAAATATTTGGAATGACACAAAAATTCTCTTAAATGGAGGAATGGAAAAAGCACTGATTATTTTTGGTATTTATGGAGCGAAATGAGCAACTGTGATGTAGAACGAAGACGCGTGTCAATGATATGAAAGATAAGGAAGCAAATTAACTTAATGCTGTTACGCTGAAAAGTTCCTTGTGCTATATTGAGTGTTACGATTTCTTTTTTTATGCAAGGAAGAAGGAACCCAAGGCCAGACGCTTCAGGCAGGCCGTTTAGCTAAAGGTACCGTGACACCTTATCTGTTGTCATTATTCTATGCAATGTACCACCAACTGTACCACCTATTTGTGAGTTCAACTGCACTTAGTTCATCGCCTTAAATTGGATCTGTGCATGGATGTACTGCATTTATGAACCCAGGCTTATCTGCGCTGAACACGGTGGACTACAGGCTTAAGCTGGCTCTCTATAGTCCACCCATTCCTTTCGGGGGAGAGGGAGTGAATTAGGGGATACTTGTATACCCGGGCAGCTCCAGGGCCTTGTTATATCAGTGCCAACACGTGAAGGCGTCCCTCTCCAGCCTCATGAAGCGAAGACAAGGGAAGCAGCATCAAGAACAAAGGAAATTCAAGACCCCATCCCTTAATTTAAAGACCCCATCCCCTAAAGAAAATTAAAGACCCCATCCCCTAAAGAAAATTAAAGACCCCATCCCCTAAAGAAAATTAAAGACACCATCCCCTAAAGAAAATTAAAGACACCATTCCCCAATTTAAAGACCCCATCCCTGAAGAAGGCCAAAAGAGACGTGGGTGAGGACAATGAGACGGGAAGCTGGAGATGAGTGTTGGGGAGATCTTGAGGAGTTAGCACAAGATAGGATGTGGTGGTGTGAGTTCATCGAGGCCCTATGCATCCCCGAGGGTGCCACAGGAAATGATTGATTGATTGATTGATCCCTGAAGAAAATTACAGACCCCAATTACCAATTTAAAGACCCCATCCCCTAATTCAAAGACCCTAAAGAAAATTAAAGACCCCATTCCCTAATTTAAAGACCCCATCCCTTTAAAGAAAAAATACTCCCCAGCCTCCCACACGCCTGATCGACCTCCCCACCGCCAGCGCATAATATTTCATCCCCAAAATCTTACCATAATGAATACTAATGTGCCTCAGGGTTTATTACGGGGCTAAATCATCGCCCGGAGGTCGTAAATATGAAGAGAAGGGCCCTAAGGGGAAGCCACTTAACGAGCGATGCAGCCACGGAACGAGGGAGTGGGGAGAAGGGGAGGAAATGGGGTGATAAAAGAAGCTGTGTTTAGAAAGCAGTGAGGGTCGTTCTGCTTGTAATGCCTGGTGTGTGTGTGTGTGTGTGTGTGTGTGTGTGTGTGTGTGTGTGTGTGTGTGTGTGTGTGTGTGTGTGTGTGTGTGTGTGTGTGTGTGTGTGTGTGTGTACTTCGTTTCTCAGGCGCTCTCTTTATGCTGAATAAAATCGTCCGGAGACAGAACGACTGAAAAATAAAACACTTTCTTAGTAAAGGGAAAAAACAAGCCAGATGATGTTGTTTAAGAAATATGACGAACCAAGCAAGCAATTCCCACACCACCCTATTCCTCATCTACCACTCATCTCATCTACCACTCATCTACCACTCACCTCATCCACCACTCACCTCATCTACTACTCACCTCAACTACCACTCACCTCATCCGCCACTCACCTCACCTATCACTCACCTCATCTACCACTCACCTCATCTACCACTCACTTCATCTACTACTCATCTCACCTACCACTCACCTCATCTACCACTCACCTCATCTAAAGAGCTCAATGGCTACCAATATCACAGCCTATTAAATATCACCTGAGGGAACTGGGTCAAGCCTACATCCTAAACACACTCTTGGTTCCATAAATCTCTATTGTGAGGTAGAAATGAGTCTCCTTGGTTACTAAACTCACTGCCTGGAAATTTGTCCCATCTTAAATACATCTTTGGTTGCATAAAATAAATCGCTGTTATGAGGTAGGGATGAGTCTCCTTGGTTACTCGACTCACCACTAGCAAACTTCTTACACCCACACTTCTACACACTACACACACACCCAGAGACTAACGGAGTGTGTAATATACTTTAATAGTGTAGGACGCAGATCAGCATTTCATGAACAGAAAGAAAATGAACTTGGCTATACTCTCTTCACTCTAACTTGTCCAAAAACTTCCATTTCCCCACCTTCAGAGTTGTAACAGTATATTAACACTAGAAGGAGATCCTAGTCACGAAGAAGTGCTTTGGGAAGGATGAAGAGCCATAGTATTGTCTTTTTCTGCCACTGAGCTACGTGAAATACGCTGAACAAGGAGAAAAATCTGGGCCAAGTTAGAGTGAGACGAGTATAACAGGTGAAGGTGTGAATCTAAGGATGAACTGGCAGGTAAATAATATAGTTAAATGAACCCTCCAAATCTGACTACGCTTGGCCATTAGCTGAGACGAGGGGGGGGGGATACAGATTTCCGTCAGCTAAAAAGGTATATATAATAGTAACAGTAGTAGCAGACGTTGTAGTAGTAGTAGTAGTAGTAGTAGTAATAATAATAATAATAATAATAATAATAATAATAATAATAATAATAGGCTAATAATAAAACAATAGCACCACCACCACTACCAACAACAACAACAATAATAATAAAAATAATAATAATAATAATAATAATAATAATAATAATAATAATAACAATAACATTTTATATTAAATTTTTGATTAGTTTCTCCTCCGTTCCTTTTTTTTTTTTTTTTTTTAACCAATGAACTTCCTCCACTCCTCTTGATATCTATAGTCGAATTTATTTAACCTCAGTATGACGAATAAAAAGTAATACAGAATCTCCATTAAATTCCTTCACTGACAATAGTTTCCCCTAAAGACAAAGAAAACAAGTGATAAAGAAAACGAGAAATGAGAGTGTACTGAAGTGGCATCCTCTCTCTCTCTCTCTCTCCCTCTCTCTCTCTCTCTCTCTCTCTCTCTCTCTCTCTCTCTCTCTCTCTCTCTCTCTCTCTCTCTCTCTCTCTCCTGTTTCTTTTGTATCCTCACCCTTTCTCCTCACTATTTCTCCCTCTCTTACTCTTTCTTTTTCATCTTTCCCACTTCCTTCCATTACTCCTTTCTTTCATCCTTCTTCTTTCATTCCTTCTTATTTTCTTGTCTTCATCTTCTTCCTCATCACGTCATAATGAGAAAAACAATAACAAATAAAATAATAATAGTAATAATAATGATAATAATAATAATAATAATAATAATAATAATAATAATAATAATAATAATAATAATAATAATAATAATAATAATAATAATAATAATAATAATAATAATAATAATAATAACTATTCAGAGAGCGCATACCTCCACCAAAGCCTATACCAAACAACTCGCCCAGCAAAATTTAGTCAACTATTCCTTGACCCATGGCCCACATATCCACAAAGTTTTATTGAATTCCATCAGTAACTTTTTGACATATGGACAAACAAACAAGGGTGATTACATGACCTCCATCTCTCGCAGGCGGACGTAATAATAATGTACAAAATATCCACAATGTTACAGACAATACTAATTAGACTCCCATCAAAACAACAACACCCACCAAAAAACAATAACAACAACAATGCCCTCAATGACATCAATAACACAAGCATCAATTAAAACGGAGCATTATTTTCCATCATCAATACAACAAGAGTAAAAAGCCAATACCTGTTTTTCCCCCCCACATAAATCAGATCATTTTCCAAACTGCATTTTATTTTTTTTCAATAAACTGGAAGGGTTGGACTGGCAATGGGAATAAACCTGACAATATTACTCGTGAAAATAATAGGGTAATAACTGAGGTAATAAGTACAATGGTAATTACATGAATATTAAAACCAATTTCCATATATGAGGGTTGGATGATTATTAGGGGGGTGTAGTGTTTGTGTTTTCTCTCTCTCTCTCTCTCTCTCTAACTACCTACCTACCTACCTGCAAAATATCTATCTATCCATCCATCCACCTATATCTATCTACGTCTATCTATCTATCTATCTATCTCTACGACTTTTCGAGAGGTATAAATCTTGGGTCACTTCGATGATGATGATGATGATGATGATGATGATGATGATGACGACGACGATGATGATGATGATGATGATGATGATGATGATGATGATGGCGTTTGGTGAGGTTCTAATATTGTGATGCCATTCCCGTTCCCTCATGAGATGTTCAACGACTGGGGTTCAGTAAGATCTGAACCTCCGTATCATCAGTTCTTAGGTTCAAAAGATTAAGGAATTTATTTTCGTGGTGTGAGTTCAGTGGGTTCAAATTCCGGGATTCAGATTCACGGGTCGGGGGTTCAGAAGTTCCGGGGTTCATTTTTTAAAGTTCAGGTTCCGTGGGGTTCAATTCCTGAAGTTCAGCTTGGGTGGTTCTGTTCAGTTCAGTTTCCGGAGTTCTAGATCCAAAGTTCAAATTCCAGGGTTCAGTGTCCAGGGTTCAGCTTGAGGGCAGTTCAAATTTCGAGGTTCATGATCTGAGGATAATTTCTGTCAGTTCGGATTACGATATTCAAGTTGAGTTAAAAGTTCAGAGGTTCATCTCCTAGGGTTCAACGGCCGAGGTTCAAATTCCGGGGATCAAACTGAGTTCCAAATTAAGAAGTTCATCTCTCACAGTTCAACGTCCAGTGTTCAAATTCTGTGGTTCAAGTTGAGAGTTCAAAATTCAGAGGTTCACTTCCCAAGGTTCAAATTTGGAGTTCAAAACTGAGGTTCATTTCTAAGGGCTCGAGTTCAAAATTCAGAGGTTCATTTCCCTGGGTTCATGTTCAGAGTTCAAATTAAGAGGTTCATTTTCTAGGGTTCAATGTCCGAGGTTCAGATTTGAGGGTTCAACTGAGCCCCTCACACTGCGGGGTTCGCGTCGTCGTGTCTGGGAATATGTGGAGGAGATGAGAGCCTGGGGGTGGGGATGGAGGGAAAATGGAGGGGGATTTGTGTGTGTGTGTGTGTGTGTGTGTGTGTGTGTGTGTGTGTGTGTGTGTGTGTGTGTGTGTGTGTGTGTGTGTGTGTGTGTGTGTGTGTGTGTGTGTGTGTGAGAGAGAGAGAGAGAGAGAGAGAGAGAGAGAGAGAGAGATTCAGAAATAATTAAGACCAAAATAACTGAAGGGGAAAAGAAAACAAACAAGCAAACAAAAACAAACAGATCTACAAACACAGCCAGACAAAAAAAAAAAAAACACAGAAGCACCAAAAAAAAAATAAATAAAAAATAAAACGGAGAAAACACGAAAATAAAAAAAAAATAAAAAGGAATAGGACAAAACAAAGAAAACGGGAGAGAGAAGTGGAGATGGAAGGGGATACTAAGAGAGAAAGAGAGGCAGCTAATAAAACAGAGCAGACAGTGGCGGCAGCTCAGTCAGGCCGCGGTATGGGCGTCTCCCCTTGTTTTACTGCCTTATATAAACCACTCTGGCTATGGGGATGAGAGGGAGGGTGAGGATGGGAGCGGGAGGGGGAGAGGAAGGAGGGAAGGAGGGAGGGGAGAGAGGAAGGAGGGAGGGGAGAGAGGAAGGAGAGAGGGGAAGAGGGATGGAGAGCGTTTTTGTGCTTGTTTTGTGTACGGAGAGAGAGAGAGAGAGAGAGAGAGAGAGAGAGAGAGAGAGATCAAATCACACAGCTCTTTGGTCCTTACGGGGAGATCGAGGCCCTTATTCTTGCGGAAGCTCCCAAACACCTTTTCCTAGGCGATTTATTTTGCTGATTAAATCTTGCCATCCTCTTCTGCGTTGCCTAAATCATTCTAATATCACCAAACTCTGCATAAATAACGCACCAAACGAAATCAGCCAATCGTATCCAAAAATAAATCGGTAAGGAAGAGGTGTTAGAGAATACGAGTCTTAATAGTCATCCCGTTTTCTGTTCAAAGGGGATACTAAACTGACAGGTTAAGGAGATGATAAACAATAAATAAAAGGGCCCAGAAATTCACCTTTATAAATCTTAATTGACGGTTTTAATTACACAGGAAATTGCAGATACTAAAGGAGTCTGGCAATTAACCCCTTCACACCGATAAGCTATTTTCTCTTAATTACACCTCTAGTAATTAGCGGGTTAATGGAGGCTGTTATCTAAGCATTCAAGTTCATTTAAGACGTCAAAACACCTGTACAAGTAACATCACACACACACACACACACACACACACACTCAATAATCATGCAAACACCTGGTCACTCAAATTTTCACTTCTCCAAATATAATGTGGCACCAAAGACTATTATTAAATATTTACCACAATAATAATTTTTTTTTAAAAGGAAATTCAATAGTACTGTTACCACTCCCAAATTCGACTATCATATTGCTATCAGTCACTCAAACAGACAGACAGGCAGATAGACAGAGAAATAGATGCGTGGTAATGAAGAAGGGAAAGGGTGAAAAATTGAGAGAGAGAGAGAGAGAGAGAGAGAGAGAGAGAGAGACGTACCCTTGTCGAGAAGCGAGGCGACAAGACGAGGACGTTAAAAACACACACGCAATACACGGTTAGCTGACCACACACACACACACACACACACACACACACACACACACACACATACACACACACACACGCAAAGGTACAGGTATACCAGTAGAGGTTGTGTGTGTGTGTGTGTGTGTGTGTGTGTGTGTGTGTGTGTGTGTGTGTGTGTGTGTGTGTGTGTGTGTGTGTGAGAGAGAGAGAGAGAGAGAGAGAGAGAGAGAGAGAGAGAGAGAGAAAGTGCAATGAACAGAGGACTACAAGGAAGATGGGGTGAGTTAACAGTGAAAGTGAGAGAAATGTGAGAAAGGGTGGGAAACAGAATTGGATGAGAGAGAGAGAGAGAGAGAGACCCACGACAAAAAGACAAGACCCAAAGATGAGATGGAGGAACAGAGGTCATCCAAGCGTGAGAGTCAAAAGGAGGAGTAAGAGGAATAAGAGTAACAGCAAGAGCAAGAGTTACGCATAAAGAGTCGTGAGAGTCAAGAGTTAAGAGGAGGAGGTAAGAGTCACGAGTAAGAGCAAGAGTTGGCAATAAAAATCATAAGAGTCAACAGTGAGAAGTAATGGTCACCGGTAAGAGTCAAGAGGAAGAAGAAGATGCAGGAATAAGAGCAAGAGAGAGGAATAAGAGTAAGAGCAAGAGTAAGAGTGAGGCAAGGGTAAGAGTGCAGATACTGGCTTCTCTTACTAAGAAGTTCGCCAGGTCAGGGCAAACTTGTGTAATTCTCACCCAAACTGCCGCCCAACACACACAACTTGCACCTCTCCCTTACACACGCACACATACATAGGTACACACGGCCAGGTGCACAGACAGACAGTTACGCACATAGACAGGTACACATACACAGACAGGTACACACATACACAGGTACATACAGACAGACAGACATAAATATGCACACATGCGGACAGGTACGCAAGACCAGGTACGCATACAGGTACACACACATACACACACACACACACACACACATACACACACACATACACACACACACACACACACACACACACACACACACACACACACACACACACACACAACGTTACCTTAATTCATCCACCTCTGAAGAAAATCCTAGTCACGAAGAAGTGAAAGACGGCTGTATCCAATCCCTCTAGTCTGGAAAATCCCTAAGCTGAATAAAATCGTGTGAAGGGGTTAATGAATCGCTTTGAGACGGTTTTAAGAAGGGCTCTGATGTTCAACGAGGTGAGAATGACAGACGGACCGGCTGATAGATTACAGAGGGTGAGAGAAAGACAAACTGACTAGCACGGGAACTTATCAATGGGGAGGAAGACTTGACAAAAATGAGAGAGAGAGAGAGAGAGAGAGAGAGAGAGAGAGAGAGAGAGAGAGATTTACATACATACATGCACATTCATACATACAAAATACGTAGTGTACATATATATTCGCACATGTACTGAAGAAGAAAGGGCGTGTGCGTGCGGGCGTACATACAGTATGTATACGTGTGCGTGTGCGCGTGAAGGAGGGGGGTTGAGAAAGGGTAGGAGTGAAGAGGGGAAAGGGAGGAGAGGGTAAAGATGGGAGGAGGAAATGAGGGGAGAAAAGGGGAAGGGGGTGAAATTGAGAGGAGAGAGAGGATGAGGGGAGAGGGTGAAGAGGAAAGAAGGGATAAAGAGGGGAGAAGGAAGGGAAAGAAGAACGGAGAGGAGGGGGGGGAGAGAAGAGGGGAGAGGAGGGACGGGGAGAAGAGGGGAGAGGAGGGACGGGGAGAAGATGGGAAAGAAGAGAAGGGGGAGATTAGTGGAGCGACTGAATGAGGCGAGAGGGTGAAAAGGGAAGAAGGGAAAGGGAAGATAAGGTAAACAGGGGAGGGGAAGGGGGAGGGGGAGAAGAGGGGAGAGGAGGGGAGGAGGGGAGAGAGAGGTGGAGAGAGCGGCATCATCAATAACGTCATGGTGGAGAGAATTATAAGAGGCACAGCTCCACAAACTCCGGCTCCACGCTAACGTATTGGCGTGCCTCTCCTCCACCACTCTCTCCACCATTGCTCCACTACTCTCTCCACCACTCTCACCACACCTTCACTTCACCACCACTCTCACCACACCTTCACTCTTCTCTCACATTCCCTCTCTCCACCACTCCCCTCCCAAATCTCCCTCGCCCTCCATCCTTCTCCCATCCCTCCCTCCCACACGCACCCCTACACCCCTTTCTCACACTCTCCCCTTTCTCCCCCATCACTCCGACGCTCACCCTCCTTCACTCCTCCCTCCCATATTCGTTCCCCATCTCTCCCATACTTTCTCTCCCCCATCCCTCCCTCCCCCGCCCCTCTCCCTCATCCCTTCTTTCCTTCAACACTCCAACACTCCTCTACCTTTTCCTCCCTCCCTCTCAAACCTTTCCTTCTCCCTCCCTCCCTCCTCTTACAATATTCTCTCCCTGTCTCCCCTCCATCTCTCTTTACGCTCCCTCACATTCCTCTCCTGCCTCTCCTCTTTCTTCCGACGTTCCTCCCTCCATCCTCTTGTCTAACTCCTCTTCCTTCTTTCCGCTTCACCTCTTCCTCGCTCCCCTTACATCTTAGGTCTCCATACCTCTCTCTCTCTCTCTCTCTCTCTCTCTCTCTCTCTCTCTCAACTCGCCCCCACCTCTCATCTTCCCCTTCTCCCTCTTTTTCCCAATCTACTTTCAATTTTCATCTCCCCCTCCTCTCTCTCTCTCTCTCTCTCTCTCTCTCTCTCTCTCTCTCTCTCTCTCTCATCCTCCCCTCTCTCCCTCATTCTCTATTTCCCAATCGAGTTCCAATTTCCATCTCCCCCCCCCTCTCTCTCTCTCTCTCTCTCTCTTCCTTCTTCTCCCCTTCTCAATCTGTCTCCATTTGTGTCCCTCCCTCCTCGTACTTCTGCGTTCTTCTACACTCTTTCTTCTCCCGTTTCTTACCTTTACTGTCTATCACTGTCTATCTGTCCCTGTCTATCTCTCGCTGTCTTTCTGTTACTGTCTATCTATCCCTGTCTATCTATCACTGTCTGTCTGTTACTGTCTCTGTCGCTGTCTGTCTCTGTCACGGTCTGTCACTCACTGTCAATGTATATCAGTTCCAATGTTACTGTGCCTGATTCTCTCTCTCTCTCTCTCTCTCTCTCTCTCTCTCTCTCTCTCTCTCTCTCTCCTTCCAAATCCCCGCCTTCACCCTTCCTCATTATCAACAACCCACCTCCTTCAGTAATGTATCTCCTCTTCCTCTTCCTCTTCCTCCTCCTCTTCCTCCTCCTCCTCCTCCTCCTCCTCCTTCCCTAAGTTGTTACCCAATTTTGCCTACGAAATATGAGTGGAGGGGGAACGGAGGAGAGGAGGGTTTGGAGATAAAATATATAAAAGGAAGGGAAGGAAAAGGGAGGGAAGAGTGAAATAACTAAATTTTTAAGTGAGGGAAAGGAGAAAACTGTGTGTGTGTGTGTGTGTGTGTGTGTGTGTGTGTGTGTGAGAGAGAGAGAGAGAGAGAGAGAGAGAGAGAGAGAGAGAGAGAAACTACAAATTATATACTTAGATCCTAATAAAATAAAAAATACCTAAGACACAGAGATAAACAGACAGACAGACAGACAGACAGACAGACATCGACATAAAGACTGACAGGGATAGACAGATATATAGATAGACAGAGAGATATAAACACCTTCAAATATAAATAGATAGATATATATATTCAGAAAATGGGGATCAAAGCAATATAGAGAATTGTGAAGGAAAATAAAAAATAACCAAAGCCATTTTAACAAAAGACTAATTTCACGACAGAACATCAATACCGAAAGTCAAAATATTGTTAATTGGATTTTTATTTTTGACTTTCACGTTATTTTAGAGTTTGTTAGTGTCTGGCTGGTGTGTGGGTGAAAATAAAACACACACACACACACACACACACACACACACACACACACACACGTATAAGTGAATTTTGTTTAGGAATGTTTCAGATTTCTCTCTCTCTCTCTTTCTCTCTCTCTCTCTCTCTCTACTTTGCAGATATAGAAAATGGGACTTTAATGGATAACTATGGTAAATCGGTATATCTAACCTATATATTTAAAAACGTCTTCTTAATGGAAATAAAACTGACTGGAGAAAGCAAGAATTACATATAAAAATAAGCTGGAATTAAAGACAGAGAAAAAGAGGAAGAAAGAGGAATGATATAGACAGAAAGAAGGAAACAAGAGAAAAAGAACAATAATGAAAGAAAGAGAAGTGAAAAAAGAAAAAAGAAAAGGATGATAAAGAAGAGGAGAAAATCGAAAGAAAAGGATGATCAGGTAAGAAAAAGAAAGACATTGATAAGGAAAGGAACAAATAAAGGAAAAAAAAAAAGTCGAAAACAGAAAACGAAAGATGAAAAGAAAAATGAAAGGGATACTGAAGTTTTCTGTAAAATAAAACAATCTCGCATGAATCAGATGCTTGAGAAGGTCTGAGAATACGGCGTAGGATCCTTTATCGAGCCGTAATGGTGAGATACGACCCTCTTTCTCACCCACCAATTATGAGGGGTAATTAAGATGAACGGTAATTAAAATATGAAGGGGTAATTAAGGTGAGGGCGTAATTAAACTCGCCCTTATCTCATACCCCACCTCCAGCTCCCTCTCGGATACCAGGGTATTAGTGTGCACTGTGGCATTTCTTGGTATTTTATCTTTATTATTCTTGTCAGTTATTAATAAAATTTCCCACATCTCTATGGAAAGTTTTCCTGTTTTCGTCAATATTATCATTAATCTTACTTTTTGTTTAAATTGCGGTACTTCAAAGGCTACTTGGCCTACAGCCTTCAAACTTCGTCAACTTAGAGATCCGTCAATTGGATCTCCAGGTATTATCCGGGACACGGAAAGGTGAGTCAAGTCAGCCACACTACCTCAAGAAACACTCAAGTAAGGAAGATGAAATTTTACAATATTGCCTTAAGGCGGACGCAGTGCGGAAAGGAGTATGGTTCCAATTGGCTGATTATTCTCTGAGATCGCCTGGAGTCCGGATGTCACCCAATTTTCCAAGATGGATTAAAGCTAAAGCCACCAATTACGTGGACTTAAAAGACTCTGATGATCTAAGGTGACGTGCACAAAATCAGTGACCTTAATCTCGAGGTCTCTTTATTGCTCGGCTTCTAGCAGGCAATGGCCGTGGGAAGTTTTTATTAACTCTAGACAATACTACGGTGCCCTTTTTATTACTATTATTTTAGCTTTATTATACGTATTTATATATCTTTATACTTCAAGACTTTGCCAAGGTTAATCATTTTTAATTAAGTTTCGTTAATGGTATTTTTCAAATCAGTTTCATTTTTAGGGCTACCAGGTGTGCGGATGGCATTTTATGGCTACCAGGTGTGCTGATGGCTATTTATGGCTACCAGGTGTGCGGATGGCTTTTATGGCTACCAGGTGTGCTGATCAGGTGTGCTGATGGCTTTTTATGGCTACCAGGTGTGCGGATGGCTTTTTATGCCTACCAGGTGTGCTGATGGCTTTTATGCCTACCAGGTGTGCGGATGGCTTTTTATGGCTACCAGGTGTGCGGATGGCTTTTTCATCTCGTAATACCAGGAATTTAACTCATTTACTCATACTCAAACCCTTTCAACCCGACTACGTACCATTTATTTTACTCTTCATTTATTTATTTATTATCACTGTTTACCTCCGACTATTTTTATTTTACTCCGACTATTGATGTTTTTATTTTGGCTATTTTTATTTTACTTTGGCTATTTTTATTTTATTCTGGCTATTTTTATTTTTATTTTGGCTATTTTTATTTTACTCTGGCAATTTTTATTTTTTATTTTGGCTATTTTTATTTTTAGTTTGGCTATTTTTATTTTTACTCTGGCTATTTTTATTTTACTTTGGCTATTTTTATTTTTACTCTGGCTATTTTTATTTTTACTGTGGCTATCTTTGCCTTATTCTTGCTATTTTTATTTTACGCTTGCTAATTTAAGAGGAGTATATTCAGCTTAGAAGTGGAATTTATCTTATCTATTATTATTATTATTATTATTATTATTATTATTATTTTTGTAGTGGTAAGGTTATACAATTTTCGACACTGTTTTCATTTCTAAAGGTCCATCCAAAGCTGAATTTTTCTCCTGGAAGCCAAATTAAAGACAGAAATAGGTCATCGGACTGAAGGGGTTACTGTTCTTGACTATGGCGACCTGGCTTTATTGATTTTATTGATTTTATTTATTTCTGGATGTAAAACAGAAGACCAAATTTATTCCGACTGAAGAGACGATTAATTTTTCTTCTTTTCTGAGAAAGAGAGAGAGAGAGAGAGAGAGAGAGAGAGAGAGAGAGAATAATTGAGAATCCCCAAACAATTTTATTCAACTAAGCGAGAGCCTCCGACCAGCTGAAAGGTTTAATTAACTTTCAATATTTCTTCGTCCATTTTTTTTCTTCCAAGTTCGTTAAAGTATCGGGAAAAACGGCCCGGTTCAAGGACGAAAAACGGACGGAGCAACGAGAGGCGCGATTACGAACAGAAAAGAAAAAAGAAAAAAAAAACAAAGACTGCGATAATTACTTCATTGGGGGGGTAATTTATTTTTTTTCTTCCCTATCCTTCCCTAAAACTGCCCTCCTTCCATCTTGAATGCTGAGCTGAGAAGGTAGAATATGATGCTAGTCACGAAGAAGTGCTGTGGAAAGCTTGGCATACTCCCCCGGAGCTGTGAGAAAGTGAAAGACAAAAGAGGCATCGAAGAGAGTGAGACAGGGAAGAAAAAAAAGGGAGGGAATTATACAGAAAAGAGGCACAGAAGAGAGTGAATTATATTGAAAAGAGGCACAGAAGAAAGTGAATTATATTGAAAAGAGGCACAGAAGAAAGTGAATTATATTGAAAAGAGGCACAGAAGAAAGTGAATTATATTGAAAAGAGGCACAGAAGAGAGTGAATTATATAAAAAAAAAAAGAGGCACAGATGAAAGCGAATTATACAGTAACAAGGCACAGAAGACAGCCAAAGACAGAAAAAGACACAGAAGAGAGAGACTGCGATAGGAGACATAAAGCAGAATGAAAGGGCATAGAGAAAGAGCATAGAGGCACACAGAAGAGGCACAGAGGCATAGAGAAAGAGCATAGAGACACAGAGAGGGGGCATAGAGGCATGAATGGGGTTTATCTAGGCCTGTGGTTGGGAGCGAGAGGCCTTAGCTGTGGTGGAGTGTGGTGGTGGTAATTATAGGGGGCTTTTGTGCAGCTAAAACCACAGCTACGATAAGGAAGGGGATGGCTGGGTGAATTCCCCTCTTTTCCTCTCATATCATATTCTATTCTCTCTCTCTCTCTCTCTCTCTCTCATTATTCACTACGCATACTCCTGTTTAGTTGTTGTTGTTCATCATCATCATCATCACCATCAGTATCTTCCTTCCGTCCTTCATCATCGTCATCATCATCATCATCCTCTCTTCATCAGTACCTGTCTTTCTTCCTTCTTCCTTCTTCCTTCCCTCCTCCTCCTCCTCCTCCTTGACATGGTCCTGACAAGGATGAAATTCGTGTGTCTGTCCCGCCCCCTGTCACTTTCGGAAGGAGACAGACAGACAGACAGACAGATGGACAGACAGACACATACATACATACATACATAAGTGCATACATACATACATAGAAATGGACAGATACCGCAAACAGACATAGACAGACAGGCTGAAGGACAGATATAAGTAGAGACAGACATACAGACAGACAGACATACATACATATGGATAAATACCGCAGACAGAGAAAGACTGAAGGATAGACAGAGACTGATAGAGAGAGGCAGGGATTCACAGAAAGGCTAATACAGACAGACAGACAGACAGAGGGAGAGACACGAACATAGATACACATACAGAGATAGAAAGATATGAGAGAGAGAGAGAGAGAGAGAGAGAGAGAGAGAGAGAGAGAGAGAGAGAGAGAATGAAATATGAGGCAAATTAAAGGGCAGCACTTGTAAAAATTTTTAATAAGTGACGGAGGAGGAGGAGGAGGAGGAGGAAGAGACGGAGGAGGAGGAGGAGGAGGAGGAGGAGGAGGAAAAAAAGAAATGAAAAAGTAGGAGCTGTAAGAGAGAGAGAGAGAGAGAGAGAGAGAGAGAGCAGTTCAAGAAGAGAGGAAGTGAAAGAAGAGAAAGATAAGACGATGAGATTAAAGGATAAGGAATTCAAGAGGAGGAAAAAAATAGGTCGGTAAAAGAGAGACAGAAAGAGGAGAGAGAGAGAGAGAGGGCCATTAAAGATAGGGAATTAAAGAGAGGGAAGAAAGAGGAAGTCCATAAAAGAGAGACAGAAAGAAAGGAGAGAGAGAGAGAGAGAGAGAGAGAGAGAGAGAGAGAGAGAGAGATGGAAATAAATGATAGGGAATTAAGAACGGGAAGGAAGAGGAGGTTGATTAGAGAGAGAGAGAGAGGGGGGGGGGAAGGAAGAGGAGGCTGATTAAAGAAAGACAGAGAAAGAAGAGAGAGAGGGAGACAAAAGATAGGAAATTAAACAGAAGAAAGAGATTGATAAAGAAGACAGAGAAAAAACAGACAAAAAACGAGGGAGATAAAGGAGAGGAACTTAAAAAGAGAAGAGAGGGAATTAAAGAGAGAAGAGAGACGAGGTTGATATGAAAGAGACAGAAAGAAGAAAAAAAGAGAAAGGAAGGGAAGTTAAGAAAGATAAAGGATAAGGAATTAAAGAGAGGGAAGAGGAGGCTTTTAAAAGAGAGAAAGAAAGAAAGAAAGATTAAAGAGAAAGACGAGGAAATAATAAAGGGTTAATTCGAAAGAAGGAAGAAAGAGGGTGAAGAATAAGGCTGAAGAAAAAACAGAAGAAAGAAGATGAGCTAAAGGAAGAGGAAGATCAAAGGAAGATGGGCATAGCTAAGAGGAAGTAAGAGAAGGAAGTAGAGAAGATGAGAGAATTAAAAGGGGGAAGAGGAAAGAGGAGAGAATAGAGAGGAAAGAGGAGGAGAGAATGAAGAGGAAAGAGGAGGAAAGAATGAAGAGGAAAGAGGAGGAGAGAATGAAGAGGAAATAGAAGAGAAGGCAGAATCAGAAGAAAGAAGGAGGAGGAATGAAAGATAAAAGAGAGAAAGCAGAAAGATAATGGAATAACGATGAAAATTTGGAATAACCAAATAAGGATGCAGGAAGTGAAAGGAAAACGTAATAGGCGAGATGAAGGGAAAGGAAATACAGAAGAAGGAGGGAAGAAGACAGGAAGAGAAGGAGGAAGGAGGAGAAAGAGGATGAAGAAAGATTGAAGAGGAGGAACAGAAGGACACGAGAACACGAGGAAGGAAGGAAAGGAAAAGGGGAGAGATGAGGAATGAATGAAGAAGTAGGAAGGATGTACTGGAAGGAAGGACGGAAGGATGTACTGGAAGGAAGGACGGAAGGATGTACTGGAGGGAAAGACGGAAGGATGTACTGGAAGGGAGGACGGAAGGAAGGAAGGAAGGAAGGAAGGATGGAAGGAGGGAACTAACAATCGAATTAAGAGGAAGAAAAATAAGGATATACCATAAGGAAGGAAGGAGGAGAGAGGGAGGGGAGGAAGGAACTAAGAAACGCATTAAGAGGAGGGAAGAAAAATGAGAAAGGACGGAGGAATGGAGGAAGAAGAAGCAAGAAGGAGGAAGAGGAAGGTGAGCAGAAGATGAAAAGTCGGATAACAAAAGAGGGTCACAAGGGACAAAACTTAATATCGAGGAGGAGGAGGAGGGGGAGGAGGAGGGGGAGGAGGAGGAGGAGGAGGAGGAGGAGGAGGAGTGGAAGGAAGATCTACGAAAAGCATATGACGAAGATAAACAAGTCTAAGAAAAATGAGGAACTGAAATTTAGCATCAAAAAAAAAAAAATGCCGTTCAAAGAGACAGAGAAGAAAAATATAAAGAAAAAAATGAATGTGGAGAAAACAAAAGAATGGAAAGTTGTTTTGCATAAAGAAAAAAATGAATGTGGAGAAAACAAAAGAATGGAAAGTTGTTTTGCATAAAGATAGGTTAATAGAGTTGGAGGAGGAGGAGGAGGAGGAGGAGAGACAGAACCGAAGAAAGAGGAAAAAGAGGAAAGTAAATGATAAAGGAAAGAATAAGCAGAAAGTCAAAAATAAAGGAACATAAAACAGTCATCAAAGAATCTGCATGGACTTCAAAAATTATCCAACTTTTAAGAATCTCTCTCTCTCTCTCTCTCTCTCTCTCTCTCTCTCTCTCTCGTTTGCTCTTTCTTGTAATCACGCATCTATATGCTTATGTCTGTAGTTGCTATTATTCTCTCTCTCTCTCTCTCTCTCTCTCTCTCTCTCTCAAATCAGGATCCAGCAAATTTACCTCACGCCATAAAAAGAGACAAAGACTGTGGCAGTAAGGCAAAACAAACACCCAAGCTCTCTCTCTCTCTCTCTCTCTCTCTCTCACACACACACACACACACACACACACACACACACACACACACACACACACACACACACACACACACACACACACACCTGATAAACACCTAATAAAGGAGAATAATGGTTAAGACAAAACAAAGAGGCTGAGTTAATTGGAAACGCGATATTGCTCTGATAAGGACCAGATTCTCTCTCTCTCTCTCTCTCTCTCTCTCTCTCTCTCTCTCTCTCTCTCTCGTCAGATAATTACCCTCCAGATCAGAGCCTAATCACGGTCTCATTATAAATCCTAGTCAATCACAATATTCAGGGAACGAGAAAAAAAAGGGAGAAAAAAACGAGCGCACACACACACACACACACACACACACAAATTCTATAACTACTTTTTCATCACACACACACACACACACACACACACACACACACACACACACACACACACAATAAACACGTAGGAAAGCCAAACTAAAAAACACATACACAATGACACGCCTAAACTTCGCTCGATAAAAAAAAAAAAAAAAAAAAAAACAGCAATAACCATTCCTTCTCGACGAAACGAAAAGGGGAAAAAAAACACACACACAAATTAGGACACATCTGAAGCCTCCACTAATGCACAATGAACGAAATTACCCGCATTGTGAGCGAAGCGAGCGAACACTTACGCAACGCCATTATATCGTCCTTTATCACCCCCGGAGCGCGCAAATAATGATGGCATTGTTTCGGCTCGATTAATTAAATTTCGCCTTTCACAGGAGGATAAATCTGACTTGGATATTGACGTGGCTGAGGCGATCTATTAACTTTGATAATTGCGAAGCGTTTTTTCGTCTCTCTCTCTCTCTCTCTCTCTCTTGAGGCGGAGAATGATTATTTTGTTATTGTTATTGTTGGTGCTACTACTACTACTACTACTTCTATTATTATTATTATTATTATTATTATTATTATTGTTATTTTTATCATAATTACTACTACTACTACTACTACTACTATCATCACCATCACCATCACCATCATCACCTCATCTTGAGGAGGAAAAGAGGGCCTGGAAAATGAACGATGATGTTAATAATAATGATGATGATGATAATGATGATGGCTGCAACTCCTGCTATTTGTGACTATCCTAACACTACCACTACCCTCTTAGTCACTGCACTTTCACTACCATCATAACCATACAACCATCCAATCTACCATGTACCAACAAGACCTGTGGCAGCTTTTTTTTTTGTAATCCTTATCGTGGCAATTTTGATATTTTTTGTTAATTATTTTCCGTGGCAGTTTCTTTTTTCCTATTTTTACAATATTTTTTCGTGTTTTTTATTTTTCCTTTTTACAATTATTATTTTTTTTTTTTTACAATTATTTTTCCGTGGTAATTTCCGTGATTTTTTTTTTTACAATTGTTTCTCGAGGTAGATTTTTCCTTTATCTTTTTTACAATTATTTTGTTCTTTAATTTTTTACCATTATTTTCCGTGGTAGTTTTTTCCTTTTCTTTTTTATAATTATTTTTCAAGGTAGATTTTTTCCTTTTTCTTTTTTACAACTATGTTACCTGTTTTATTTCTCTTTTTTACAAATACCGGTACTTTCTGTGATAGTTTTTCCTTTTCTTTTTTATAATCATTTTCCGTGAGTTTTTTTCTTTTTTCTGGTCCACCTTAAATGCGCTATTGCCTTCTTTACCTAATCATCTCCTAATAGCCCCTAATTACCTGTTAATTGGTGAGGGTACTACACACTCATAACTACCTGTAACTAGTCTTATGCTTGCCGTTGGTTACTCTTTAAAACTAGAATGGACCTCGAAAGCGCGTATCTCCAACACCAAATTATTTACTACTACAATTCTTATTTTCTGCCAGACGAGTACGTTTACGGTCTCACATAGTCATTTAATTCTGCGGTCTTCGTATGCCCTGTTACACAATGTCAGAGAGTGCATACCTCCGCTAACACCAAGAAAGTTTATGATTTATTCCTACATGCAGATCCAGATTCAATTCAAAATCTAATCAACTCTTCCTTCATCCACTGCCCACCTATGCACCAAATTATATTGAAATCCGATTACAACTTTTTGAAATATCCTGCACACAGACAGACACGATTGAACACATAACCTCCGTCCAATTTCGCTGGCGGGAGTATTTGGTTTCGAAACATGGTGCTGATCCATGGTGACGGCGAGATAGAAACTGATCCACTAACCTATCACGCTTCCGACACAATATTCAATGATTTAAATTATCTAGCACGACCATCTGCCACATTCAAGGGTTTCACCACCATGCTTCGTGTGTGTGTGTGTGTGTGTGTGTGTGTGTGTGTGTGTGTGTGTGTGTGTGTGTGTGTGTGTGTGTGTGTGTTGAGCCTGAAGAGTTTGGCAAAGCGAATAACATACGGACACCATTCGAGTGGATCTGCCCTCACGCATTATTTCGAGTTTCTATCAGGCGATTGGAAGGTTTTATGATCTGATGTACTCTCACCACAGATCCAAGTCTATCTTTCCATCTATCTACCTATCTATCCACCCATCCAACTACCTATCTATCTATCCATCTATCTATTCATTGCCAGACGCCAGATCAGTTACCAGCCCTTACAATGCTCTGAAGTATAGTAACCCCCTCTCTCTCTCTCTCTCTCTCTCTCTCTCTCTCTCTCTCTCTCACCTAGGCCAGCCTTTACGAGACAATAGCCCCCTCCAGCTTTTTCCACCCAGACCTCTTAGCAGTAAACCAGTCCCATCGAGCCCAAGCAAAATTACGGATTCCATTCATTTTCCCCACTTTGGTTCTCTGGATCCGTATTCTAGGTGTAGGAGGCTTCTTGACATCTATCCCTTAGCGATTTATTCTGTTTTATACCCCGATATTCTCGTGGGGGCGGCTAGGTCTGCTGGTCTGGGCGTCGGTGCGGCAATGGGAGAAGGGTATAAAGAAATAACGCTGGGTAGATACTGATAACGATGACAAAGAGAGAGAGAGAGAGAGAGAGAGAGAGAGAGAGAGAGAGAGAGAGAGAGAGAGAGGCGTTATATATGGACCACCCTGTATATTTTCAGTATCGACATTTCACGCCCCCTCTCCCCCCTCCCCCCCAAAAAAAAGCCTCAGGCCTCCCCATAAATCCAGAAGAGGGAGTCCACACACACACACACACACACACACACACACACACACACACACACACACACACACACACACACACAATCAACACCCTGAAACAAATCCACACAAAGCCACAAGTCCACAGACCACTACATCCAACAGAAATCCACACAAATCCACGAGAATCCAAACACACACACACACACACACACACACACACACACACACACACACACACACACACACACACACACACACAACCCTCACAATCCAAACACATCCACAAACACCCAATCCACGAACATCCACTAAATGTCCAAACACACCCATCACCACCCAACCACAAATCCACTCCAATCCACTGCCCTACCCAAATCCACTCCAGTGCACTCAATCTCAGGCCACTTTTACCCTCTCCCACTCAAGATACTGCCCCGTCCTTGCTATATTACGTGGGAGAGAGACCTGGGAGACGAGGGAGGCCTGGGAGGGAGTGGAGAGCCTGATAATAGTGTGTAACTAGAGGTGATTACCCTGATGAATGGCGATAATAACTTCAGCTCCGAACACTCTGCCTTACCCTCCCTGAGTCCTACCCCTCCCTTGTAAGATGTGCTGGGTGAGGGAGAAGGTGAGGGTGAGGGAGCAGGAGAGGAAGAACGAGGGTGAAAGACTAGGAGAGGAAGAGTGAGGGTGAGGTAGAGAAGAGGAGCATGGGGAAGGAGATGGATTGGGAGAGAAAGAGTGAAAGTGAGGGTGAGGGTAAGGGTGAGGGTTAGGGTGAGGGAGAGAGGGACCGAGTGAGGGTAAGGGTGAAGGAAAGGTTATGGGAATGTGAGAGGAAAAGGATGAAAGAAATGGTGACAGAAAGGGAGAGGTTGGGTGTGGAGAGGGAGAAAAAGGTCACGGTGAGGGTGAGCGGGGAGGGTCAGGGTCTGGGTGGGGGGAGAAGGGTGAGGATCAGGGTGCTGGTGGGGAGGAGGATCTGAGGGTGAGAAAGGGGGTGAGGTATGTGAGATGGAGAAAGGTGGATGCGCAGGTATAGGTGTTTGAAGGTAAGTGACGTGGATGTGGAAGTTGAGGGGAATGGATGTGTGTGTGTGTGTGTGTGTGTGTGTGTGTGTGTGTGTGTGTGTGTGTGTGTGTGTGTGTGTGTGTGTGTGTGTGTGTGTGTGTGTGTGTGTGTGTGTGTGTGTGTGTGTGTGCCTCTTTTGTTTCCTCTTTCTCTTTTTTTTTTTTTTTTTCAGTTTTTCTTCCCTCTACGACAATTTCTTTCCTACCATTTCCATGTATGTATGGTGGAGAGGAAGGATGTGTGGTACTAATTTGGTAGTTTTTCTTGTTTCTGCTACTTTCTTGTTCCTGTTTCTGAATCCCTCTCATCGCATTTGAGGAGGAGGAGGAGGAGGAAGAGAGGACGCTGGAGGAGGAAGAGAATGACGACGACGGTGATGATGATGAGGACAGGAAGAGGAGGAAAATGGTGATGATGATGATGAGGATGAGGATGAGGAGGAGGAGGAGGATGTATTCCCTACAGTAACCAGTCCTTTCAACAATGATAAAATGAGGTCAGAAAAGTTGTATATTCTTTTCGTGTTTCAAAATATACTGTCGACTATTATTGGCGACCTCCCCCTTCGCGATTTAACTTTTAAGTATATGGGTAATACAAGAAAAAAAAAAAGAGAAATAAAGAAAAAAGAGAAAAAAAGGAATATTCATGCGCATCTTACCTGCTTGCGACTGCACACACACACACACACACACACACACACACACACACACACACACAAATAATAATAATAATAATAATAATAATAACTTTCAGGTAAATATATACACAGGTTTATTTTCATCAAGTTCATGCAAACAATACACCTGTGACATTAAATTCTGACTCAGCCAACTCAAGGGTCAAAATCATTACACAGCTCAAGCTCTAAATATAAGTCCAGAAGCAGGTTTTTTCGACATTTTCATTTTTCGTATATATAAAAATCTGTTCATACTGATTAACAAGAAAAAAATGTGTACGTGTCTCGTGTTATATTTCATGACAGGGATGTGTTAAGAGTTGAGAATATTACAAGGGATTACAAAGATATAGGCAGACAGATAGATAGATAGATAGACAGATAGACAGACAGATAGATAGATGGATAGATAGACAGACATAGATAAGAGATAGATAGACTGATAGATACAAAGCAATAAATTACAGACAATAAATACACAGAAAAATTAATGTTGCTGTCATGACGTCTGACTCACCTGTGACGTAAACAAAGGTAACAATTATTAATTAAAAATGACACCTGACATCAACCCCTTCAGACTGAGGACGTCATTTGAGGTTATTGTTCTTTTTTAAGAGATTTTTTTTACTATTTTTTTATGAAGGGGTTACTAATAGCCTTCATTAACCCCTTCACTACGAGAGACCTCCGTTTATGATAATGAAATAACTGATGGCCTAATTAAATGGATTATAATTTACTGGAGTGGATGGGACAGCTGAAGATGGTGTATTAAATATTTATTATCTCGTACCTTAACTATATCTTATCTCTTATCTCTACCCCAAACCAGCCAACCCCCATCTTTCAATAATACAAAAAATCTCTAATCCTGTGAACGTCTCTATCTTTATTCTCTCTACCTACAGACGATTTTATTCAGCTTAGGAGAGATTTCTGAAACTGGAGGGATTAATTACAGTTCTAAATACCCAACTAACTATCTAGAAATCCTACCAAAACTGGAAAAAAAAAATAACAGCAGCAAGAAGAAATTTAAATGATTTCCGTCCTCGATTCGCACCCATAATATTTTGTCTTTGGCTTTTTTCATCCCTTCATCTCTTTCCAAAATATTCTCTCTCTCTCTCTCTCTCTCTCTCTCTCTCTCTCTCTCTCTCTCTCTCTCTCTCTCTCTCGTAAAACTATCTCAAACTTCGATGAAAGATACCGGTCTTACTTGTTATCATTTCATCTAAACTTCTGGGCAGACTGATTGATATTAACATTAGAGTGATTCTGAAAGACTTTGTTCTCTCTCTCTCTCTCTCTCTCTCTCTCTCTCTCTCTCTCTCTCCTGTCACTTTTCCCACCTTGACACTTCCCTCCCCAGTTCCACTTCCCTTCCTCTCTTCCTTTTTTCTTTCCCTATTTCTTCACCTATCTCATACCCTCCCTCCCTCCCTCCCTCTCTCTCTCTCTCTCTCTCTCTCTCTCTCTCTCTCTCTCTCTCTCTCTCTCCCTCCCTCTACTTCTCTCACCTTTAATCATTAGTTTACACCCTTCCCACCACTTCCTCCCCACCTCCATTACCCATCCATCTCCATTTCCTTCATCCTCCCTCCTTCCTCCTTCCTTTCCTCATACTCCCTCCCTCCTCCCTGCCACATCCCCCTCTCCATCCTTATTTCCCTTCCCTTCTCCATCATTCCCTCCTATCCCATTCCTCTTACCTCTCCCTTCCACTCCCTCCTACTCCCCCTTCCTACCCCTCTCCCTTGTCACTCCTTTCCCCTCCCTCCTGACTCCCTCCTTCCCCCTCCCTCCTCCCTGCTACTCCTCCTTCCTCACTCCTTCCCACTGCAGCTCCCCAGTCATTACTCCACGGCAGTTCATCTACGCTTCCCTCCCAATTTCCCTCACCCTATTTCACTCACCTCTCATTTCCTCCTCATCCAACGTACACCCATCCATCCCTACTTCCAACACCCATCCAACCCCATTTACCTCCCCATTTCATGTTATTGCCGGAAATGGGGTATCCTAGTAAAAAAAAGAAAAAAAAAAAGAAAAAGAAAAAAAAAAACTTCATTCTTTTATCCCACTGCTATTTCACTGGACACACTTTCTCTGACCTCCCTGCCTACATGCTCCCCCTTCCCCATCACGGCGGACACGCAACAGGCATCTACCTAATCTTACAAATGGTCCAAGAATCACAGAATTAATGGGTTCTGAGTCTGGCTTTATTTGGTCGATTTTCATGTCTGATCACGTTTTTCTTCCAAAATTTCACAAAGATATATCCCCATCAATCTTACATCCTTCCTATACCAGTTTCCTCTCCCTCCCCATCCATTTTCTTCTTCTTGTACCTTTCAATCCCCATTCCTTTCCATTTCCGCCCTCCCTCTACTTCCTACCTTTTGTCAGACTCATTTCCTCCTCAACCTTCATCATCTCCACATGCCTGTGCCCCTACCTGTCCACGTATCTCACTTCCACATTCATCTCAACTCACCTCCACGTTCATTTCATTTTCCATCCACTTCTACTCTCTCTCTCTCTCTCTCTCTCTCTCTCTCTCTCTCTCTCTCATCTATCTTAACTTCCCATGTTCGTTCCCTTTCACTTCCATCTATCTTTACACCATCTTCTCTTCCCCTCTCTCGTCCTACTTCCTTCCCTCTCCTCTCCCCTCTCTCTCCTCTCCCCCCCCCTCTGCCAGACAAGCGATCCGTCTCCTTGGTTTCTAGAAGACAAGGGAGACTGTCGCGGTGTCTGGGAGGGAGAGACTGATGAGGTTCTGAGTATGACAAGCTCTCGTGGTTTAGCCGAGAGAGAGAGAGAGAGAGAGAGAGAGTTGTTTCCCCTTATTTCGTAAGCTGTTCTCCCTTTTTACGTTATTCTCCCTTTTTACGTTAGCTGTTCTCCCTTTTTACGTTATTCTCCCTTCTTACGTTAGCTGTTCTCCCTTTTTACGTTATTCTCCCTTCTTACGTTAGCTGTTCTCCCTTTTTACGTTATTCTCCCTTCTTACGTTAGCTGTTCTCCCTTTTTACGTTATTCTCCCTTCTTACGTTAGCTGTTCTCCCTTTTTACGTTAGCTGTTCTCCCTTTTACGTTATTCTCCCTTTTTACGTTTGGTCTCCCTTTTTACGTTAGCTGTTAGCCCTTTTTACGTTAGCTACTCTCCCTTTTTACGTTAGCTATTCTCCCTCTTTACGTTAGTTTCTTACAGTCGTATTGAAGAAAAAATTCATAATGTTAAATAAAAAACAATTCCACCTTCATTTATGTATTTATTTATTTATTTAATTATTCTTTATCTCGTTGCTTTATTGAAAGAGAAATAATGGCAGTTTCAATAAAATCATGAAAATAAAACTTGGCTATAAATAAATATATACATAAATAAATAAATAAATGAGCAAAAAATATCATGCTTTTTTTTATCGTTCGTTTTCGTTAACCTTCAGACAAATTTCATAATGTTACGACTTAATTCTTTTTCCCAGATCTTTTCGTTCACTTTTCTTCGTTATTTTACAGATAAAGTTGTTGTTCTGTGGCAAAAAAAAAAAAAAAAAAAAAAGGGAATTTCTCTTGTGTTATTAGATGCAAAATTCTGCGAAAATAAAAGAAATACACAAACTATTCTCTCTCTCTCTCTCTCTCTCTCTCTCTCTCTCTCTCTCTCTCCTTATTTGCCTCCTGCGTCTGCTCTTTGTGTTTTATTTTTCTTTATTTTTTATTTTCCATTTTTTCTTTCTCCTCTCATTTGCAAGTCCATATTAAAGCAAGAAGCAAACACTCTCTCTCTCTCTCTCTCTCTCTCTCTCTCTCTCTCTCTCTCTCTCTCTCTCTCTGTCTCCATACAATCTACTGCTACGATAACAAATAATTTTCTTTTTCTTTTCGTGTTATTCCAGACGAAATTCACGCAACTCAAAAAATTCGAGGTTCCTTATTTTCGTGTTTCCCTTCGTGTTACTGTCCACGAAATTTAAACTCTTCCAACGAAAAGAAATGAAACTCATGATACGCAGAGAGAGAGAGAGAGAGAGAGAGAGAGAGAGAGAGAATTTTTTTCATGCAACTGCAAAACGAAATTCATTACCTTCAATAAACACATTATTTTTTCTTATTTTTCCCCATCATTTCGATTGTTCAGGTACAACTGCAGATAAAATTCGTAAATTCGTAAAATTCGTATTCGTATTGTGCAGCTCGGCAATATCATGACACCGAAAGTAGGTCATAAATAAGTTACGGTACACCACAGGCAGAAAAAAGTAATAATCCTTTCTTTTTCGTTTTTTTTTTTTAATGGTGGAGAAATTGATACTGCAGGTGAGAGAGAGAAAAACACACACACATTTATTCGTTTCGTTTCTTCTGGTGTTCCGGCAGAGAGGGAGGGGAAAAAAAAAAACTGCTGCAGGTAAAACGAGTCCTTGTTTGTTTTGTGAGTTGATGAGAAGGAAAGATGTTGTTTCCTTCGCGTCAATGTAGATAAAATTCACAGCGTGCACTCTCTCTCTCTCTCTCTCTCTCTCTCTCTCTCTCTCTCGTGTATTGGAGAGGAAATTCATATCGGGAAGCGAGTCAAAGAGAGACGCTTTTCTTCGTGTCAAACGAAACCCAGAATGTACAGTAAAAACAATCTTACCGTATTTTCCCCCTTGTTTTTCGTGTCGTGTTTTTCAGTGTTATTGGTGAGGAAATTCATACCGTGTCTTTCAGTGTTATCGGTGAGGAAATTCATGCCGTGTCTTTCAGTGTTATCGGTGAGGAAATTCATACCGTGTCTTTCAGTGTTATCGGTGAGGAAATTCATGCCGTGTCTTTCAGTGTTATCGGTGAGGAAATTCATGCCGTGTCTTTCAGTGTTATTGGTGAGGAAATTCATATCGTGGAGGAGGGCAGGGTTCAATCGCACTAATGGGTCTCGGCGCCTCGTTCCCGCCACCACAATGGACTTTTACGGCCTGGCTGGGTTCACTGGCGAGCTGCGGACACACGAAGAACGGCGGTACGAACTGTATAGAAAACGTAGATTTGCCTGATACCAGCTGAAGTATATGGGATTAATGTGTATTTTGTGACAGATGAGAAATTCGTATCAGAATAGTAATAAAATATCAAAGAACTCACACACACACACACACACACACACACACACAGCGCCCCAAATACAGCTCACATTCACCTGTGTTTACATTATAACGGCGCGACGTAATACAAGTTACAGCGCGCTACGACAACACTAGATATTTTCCCCCGGAGAGCACTTACGGGTGGTACGCATACACGGGGAAAAACAGATGACTTTGGGGCGTGTTCTCGGTGGGACAGGGGGCTTCGTAACAGCTGTACATTTGCGACTTAGTCTGGCTCTTACACCTGCGCATTTTGCCTGATATTTCACCTGTACATTTTGCATATTACAGCTCCATATTTACTTTTAACCTACCTAAATCGTTTCCATATCAACATATTTTCTACCAGTAACGTATGAGAGGAAACTGTGGAGAAATGCACAGAATAAATCGCTAAGGAAGAGGTGTTCAGAAATCCCCCCAAAATCACCTGCAATATGAGTCTTGTCGTCAGCTTAAATTTACGTATAAAATTTAATCAACAGAAGACATTTTGTTCAACCTGCTTACATATATATTAAAAAAAAAAAATTGCTGAGGACACCTGAAATAATGAATAATTTTTCTTTTTTTTTCCGTCCACTGTTAATCTTCTGTCAAAAAAAAAAAAAAAGTTAGTCACAGAGTCTCCCCTTCTAAAACTGAAATCCATCTTTTTTATATTTTTTGACCCGTGTACAAATAATAATAATGATAATAATAATAATAATAATAATAATAAAGTGTAATGATATATTGGTGGATATGAGAGTGGGCGGAGCTCGAGAATAGGACAAGGATAGTCATCAGTGTTGTAATATCCACTGGAGAATCATAGGAAAAAATAATAAGGAAATAAGCGCCTGGTGGTATAGTGTTTGAATGACCCCATCGGAAAGACAGGGAGGAGTTCGATGCTCCCAAAGCGTCCCTGAATTAGTTGGAAACGTGATGATGATGATGATGATGATGATAAGGGGAGAGGTAGATAATGATGAGTCAGCTGGAATTAAGTGATAATGATGATAAAGAAGATGACCACCACCACCACGATGATGATGATGATGATGATGATGATGATTTAATGATGATGATGATGATGATGATGAAAACAACGACAATGACTATAAAACACTGCTTTGGACCAAACTACTGAGAGAGAGAGAGAGAGAGAGAGAGAGAGAGAGAGAGAGAGAGAGAGAGAGAGAGAGAGAGAGAGAGAGAGCAAATGATGAGCTGGTTAGAGATAAATGAGGTAAATGAACATGAGAGGTGAAAGCGTGATGAAAGGCAGGAAAAATGGTGATGAGAAAGGAAGAGTTAGTGATGATGGAAGAGGTTATGGAAGGGGTTATGGGAGAGGATGATGGGGGGGATGATGGGGAGGATGATGGGGGGGGTAAAATTGGGAAAGATAATGATGAGGGGTGAGAAAGACATAATTTGGAGGGAAGCGGATTAGGTGGGGGGGAGGGGAAATATGAGATTAGATGTGTGTGTGTGTGTGTGTGTGTGTGTGTGTGTGTGTGTGTGTGTGTGTGTGTGTGTGTGTGTGTGTGTGTGTGTGTGTGTGTGTGTGTGTGTGTGTGTGTGTGTGTGTGTGTGAGAGAGAGAGAGAGAGAAAGAGAGAGAGAGAATTAAAGAGGAGGTACTGAGACAGGTTAATAAAGAGGTAGAGAGCAACAGGAGGAAGAGAGGTGGAGGAAAATTTAATAAGGTAAACTACACAGCCAGCGGTAGTAAAGAGAGGGAGAAAAGAGGAAGAAAAGAGGAGGAAAGAGGAAGAAAAGAGGAAAAGACGAAGCAAGAGAAAGAAGAGGAAAAAAGAGGAAGAAAAGAGGTAAAGAGGAGAGTATGAAGGACAAAAATAACGCAAAATAAAAATGCTAAAGGAGTTACATAGAAGGGGCAAGGGAGAGAGAGAGAGAGAGAGAGAGAGAGAGAGAGAGAGAGAGAGAGAGAGCACCTCCATCCAACCTTCATTTCCTTCGTTCCCTGTTTCTTACTGTCTTCTCTCATTTCCCTCTTTACTTACTTTTTTCTCTCCTTCTTTCCTCTTTTCCTTCTTTCCCTATTCCTTCCTTTTTTCTATCAATCCTTCACCCATCCATCCATCCATCCACTCACTGTTCTTTCAATGTCTTTTGTCCCTCCTCCTCCCTTCATTCCTTCCTTCCTTTTCTCCTTCCTTTTTTTCCCCTCCTTCCTTTTTTTCCCCTCCTTCCTTTCTTCCTTCCCTTCATCCATCCTTCATTCCTACCTAACTTTCCATTTCTTTTCCTATACTCCTCCCTCCAACACAACCTCAATTCCTTCTTTCCTTACCTCTTCCTTCCTCCCGTCCTATCTTCCTTCCAAGTTTCCTTTCTTCCTACCTTCCTTCCGTTCTCTCCAGTTCATTTATTCTTCCTTATTCTTCCCTCCTTCCTTCGCTCCTATAACCTACTTCCTCACACAATCATTCCTCTTTCTCTCTTTAAACCCCAAGACTTCTATTCTCTTCATACTGCCACCAGACGATTTTATTCAGCGTAGGGGCGATTTTTTCTCGATGCAGGGAGGGTTAGACGTCGCTCCTATCAACCCCTCCATGCCCAGAAATCCATCCTAAGTTTAATACAATCGTCTAGAGATAAAATGAATAAATTATAAAGCACTCATTGCATTACTCTTTTAAAGCCACTAAAACTCTCCTCCTCCTCCTCTCTCTCTCTCTCTCTCTCTCTCTCTCTCTCCACTCCCCTCTTCCTTCCTTCCATCCAAAACAACAATTTTTTCAACCCAGTTCGATCACAAAGTTGATTTCGCGTTTCCTAAATTTTTCTTTGGTGGTTTTCGACAATTTTCCCTCAGGTGAGATCATTAATTCTGACACACACACACACACACACACACACACACACACACACACACACACACACACACACACAGGACAATCACCAGAATTCATAACAATGACACAATCCCCAAGCACCACCAACACCACCATCACCTCCACAACCACCACCACAATCACCTCCACAATCACCACCATCACCACCACCACCAACAACAACAATATTTATCACCTACATGCCTAACTCCACCACTACCAACAAAAACAACACAACCTACATCCACTACAATCTCCCCCACCACCATCCCCACCACCACCACCACCCCAACAATCACCAACACACACCTCCAAACACATGTAAATTGCTGTCATCTGAGTGAAATGGGCAACTCCTAACAGCTCAATAGCAAGGTGTGGTTGCATGAAAATCTGAAACTTAATTATGAGGTAGAAATGAGTCTCCTTGGTTACTAGTCAAATCTAACCTCCGATCTAACTACGCTTGTCCATCAACCAAGCTGAAAAGAGGTAAGGATGTCTGTCAGGTTAGAACTAAAGTGCTGTGGCAACAACAACAAAAACAATCAATTCTTCTCACCACCACCACCATCACCACCACCACCACCATTCTCAGTCCTAGAGGTGGAGGTGTGGTGGTGGTCTCTTGTGTCACGTGATTTTGTTTACATCTCACGTAAAATGTATCCGAAAAAGCCCGATATGGCAACCTAACCCCCCAGTGGACGTAAAAGGTAAACAAATAAATCGGTGCCACATAAACCTTGCCCAACACCTGCCCCTGTACCAGCCAGAAGTGGAGGCGAGTGTACATCTTTCCATCCCCCCCCTCCCTACAATCTCCCCTCCAACTAACCCCCGCCAAACATATCCTCCCCAACTTCCCCTACCCCAATTATCCTCCCCAACTCCTCCCCACCCCAATTAATCTCCCTAACTCCCCCACCCCAATTATCCTCCCCAACTCCCCTCACCCCAATTAATCTCCCCAACTCCCCCACCCCAATTATCCTCCCCAACTCCCCTCACCCCAATTATCCTCCCCAACTCCCCCCACCTAAATTATTCTCCCCAACTCGCCCCACCCCAATTTTCCTCCCCAAATCCCCCCACACCAATTATTCTTCCCAACTCTCCCCACCCCAATTATTCTCCCCAACTCTCCCCACCCCAAATTTTCCTCCCCAACCCTCCCCACTCCAAATTTTTCTCCCCAACTCTCCCCACCCCAATTATCCTCCCCAACCACCCTCCCCACCAGCACACAATCAGATAATGAACAAACCCGCTTCTGCCGGTAATTGAAGAGAGTGTTTAAGTACTTTGTGTTTCTCGCCATCTTAAAAGCTAAACGCACGGCCTTCCTCGAATTCCTTTGAGAGAGAGAGAGGTGGTGTGTGTGTGTGTGTGTGTGTGTGTGTGTGTGTGTGTGTGTGTGTGTGTGTGTGTGTGTGTGTGTGTGTGTGTGTGTGTGTGTGTGTGTGTGTGTGTGTGTGTGTGTGTGTGTGTGTGTGTGAGAGAGAGAGAGAGAGAGAGAGAGAGAGAGAGAGAGAGAGAATCAATAAAAATGCCGACTCGCACTACCCCTTCTCCACTGTCAGAATTCCATGGCGTTTGATCAACATACTTTTGACACACGCTGTACTTCCACAGTGCAGAATTGGAGGGATCTTATTTTCGCGTTTACCGGTATTTTCTTCTCTATCATTTTTATCTAAGTTATTATTATTATTTTTATTATTATTATTATTATTATTATTATTATTAATTATTATCGTTATCTTGCTATTATTCTATTTTCTTCCATTCACTTGTATTATTATTATTATTTTTATTATTATTACTATTATGATTATTATTATTATTATGATGATTATTATTATTATTATGATTATTATTATTATTATTATTATTATTATTTCTATTTTCTATTGCCTTCATGTTTTGCAATTTCCTTCGGTATTTTTTTCAGACTTATTCTTCTTGGTCTTTATAATTGCAATCTTTTATCGCTGTTATTCCCTTCTGTTCATTCTTTCATTCTTTCTCATTTCTATCTCATTTTCTATCTATTGCTCTTTTTATATAAATCTATTTCTTTTTTCACATCGTATTTCCTCTGACTTAAAAATTTAAATAAGAATCACTAAAAAAAAAAGAAAAAATTAACACAGACGAAAATTCTTGGAAAAAAATTGCTCGGCCAAAAGACTCCCTCCAGTAATCCCCCCTCCCCCCCCCCGGCCACTAATACCTCTTACGGCCCTGTTGTGGCGGAGGAAGGGATGCACTTGGGGTTGGGGATTTAAAGTGGGGATTTAACTGGCGGGATTTAAGTGGGGATTTAACTCGAGGGATTTAAGTGGGGATTTAACTCGAGGGATTTAAGTCGGGATTTAACTCGCGGGATTCAAGTGGGGATTTAACTCGAGGGATTTAAGTGGGGATTTAACTCGACGGATTTAAGTAGGGATTAAATTTTCACTCCAAGGATTCAACTCGAGGGATTTAACACAAGGAATTTAATTCCGGATTGCTCAGGGTTTAACACGGGGATTTAAGGGGGGATTTAACTTGCGGGATTTAATTAAGGGGATTTAACTCAGAAAGGACAATAAATGTTCTACACTGTCAAAGATGGTTTTTGCTAGCTTTACTGAGAGAGAGAGAGAGAGAGAGAGAGAGAGAGATGCAAGGAATCCCAGAGTAAAAAAAAAAAATAAAATACACAACATCGCAGCCTCTCTCTAAATGAGCGAGGGAATCAGTGAACTCTGGCCAAAAAGTGAGAGAATTAAAGTTACTGGGGGACTGGGTAGGCAGGATGACCCATTTTGGTAGAGATGGAGAGAAGAGGAGGGATGGAGGGATGGGGAGGGGCAGGGACAGTGGGATGGTGGAGGGGAGATGGGGGAGGGTTATACGAAGGAAGGATGGAGGAAGAAGGGACGGGGAGGGTTGGTGAGACGAGGAAAGATGGAGGAAGAAGGGATGGAGGGGAAAGAAGAGAGAGAGAGAGAGAGAGAGAGACACAGAAGCCAGATAGAAAATCCAAGGAGATAAGAGAGAAGGGGAAGGAAGAGTGAAAGAAAGAAAAGGATGGCGAGAAGAAAAAACATGACAGCGAAATGTGAGAGAGATGGAAAATGACAAGAGAAATTACTGTACGAGAGAGCGAGGTGAAGGAGGAAGAGGGAGAGAGGAGGAGAAGAGGAAGAAGAAGGGAGGAAGGTGAAATGGAAAGAAATGTAGGAGAGAAAGAAAATTGTTGGAATACAGGAGACAGAGGGAGACACGAGAAATATATATAGAGAAAAACAAAATATGCAAGACAGTGTGAGGTTCGGGTGAGAGGGAGAGTGAGGAAGAGGGACAGAGGGTGAGGAAGAAAGGGAGAAGTGGAGAGGAAAAGGAAGAGAGGGTGAGGAGAGGGAGAGGAAGAGGAGGAGGATAATGGGAAGACGTGAGAGTCAGGGAGATGAGGATATGACGCGGGCGATGGGATGAAGGAGAGGAAAGGGAGGGAGAGAAGGGGAAAGGCGGATGGGGGAGAGAGGAGAGAGGGGAAGAAAGGAAGAGGAGCAGGGGGTGACAGAGAGGGAAGAGGGAGAGTGGGGGTGAGGGAGAGGGGAGAGAAGTGAAATGAGGAGCGAGGATCAGAGAGAGGAAGG
>NC_137053.1:3452500-3465000 GCF_032717465.1 Coenobita brevimanus | reverse complement strand
TGAGACTATTAATAAATATAATAAGGTAATAATAATAATAATAATAATAATAATAATAATAAAAACAACAACAATAACAATAACCGCAAAATAATAAAAATAACAAAAATAAAACTAATAACAAATAATATGAGTAATAATAACAAACCCACCACAAACAAAAAAAACAAAACAGCTTACCTTGAGGCGGTGTGTTGTGGCCCCAGGTAAATTTAATCCAGGTAAGTTTAAGCACACAGGTAGCCAGGTAATGAGGCTGTGGACACGTGGATTTTTGCCATGGAAGTCTACATCCATACCACATTCCTGAAATGGTTTGGATCAACATTATCATCACCATTCATCACTACCATAGTATTCATTATAAGCAATACTGTCAACATCTTCACTGTCATTATCATCATCACAATTCATCATCATATTAATTATTATCGTGATCAAGATTATCACATCATCATCATCATCATCATCCTATTTCCAACTAATACATAAAGTGCGCTGAATCCAGAAACAGACGTGACATCATCATCATTATTATCATCATCATCATTAACCACAAATTCTTTTATCCATTAATACACGGGGTGGATGGGAGACAAACAGGAACAACGAACGAAACACGTAAGAAAACAAACAACACTGCTTATCAACACAAAATCCACTTCCATTCCTATGCTCCTTTCATTTAAACTTGGCCAAGATTTTCGTCCTAGTGTAGCCTATGTCACGGCAGAATGAGACAATACTAAGGCGCTACATCCTTTCCTAGCACCTGTCCGTGATCAGCACCATCTTTTAGCATAAATCCATTGCTACAACTCAGCATTCAAGGTGGAGAAATGGCGACTCTAGGCCAAGTCAGAGTAAAAGGAGTATAGTTTACGACGAGAGGCATACAAGAACCGAAACTCCTGACGGTAATGAGACACAATTATCACCTGTATAAATAAAGGAGTTTGCTATAATTAGGGACTGCAAAGAAGATTATTTACCTGGTGATAAGCATAGATGGAGAGCCCGTGTATACTACTGGTGAGTCGATTCTGAACTATATATTTCCTGAGGCAAGATCCCCTACACTTCTCTCTCTCTCTCTCTCTCTCTCTCTCTCGTGTGTGTGTGTGTGTGTGTGTGTGTGTGTGTGTGTGTGTGTGTGTGTGTGTGTGTGTGTGTGTGTGTGTGTGTGTGTGTGTGTGTGTGTGTGTGTGTGTGTGTGTGTGTGTGTGTGTGTAGTACAGCTCAGGCTACTAGGAAACAAGGAAAATAGAATACCGAGTCTTCGTCTATTGTTTTGAGACTCAAGTAACAACATACGAAAACTTGACATTCAATTTTCTTTTTCCTAGTAATATACATGTACGGCATTATATCACATAGAGAGAGAGAGAGAGAGAGAGAGAGAGAGAGAGAGAGTGGTGGGGGAGAGGGGGGCATTAGAGGCAGCTGAGGAATATTTATACCGTGGAATAAATCTTGGTCAACACGTTCTCACCAACCCGAGGGAACCACTCATACCAGGAGGAGAAGGAGGAGGAGGAAGAGGAGGAGGAGGAGGAGGAGGAATAGGGACAGAGAAGGAAGGGGATGGAGAGGGAGAGGGATATGGACTAAGGACGGAGGAAGGTGAGGCTGTATGTGAGAGAGAGGATGATGAAGACGAGGAAGAGGAAGAAGAAAAAAAGGAAGAAGAGGACGAAGAGGAAGAAGTCGACAAGGAGGAGGAACGGTCATTGGGAGAAGATTGGGAAGAGCGAGAGAACGAGGAGGAGGAGGAGGAGGAGGGTGGAGAGCCGGAATGAGGCGAGGAGGAGGAGGAAGATTGAGAGGAGGGAGGAGGAGGTTGTGGAGACAGGACGACAATGAGGGAACTGGAAATAGGAGAGGAACGAAGAGGGAGTGAGAGAGGAAGAAGAGGATAAGGAGGAGCTGGAAAGAGAGGAAGAAGAGGATAAGGAGGGGCTGGAAAGAGAGGAAGAGGGAGGTGCTGGAAAGAGAGGAAGAGGAGGAGTAGCTGGAAAGAGAGGAAGAGGAATGGAAAAGCTGGAAAGAGAGTACGAGAATGAGGGGGAGCTGGAAAGAGAGGAGGAGGAGAAGGGGGAGCTGGAAAGAGAGAAAGAGAAGAAAGAGGGGACGGAAAAGGAAGAAGAGAGGGGGAGGGGCAGGAGAGGAGAGGAGAGGAGAGGGCGGGTGGGGTTGGCGAGCGAGGAAGAAAGAGAGGAGGGGGGGGGGAATTGAAGTGAGGGAAGGAGGAGGAAGAAGCAGGAACCGAGGAAAGAGGAAGAGGAAGAGGAGGGGGCTAAGCAGGGGAGGAAACTGGGGAGACAGGGGAGCAGGAAAGATTTGGGGGAAACCTGAAGGACTGGACACTCATGGCTTTCACATTTTTAACAACTGATGTGAAAATAACACCCAGATCTTCAAACTCCCTTAAAGACATTTCTCTCGCAAATCAATAATAATAATCTAACTTAACCTAACCTAATCTACCCATACCTAATCCAATCTAACCCAACCTAACCTTAACCTCACCACACCTGACCTTACCTCACCTCACCTTAATTACCTTATCTCACCTAACTTTACCTGTCATGGTATTAAATCGAAATTGGTGTCCTTCGTATGGGGACTCCAATGTAAACAAACATAAACATTATAAGGGAAATGAAGTTAGTTTATAGACGAAAAAAGTGATGATTTTAGTACACGAATTACACAGCACACTACTACTAATACTACTACTACTACTACTAAATACTATTACTACTACTAAACAACAACAACAACAATAATAATAATAATAATAATAATAACTACGAAATCCATAAATCCGCTGCTCTTTACCTTTTCGGAACAGGAAGTTAATTTTGGGTAAGAGGATGAGTCAGATTAATCCAGTAAGTTTCATTTCTCCTAAACACACACACACACACACACACACACACACACACACACACACACACACACACACCACACAGCCACCTCCTCGTCCCCAAGGCAACACATCTTTTATTCCCAAAGAGAAGGATTTACATTTGACCCCTCCAACTCTCTCTCTCTCTCTCTCTCTCTCTCTCTCTCTCTCTCTCTCTCTGTTTACTGTTTCCCTATATTTTTTTTCATCTAACGAACATGGGTCACTCTCAGAACTTAATACCAAGTCGTGGCTACAAGAAAAATAAGGTAGAACTTGAATCTCCTTGGTTACTGGTCAGAGAGAGAGAGAGAGAGAGAGAGAGAGAGAGAGTGTGTGTGTGTGTGTGTGTGTGTGTGTGTGTGTGTGTGTGTGTGTGTGTGTGTGTGTGTGTCTTATACCAGGTTAAAGTGAACAGAGTGTAGTGTAGCCGAGCCAGGCCTGTTAACACCCACACAACACCTGTTCTACAAGTGTTACCGTGGAGAGTGTGTTGTCGGTGTGTTGTGTGTTGCAGCTATGACCTTACCCAGTGTTACATAAAGCGTATTCCGGCTGGCTAGGTGGTGGAGAGGGACGCCTTCCTGTGGTGGCACCGATACACCTGGGGGGCTCAAATGCCTGGTTATTACGAGCGAGCGAGCGCAGCGAGCGTACACGGCAAGCATAGCGAAGCGATGTTTACGTTCAGCTGAGAAATGAGCGTCCCGACACGACACGGCCCGACCGCGATGGTTTTCAGAGGCTAGTAACTTTCCTACTATGTGAGACAGAGAAGAGATTTTTTCAGCGGGCAGTAGATACATTCTATTATTATTATCATTATTATTTTGCTACCGTATATATTTACTCGAGACCAAAGAAATCCCTTGGAATCTCAGCTTTCCACGGGAGTGTACCGAGGGCTTCATTGACATGCCCACTATGAAATCGATTTTAGAAAGATTTCCTGTTGTAGCACTATGTTTTCTTATATGAATTCTAACAATTAAATAATGTATATTACGCTCAAAATTTTACATGAACGTTTTTTCTATGTTTAGGGAGTGAAATCAGCAAGGGTGGGTGTCTGTGAGAGAGAGAGAGAAAACGTGAGAAAGTATATAACTATTTTAGCTCAATTATTCTTCTGTTACTGCTCAACTACCTCACCGGAAATGCTATAAAGATTACAACACGAAGAAATTATGACAGGCGCATGTACCAACGCTCGCTCGCTCGCTCGTCACGCGCTCATAGAGCACAATTTACTGGTATAAACGTCCCTCCACAACTAATTTATCTCACAAAAGAAGGATGGTGGACTGCGGGAAAAAGGAACCTTAAGCCTGGAGTCCAACGGGTTCACGTTTCAGATGAACCTGGGACTACGGTACTGCTACTACTGCTATTACTACTACTGCTACTAATACTACCACCACCACTACTACTACTATTTTTTTTTAAGCGATTTGTGTTAATGCTACGAAAATATACATTACCAGCATCGATATTTTCCATCCCCTTGTAACCAAAACTCGAAGTGGCCAATTTACGCCAAGTTAATATAAAAGGAGTATGGGGAGCCTTCTAAAACCCACAACATTGCCGTGCTCTCTCCATACTTAATACACCGGGATGAATAAAATACATATTACCACTGTATTATGTAGAGAGAATCTGTATTATGTATGGTTTGGGTATGAAATGTTTATGTGTGTTGACTTTTGAGGAACCTTAATTTCTCTGGGGAAAAGGTATAGTTCTGATGGTGTGTGTGTGTGTGTGTGTGTGTGTGTGTGTGTGTGTGTGTGTGTGTGTGTGTGTGTGTGTGTGTGTGTGTGTGTGTGTGTGTGTGTAAATACCAGTGTATGCGTGTGTCCCTGGCCAGGATCGCGACTGTGTGCGTGTTTGTTGGCTTGTGTGCGTGTTTGCTAACGTGTTTATCCATGTGCTAGTGCTTGGGACGTCGTGTACATGTGCGTGTCGTGTGCACATTAACATCTTCACCTAAAGGACGTATTTGTCTTCCTGTTCTTACCCACCAGACGATTTTATTCAGCTAAGGGGGGATTTTCCGAACTGGAGGGGTTAGATACTGTCTTCAATTAACCCCTTCAATCAAGACGCTTTTCTTCAGGTACGCAATACCGTCTCAAGAAAGCAAGAATAATAAAAGGTAATCAAGCTGACGTGGATAATGTTTTGTGTGTGTGTGTGTGTGTGTGTGTGTGTGTGTGTGTGTGTGTGTGTGTGTGTGTGTGTGTGTGTGTGTGTGTGTGTGTGTGTGTGTGTGTAATTAAAATCAATACACCCTGCAAAGCATCATATTCTATCTATCATGCCCTTGTCAGGCAGAGTATTAATTAATTTATGGTAATACTGCGCTGAGAGAGAGAGAGAGAGAGAGAGAGGGGGGGGGGTTCTGTTTACCGTCAGGCACTAGGCTGGAAAACACGATGATACTTCCATCACTCAATTGATCACAGCTGCCACCACACGCAACGCACGCACACGCAATGAACATACAACGCAAGCACAGAGAATACCCAAGTGTACGCAACACTCACTCACAATAAGAATTCATACTCAACAAATACACACACATACACACTCACAAGCAACACACGAACCCTGACACACATATTCTCTTCCTGGACACACACACACACACACATACACACACACACACACACACACACACACACACACACACACACACACACATTAAACGTCCATATGAAGAAATAAATATGGTCCTCTCACTTCTACTTGGCCCAGATTTTCGTTCGTTTTCAGCTCATTTCACAGTAAGCTAGCTCCCTTTTTATAGCACTTCTTCGTGACTAGCATCATGTTCTACAGTAGGGTTGATCTATGGCTACAACTCAGCATTCAAGATGGAGAGACGGCGATTTTAGGCCAAGTTAGAGTAAAAAGAGTATATCCTAGTCACGAAGAAGTGCTACGTAGCTTTCGAAGACAATGAGAACAAGGTCCAGTCACTTCACAGTCGCACCCTAGTCGTTCCCTAGTTGCACCCAATTCGCTCCCTAGTCGCTCCCTAGTTGCACCTTTGTCGCTCCCTAGCCGCTCCCTAGTCGTTCCCTAGTTGCACCCTATTCGCTCCCCAGTCGCTCCCTAGTTGCACCCTTGTCGCTCCCTAGCCGCTCCCTAGTCGTACCCTAGTCGCACCCTAGTCGTTCCCTAGTCGCACCTCAGTCGTTCCCTAGTCGTTCCCTAGTCGCACCCTAGTCGTTCCCTAGTCGCTCCCTAGTCAATCTCTAGTCACACCTCAGTCGTTCCCTAGTCGCACCATAGTCGTTCCCTAGTCGCCCCCTTATCGTTCCCTAGTCGCTCCCTAGTCGTTCTCTAGTTGCACCCTAGCCGTTCCCTACACGCACCATAGTCGTTCCCTAGTTGCACTCTACTCGTTCCCTACTCACCCCCTTCTCAATCGCCGGCGGAATGGTGGTGGTGGTGGTTATTTAACGTGGTATTGGCCTTCACTAATTCACGCCTGGGAGCCATCCAACCTCGAAGTCAATATTAACCCTGTGAATTATACCCACCTGTCTCTCTCGCATATATCAAGAGGTGCGGAGGCGGCAGAGGGTGAGCGGGACTGGGACTGAAAGGACTGGGAGGGAGAGAGGGAGTGAGGGAGGGAGTGTGTGAGAGAGGATGGGAAGGAGGGAGTGTGAAAGAGAGGGTGTGAGGGAGGGAAAGTGTGAGAGAGGATGGGAAGAAGGGAGTGTGAAAGAGAGAGTGTGAGGGAGGGAGTAAGAAAGAGAGGATGGGAGGGAGGGAGAAAGTGTAAGAAAGAGGGTGTGAGGGATGGAGTGTGAAAGAGAGGGTGGCTGGGAGAGAGGGAGTGAGACAGAGAGGATGGCAGGGAGGGAGGGAGTGTGAGAGGATGAGGCAGGGAGTGAAACAGAAAGGATCAGAAGGAGGGAGAGATGAAGAGTGAGAGAGGGAGAGGAGGTGTGGAGGGAGAGTGTGAGAAAGGTAGTGTGTGTGTGAAAGGAGTGGGGGAGAGATGGGTTGTGAGAGGGAGGGATGAGAGGTAGGAAAGAGAGAGGGAGGGAGGGAAAGAGGGAGGTAGAGAAACAAGAGGGGAGAAGGGATGGGGTGTTAAAGAGGAGGAGGCGAGAATGTCAGAGAGTGGGTGACCAAGTATGTAAGAGAGGGGAGGTGTGAGAAAGGGGGAATAAGGAGAGGGGGAGAGTGTTAAAGGAGAGGGAAGGGGGAGAGTGAGGAGAAAGGAGATGGGAGGGGAAGAAGACATCTGAGAAGAAGAAGATCGTGGAGTGATAAAGGGAAGGGAGAGGTGGAAGGAATAAGAGGAGATGAAGGAGACAGTAGGGAAGGTAAATGGAAGTGGGAGGAAAGAGGGGAGGGTGAGGGGTGAGAGGAATGAGAAGAGGGAGGGATGTGAGGGGAAGGAGGAGAGAGAGAGAGAGAGAGAGAGAGAGAGAGAGAGAGAGAGAGAGAGAGAGAGAGAGAGAGAGAGAGAAGCATTACAGTTAACATGATGGATGACCTGGTGGTAATTGCCCGTGGGATGGTTGGCCTCGTGGGTCATTAGAGGTCAAGGGGGGATGGGCGGGGGGGAGGGGGGATTTGGATAGAGGGGAAGGTGGGGAAAGAAGGGGAATTTTGAAAGGGGAAGATGGGGGAGGCTGGGAAATGGTTGGGGAGGTGAGGAGAGGAGGGGAGTAGTGAGGAGTGTGTGTGTGTGTGTGTGTGTGTGTGTGTGTGTGTGTGTGTGTGTGTGTGTGTGTGTGTGTGTGTGTGTGTGTGTGTGTGTGTGTGTGTGTGTGTGTGTGTGTGTGTGTGTGTGTGTGTGTGAGAGAGAGAGAGAGAGAAGGGTGAAGGGAGGGGAAACTGGGAGGGACATGGAGAGGAAGGAAAGAGGGAAGCGGAAGGGAGGGGAGAGGGAACTGGAGGGGAAAAGTGCAAATGGAGGGAGGACTGAAGGAGAGTGAGTGGAGGGGGAGAGAGGGGAGTGGGTGGAGGGGGAGAGGGGAAAGGGGACTAATTGGTGGGGAGGAGGGGGAGAGGACGAGAGGAGAGAGGGGACGGAGGGTTACAAGCATAGAGGTAGGAATACCTCTATGGTTACAAGAGTGAAATGAGGAGGGAAAAGGGGAGAGAAGGGAGGGGAGAGAAGGGAGGGGAGAGGGGGACGGTGGAGGGTGAGATGGAAGGGGGAGAGAGGGGAGAAGTGGGAGAGATAGAAGTGCGAGAGGGGAGGAGGGGAGGGAGAGGGGAGAAAGGGAGGGAAAGGGGGAGGGGAAGGAGAGGGGAGAAAGGGAGGGAAATGGGGAGGGGAAGGAGAGGGGAGAAAAGGAGGGAAAGGGGGAGGGGAGGGAACATGAGGGAAGAACTTGAGGGGAGAGTCACAAAAGGGGAAGGATGAGTAACAGTGGGGAGAGGGGAGGGAAGAAGGGAGAGGGGAGGAAAAAGGGAGAGAGGAGGATGAAGAGGACGAGGGGAGGGGGAGGGGAGAGGGGAGGAGGAGGGGAGAGGGGAGAGGAAATGGAGAGGGGGAGGGAAACTAAAAGAGCTTGTACAAGTGGAAACACACTTGAGGCAAGAGTATTGGGTAGAGATGAGTGGAGAGAGAGAGAGAGAGAGAGAGAGAGAGAGAGAGAGACTGTCTTTAAATACTCATCTCTTTCTCCCCCAGTTTTAGCTTCCCACTTCGTTTCTCTCTCTCTCTCTCTCTCTCTCTCTCTCTCTATCATAATACACTTTCCTGTACCTAATCATACAAAAAACACCAAACTTTCACCTCTACTGCAAGTGGTATACGTGGCAAGTGATATAAGTGGCAAGCGGTATAAGTGGCAAGTGGCGTAAGTGGCAAGTAACATAAGTGGTGTACCATATCAAAAAAATACTATGAATCCAGGGGTGTAACTGGACCCTTACTTCATACCAGACGGAATGGAGGGACGTGAAATGGAAACCAGTCACTATAAACTGTTATATATTTATCACTACTATTCCACCACTCCAGAATTCCTCCACCCACTGTCACCTCCACATCCCCACTCATCCACATCAACATCCCCACTTCATCCACACTCGCTCATCCACATCAACATCCCTATTTAATGCACTCTCGCTCATCCACATCAACATCCTTATTTAATCCACTCAACAGCCCTAGTTAATCCACTCGCATATCGACCCCACTTCATCCACTCCCTCTAATCCACCTCCACATCCCCACTTCATCCACCCGCTGATCCACAACCACTCTTCTCCGCCAGACGTACCGGCAGCGGCGTACCCTGTGGTGGTGTTCGTGCATGGGGAGTCGTACCAGTGGGGGTCGTCCAGCCTGTACGACGGGTCAGTGCTGGCGGCTCTGGGAAGGGTCATAGTCGTCACCATTAACTACAGACTCGGGATTTTGGGTGAGTACATGATTTTATTTCCTGTCTATACTCCTTTCACCTTAACTTGGACTAAAAATTTCCTATCTATATTCCTTTCACCTTAACTTGGCCTAAAATTTGCCATCATTCTAGAGGCTCGAGATATTGAGTGTGTAGATGATTTAACTTCCTATCTATACTCCTTTCACCTTAACTTGGTCTAAAATTTGTCATCATTCTCGAGGCTCAGGATATTAGGTGTAATTTTAAGTGGCTAATCTATACTCCTTTCACCTTAACCTGGCCCAAAATTGTCATCATTTGGTGGTGGAGAGGGACGCCTTCACGTGGTGGCACTGATATACCTGGGCGGCTCACCTGTCTGGTTATACAAACGTCCCTCCACTACTTCCACTTCCCTGTCTCTCAAAAGGAGGATGGTGAACTGCGGGAGGAGGGAAACTTAAGCTTGCAGTCTACTACTCATAGAAGCTACAACAACAACAACAACAACAACTACTACTACTACTACTACTACTACTACCACCTACACCACTACTACTATTAGGCCGACTACTACCACCAACACCACCACTACTACTATACTGCTGCTACTACTACTACTACTACTACTACCACTACTACAGCAACTACAATTATTCTTACAATTATTATTTTTATAGCACACGGGTTATGTTAAGAGCCTGGGGGTCACTATACTCCTTTTACTCTAACTTGGCTTAAAACTGTCATCTCTCCATCTTAAAAGCCCACTTGTAGCACTAGATTAACACTAAAATAAGATGCTTGTCACGAAGAAGTGCTATGGATTGGATGCAGAGCCGTGGTAATGTCCATTTCTGTGCAATGTGAAATAAGCTGGAAAAGAAAGGAAAATCTGGGCAGAGTAAAAGTGAAAGAAATAGAGAGAGAGAGAGAGAGAGAGAATCATCAAACATCCTGACTTCCTTTCCTGCCTAAAAATGAGTGAGACAGAGTCCAGAAACAAGGAAATAAATGTAAAAAAAAGGGTAGACTTCCGCTAGTACCAGCATATCCAGTAAAATGGGCCACACACTCATCCACACAGCATTCAAGCACCGGGAATACTGACTCTATTTAACAGCCATAAAAATCTGAACATAATTTTCTCCTTAAAGATACGCTTAATAATGACAAAAAGAAAGATTTATTTGTACAGGAGGTCGTCACGAAATTGGAATAACACATAAGAGAGGAAGGAAAGATATACTGTATAAGGCAATGAATTATAAAGGAAGGACCAATATATATAGATAGATAGATAGATAGCTAGATAGATATTATAAAGGAGAGAGACATATATATAAAAGAAGCAAAAAAAAACAAAAAAAAAATGTCTGCAGATAAAGGAAAAAATGGAGAAATAGAAGAAAATTAATTATAAATGGGGGAGAAATATATAAAAAAAAATAAAAACTAAGAAAATGGAAATTGATGAAGTGGTAGACAGAATGGCTGATTTAAATACAAGTAATTATATAAAAAAAAATAATTATAATGGGAGGAATGAAAAAGGTTAAGTGAAAAAATATATATACAGTATAAGAAGAAATTATTAGAATGTAGCCTATAACGAAGATACATTTACTGAATCTTGATAAATAAAAATAAAATCAGATAATAAAATAATAAAAAGCTACGTAAACATATGGGAAAAATGATCTGAGAAAAATAATGTTAACAATACATACGGAGAAAGTGACAAACACAAAAAATAAATAAAGATTAAAAAAACATAAGACTGGAAAAATAAACACGCGTCCCCAAGTGATAAAAAAATAAATAAAACAAAGCCAGAATAAAAATAAATAGCTAAAACCTGGCGTCCAACCCTGCCATAATCCCTCCCCATTTAACAAGTCACCGCAATCTGGTTCATACGCTAATTAAATACCTTATTATACCGGTAATTATATCAGAAGCCACTAATTACACCCATCATCTACGCTCTCACTTCCGGCAATTATAGTCATTCAGGTAAACGAAGGTATTATCCAGTAAACGCAGTAATTTCGCTTTTCAACAGCTCTCACCACACGCACCACACTATCACCACAACCATCACCACACGCATCACCACACAGATAGTCCTTTCACCACAACTCCAACAACAGCTCTCGTTCACCACACGCACCACGCTACCACCACACAGACAGCCCTTCACCATACCCCCAACAAAGGCTCTCGTTCACCACATCACCACACCGCTGACAGCCCTTCACCATAACCTCAACAAAAGATCTCCGGAAGCGACCAGTCAAAGTTGCCTATTTCCTGCGGGTTCACTAGGTTTACACAGCAGCTCTAGGAAGAAACACTTCGTGGAGGAAAAAAATCTATCTGCCTATACAGCAGGGGTTCCCAACCTGGGGTAAATTACCCCAAGTGGGGTAATTTGGTCTTTTGTGAAGGGTAATGGGGGAGGTAACAAAAAAAAAAATCTAAAAATCATACCAGTTATGATAGACTTTCAGACCTATACTAAAATTCAGAGATGAATGTTTAAAGTCATGTTTATTTGGTATCAGTGTTAATAATAAAAATAAATTACTCCTTGCAATAACTCTCTTGGTTTTAGCCTAACCTTTAATTAAGTCCTACATTCAAACTAAAATCTAGGCATCAAAATGTTAAGCAGCTAAAATGCAATTGTGGAAACATAAGCAATGAGGGGTAATGAGTGAAGGGAGGTGTGGAAAATGGGGTAATGGGTAAATAAAGGTTGGGAACCCCTGCTATACAGGTATATTTATCTATCTACCTACTGTATCTAGCTGTCTATCTTCATCATCATCATTATTATTATTATTATTATTAGGATTATTATTATTACTGTATTATTATTATTATTATTATTATTATTATTATTATTAGGATTATTATTATTACTGTATTATTATCATTATTATTATTATTATTATTATTATTACTATTATTATTATTATTATTATTACCATATTCATCATCATTATTATTATTATTATTATTTCGTCATCATCATCATCATCATCATCAACAATACCATCATCACCAACACAACAAGTATCTAGTTCCAAAGAAACAAACTTAACCCTTTAAAATCCTAAGAAAATCCACCTGAAGCAAGTTTACCTGTGTTCACTAATTACTTGCAGGTGCACTAATTGGTAAACACTCACCTGGCACAAGATACAGGAGTG
>NC_137053.1:3407500-3450000 GCF_032717465.1 Coenobita brevimanus | reverse complement strand
TCTTCTTTCTTGAATGAGGGTGAGTAATGCTTGTTTGAGTGATTGTAAGCGCTTGTTTGAGTGACTGTAAGCGCTTGTTTGTGTGACTGTAAGTGCTTGTTTGAGTGACTGTAAGTACTTGTTTGTGTGACTGTAAGCGCTTGTTTGAGTGACTGTAAGCGCTTGTCTGAGTGACTGTAAGTACTTGTTTGTGTGACTGTAAGCGCTTGTTTGAGTGACTGTAAGTACTTGTTTGAGTGACTGTAAGCGCTTGTTTGAGTGACTGTAAGTACTTGTTTGTGTGACTGTAAGCGCTTGTTTGAGTGACTGTAAGTACTTGTTTGTGTGACTGTAAGCGCTTGTTTGAGTGACTGTAAGCGCTTGTTTGAGTGACTGTCAGTACTTGTTTGTGTGACCGTAAGCGCTTGTTTGAGTGATTGTAAGCGCTTGTTTGAGTGACTGTAAGCGCTTGTTTGAGTGACTGTAAGCGCTTGTTTTGACTGTGCATGATTCCTGGGGTTTGAGTGAGCGCTTGAGTGGGATCCCTTGCTTGTTTGCCACCCTGACTTTGGATATTTGGCTAAGCTGAGGATTTCTTGAATTCAAGTGCTTGTTTGAGTGCTAATGCCTGTTTGTATAAGCGCTTGTATGAGTGCTAATGCCTGTTTGTATAAGTAAGTGTTTGTTTGAGTGCTAATGCCTGTTTGTACAAGTAAGTGCTTGTTTCTGTGGTATACTTACGTGCTTGTTTGCGTGGTACTGTCTAGTTTGCATACGTGGAAAGTGAGTGTTTGTTTCTTGAGAGTGCTTGTCTGTGTGTGTCCAATGTGAAGGCTTAAAAGTGTGAGCATATAATCAATGTTTGAGTGTGTTGTGTGACTGATCGTGCGTGTCTGACAGTGTGTTTGACAAAGTGCGTGTTTGATTGAGTGCGTGTTTGATTGAGTGCGTGTTTAACAGAATGCGTGTTTGATTGAGTGCGAGTTTGATTGAGTGCGTGCTTGACATAGTGCGTGTTGAGTGACAGGAATCTTATAAATATCACTGCCACCTGAATCCGGACTGTTGTCGTTTTGCTACATTTGCTGACCTGACCTGACCTGACCCGACCCGACCTATCTTGACATGACCTGATCTGACCCATATTGACCTGACCCGACCTGACCCAACTTAACCCGACCTAACCTAACTTTACTCATCTCCACCAACACACACACACACACACACACACACACACACACACACACACACACACACACACACACACACACAAATCACAGACCACTTCGACATCCATTCTTCCGACCATACTTGTTGAAGACGCAGGTGCACGGCCGACGAACGAACCTTGCTTTCTCCACGCACGCCTTACTGCTTGTTTGGGTGCTTGATTCCCACGCCTAAGACCCATGCGTTGATTGCGTTTACTTCGGAGACCTTGGTTCGTGGCTCCTGTTTGCGAGGTCTGACTTGCGTACGTTGGGGGGGAAAAATATGATGAAGGCTGAGTTTCCCCACACGCAAATCTCCCACGTCCTCTCTTTCATCCCATTCTGCTTTCGTTATTACGGGCTGGTGTTCACCTTGCTTTACTGCTTGTGGTCTTTATTGGGTTTCTGCTTACTCAATGTCTCCTTTACTGCTTGCTGTCCTCTTCGTTCCTGCTTGCTCTTTTCTTTACGTTCCCGCTCGCTCTCTTCTTTACTTACTTGCTTATTCTTCTTTTACGTTACTACCTATTCGCCTCTTTAATGTCTGCTCTCTTTACGTTCTTGCCTGCTCTCTTTCACATTCTTGTTTGCTCTCTTCCTTACGTTCTTACTTGCTTTCATCTTTACCTCCCTACTTACAGTACTTTATTACGTTCCTCCTTGCTCTTCTCTACGTTCCTACTTACTCTTCTTTACGTTCTTGCTTACTCTACGTTCCTCCTAGGTCTCTTTTACGTTCTTTCTTCATCACGTTCCTTCTTTCTCTTTTTACGTTCCCACTGCTATTTTTTTTACATTCCTACTTGCCCGTCTTACGTTCCTGCTCTTTTACAACCATGCCTGCGTTTTCCTAGACGTTCAAACTTGCCCTTATTTACGTTCTTTTCAGTTCTTGTTTAAACTCTTATTTACGTTCTTATTTACGCTCTTCTTATTTACGTTCTTACTTACGTTCTTATTTGTCAACTACTTTACGTTCCTTCTTTTCATTCCTCCAAAATTTCCCGTCTGCTTTCCTCTCGTTTTCCTCTCTTGCCGTTCCTTTTACGGCCCCTTGCTCCCGTTCCTTCCGTCTTCTGCCGTTCCTTTTACGTTCCCCTACTCCCCTTTCTCCCCTCATACGTTCCCCTGCTTCTGTTCCTCCTCTCTTACGTTCCCCTGCTCTCGTTCTCCCTCTTACGTTCCCCTAATCCCATTCCTCCTTCTTACGTTCCCTACTCTTATTCCTCCCATCTTACCTTCTCCTTTTCCTCCCCATCTTTCGTTCTTTCCTTCTTACGTTCCCCTGCTGCCAATCCCATCTACGTTCCATCTCGTACGTTCCTCTTCCTCATTTACGTTCGCCGCCGTTCCTGACAACCGAGATGCCTATTTTTAACCTCGCAAGACGTTCTCATCTCAGGGACCATTTTGGCACAGGAGGGGAAGAGAGTGAGCGAATGAGAAAGAGTGAACGAGAGAGAGGGGAGAAGAGGGAGGGGGAAAAGAGGGAGGGGGAAAAGAGGGAGGGGGAGAAGAGGGAGGGGAAAAGAGGGAGGGGAAAAGAGGATGGGGAAAAGAGGGAGGGGAAAAGAGGGAGGGGGAAAAGAGGGAGGGGAAAAGAGGGAGGGGGAAAAGAGGGAGGGGGAAAAGAGGGAGGGGGAGAAGAGGGAGGGGGAAAAGAGGGAGGGGGAGAAGAGGGAGGGGACAAGAGGATGGGGAAAGAGGGAGGGGAAAAGAGGGAGGGGGAAAAGAGGGAGAGGGAAAAGAGGGAGGGGGAAAAGAGGGAGAGGACGAGGGGAGGAGAAAGGGAGGAAGACAACAGGAGGACGAAAGAGGGTGAGAACAAAGAGGGCAGGGACCTACAGGAGAAACCTGAATTGTTATCTATCCATCCCTTTAATCTGTCTACCTGTCTATCCATCCATCCATGCATACAGGTATATCTATCTATTTGCCTATCTATCTATCATTTATCTACCTATCTAACTATCTATTTATCCATGCACACAGGTATATATCTACCAATCAATCAATCTGTCTATCCATCCTTCCATCCATCCATTTTCTAACCCCATATCCATGAGTCAATTCTGAGGAGGTTAAAAAAAAAAAAAGAATCCATATTAATTCTATTTACATTTGCTTGGGTCAAGAGTAACGTGTTAATTATGCATTATTTACATACTTCAATTTATCTCTCTAGAAAATGAGAGCGAGATAGTAGAGATAAGTAAGCAGAAATAAGAGACTGACAAGGAGAGATATACTGGTACACATATATTAATGAACAAATGGCTAACAAGCACGATTGATTACTGAGAAAGATAATCAGTAAGAGACATACATATAACTATTTCCATTGACAGATAAAGAGGAAGGGTAAACAGATACACGTGTAGACTGGTAAGCAGGTAAGTAGGCTAGGTAGGTTAGGAGAGTCAGTAGGGTACAGTAGGTCAAGAGAAAGAACACAGGCTAGCTGATACATACGTACATACATACATACTGAAAGAAAGACACAGACAGACAGGCAGGCAGGTGTGTGTGTGTGTGTGTGTGTGTGTGTGTGTGTGTGTGTGTGTGTGTGTGTGTGTGTGTGTGTGTGTGTGTGTGTGTGTGTGTGTGTGTTTACAGCTAAGCCAGTTTATTCACCTCAAAGACACACAACTCTCTTTTACCTTTACTACCTTGTGGTCGACTATGCTTACCTCTCTCTCTCTCTCTCTCTCTCTCTCCATAAAAGCCACTGAGAGTAAAAGCACACTAACGCAGGCACTAACTACGCCACAACAACAACCATAACAACAAACATAACCACTGCACCAATACCCACCGCCCTTCCACCAAGACACGAAATAAAAATAAGAATGAAAATGGTAAAAACAGTGTCCTTCATAATTGCATTCTAGGTGATAAAGTTCTCCTTGAAAGCGTTATGTTTATCTAAAGGGGAAATTAATAGGAACAACAAAAAATCCCAATACCATAGTTTCTTCACTTAACTTGGCCCAGATTTTCGTTCTTTTGCAGCTTTTTACACTTAGCTCAGTGGGAGATACAATGCCAGGGTTCTCCATCCTTTCCATAGCACTTCTTCGTGACTAGCATCATATTATAGCGTTAATTTATCGTTTAAAACTCAGCATTCAAATGAACGGATCTTGAATTTGGCTCTCTGCTATCTTGTTTTTGTTTTTCATTGGAGGGAACAATCTTGCGGGCTCCTGGCCTTTGGTTCCTTCTTTCTTGCAAAAAAAAAAACTCACTGCGATCATCACACAAGAATAAGAGAGAGAGTAATGACAATAATAATAATACCAGTAGTAATAATAATAATAATAATAATAATAATAATAATAATACAGTAATACTTCTGATAATAATAATACCGTGTTTCGTCATCGTATTCTAGGTCAAAAAGTAATCCTAGAATTTACTCCTAAGCTGGATTCATTTAGAGAGAAAAATACCAATTATAATCCCCAGCAAAGGCATCTCTTGTTCATCGTGTATGTGCGTTAATTATAAGATATAGTTACACACACACACACACACACACACACACACACACACACACACACGCACACACACACACACACACACACACACACACACACACACATTCAAATCGTGTTGCGTGCATGAAAAAATCACACACACACTCGACTGGGATTACACGAGGGCGGTGATCCGAGGGCTAAAACTGCCTCCGTGTGTGTGTGTGTGTGTGTGTGTGTGTGTGTGTGTGTGTGTGTGTGTGTGTGTGTGTGTGTGTGTGTGTGTGTGTGTGTGTACATGGACTGAGAGACATTGAATCTTCACCCATGACTTTTTCTTGCAATGTAGCCAATCACCACATTTCCTCTCTCTGTCCTTAACCACTTCAACCCAATGGCAGGCTTTATTGCATTAATGTTCCTTTCAATTTCAATTAAGACTTCAAAATGCCACATGGATATTACCCTCAATGACTCTCCCGGTACCAGATATATTTTCTACGGTGTCAAATTACGTGGCAGCGACAAAACAAAATAAGCCACCGGATTGAAAGTGTTAAGTTCCTATAAAAAAAAAAAAAAAGGCCAAAGACCTGATAAATTGTGCAGGTACATCTAACAGCCTAAATGGATTCTTGGTACAGTTTATGTATCGTATGAAATTAATTGTACCCCCCAGGCAAAGAGCATCAATAATTACCATCAATTATGTGAGTAATGAAGGCTATCTGTCATTACTTGGAGACGCTGGGGGGTGTAGTGGTCAGAACACCCCTGTCTGTGTGACCTTGCACGGGTTCGATCCTACTGGAGAGGTTTTTCGATCATGCCACCTGGGGGATTAGGCTGATCATCTACCCTTCCTGGATTTCAAGAGCCTAGCCCCGGGCCCCTACGCATCAAAAAAGGTGACATGGGATGATCTGTACTTCGAAGAGCTCATCTAAAAATGTATAATGTGTGAGGGAAGCGCGAAATATCCAAAAGTATGACAGAGCAATGAGATTTTTAGGAACGAAGCGCATCACAGTATTACGCCTAAATAAATTCCTAAGTTCCCCCTTCTTTTTGTCTTACTATAACTTGCATGCACACCAAAACAAGCCAAAGACAGGCATAGCGTTGTGTACATGTGCTACTTAGGTAACTGTAATAAAATGTACTGTACTTCAGGTAGACAGAAAAATACCTGTGGAGGAACGTAGATAAGCACGACGTCCGGAGAGAGAGAGAGAGAGAGAGAGAGAGAGAGAGAGAGAGAGAGAGAGAGAGAGAGAGAGAATCGAGACAAAAATAGAGGTGAAAAGAATACGAGAGCAGGTGGGGAAACTAAAATTTTTTACCAGTAACGGAGGAATATTTTTTTCGCGTTGAATTGTGCGACTATCTCCTGAACTAGAAAAACACTGCAGAGGTCAACACAGAACCTGACACGTGTTGAGCCTAAGTGTTTAGATGTGGCAGTATAACAAGGTGTATACAAAATAAGTGTATTAATAAGAGATCAATTGTTAGCATACTTTTAAGGGCAATTATATATTCCTGCCTGCTTACACATACACACACACACACACACACACACACACACACACACACACACACACACACACACAAACCTATCCCCTCCCTTCAAAAAAGAAAAAAGAAAAAAAGGCTACTATCATCATCATCATCATTATTATTATTATTGTCTTCAACAACAACCAATACAAAGACAATATAATGAACAAATAAAAAAAAAAATGCGTGTTCAGCATGTATACCCTCCCTCCCTCCCTCCCTCCCTCCCTCTCTCTCTCTCTCTCTCTCTCTCTCTCTCTCTCTCTCTCTCAGCCCAGATTAGCTCCCATATCCAATTACGCGACCCGGACATAAAGCTGTTTTCGAGGGCGCCCCTTTCTTTCGACACGGCCCTCTCACCGCCCCACAACAACACGGATTTAGTGATCCAGAATCGGGTTGTGTAGTGGAGGGGAATAAATGGGGGTAGGGGGGTTGGAGAGAGATAGAGGTGGACAAAGGAATGAGGAAACGAAAAGGAGGGACTCACACACACACACACACACACACACACACACACACACACACACACACAAACACACACTATACACCCATCCACACCCACAAACAATATTCACACACTCACATCCACACACGTTCAATATCCCAATACACACACACACACACACACACACACACACACACACACACACACACACACAAATGCACCCCATACCAGGGTTGCCAAGTCGCACCCTGCTCTGCCCGCGGAAACCCAACTGAAAACCAGCCCAAAAGTTCCTCACCCCAATACCGACGCTGAGGGGGTGGGTGATTCTCTCTCCCAATACCCATGGTGGCGATTAAGTACACATGGGTGCTATTATGGTTACTCTCACTCCCCCCCCCTTCCTCGACTCCTGTCATTCGTGGGAGTGCTGGATGTGGGTAGATAGATGGATAGACTGATAGATAGGCTGGTAGATACAGACACTAGATAGACAGACAGATAGATAGATGGATGGATAGATGGAGAGAATTATAAATAGGGTGTGGGTAGGTAGGTAGGAAGGAAGGTAGGTTGGCAGGTAAGTAGGCAGACAGGTGTGGATAGGTAGGAAGACAGGGATAATGAGAGAGAGAGAGAGAGAGAGAGAGAGAGAGAGAGAGAGAGAAAGAAAGTCAGCCAGGCCACACCAGACAGTAAAACCTCAAATATATTAAATCATGAACAAGGAAATTTTTATTACTGAGAGCCACAGAGCCAGCGCCATGGGGGAAGTGAGAAATGGGAAATATATTTAGTTATGCTTTGTGTTTAATTTAAAGGAGGCGAGGAGAATATCAGAGAGGCCAGAGAATATTGTGGGTGAGAGAGAGAGAGAGAGAGAGAGAGAGAGAGAGAGAGAATTATTTCCAACCTCTCCTTGTATCCAATAACTGAGAAAAAACTACTGTCTATCCGTTATTGCCTAAGTGGAAAGTAATTACATTCAATCTCTGTTTTACTCATAATTTCTGTTTTACTCTGTTGCCTGATTCCACACCCTACAAGGCATTTATTATACATTTATATATAGGAATTAAAGCCTACATGCCTACATATAAAAAAGAAAAAAATCATTCACAAGATTCAACCATTTCAGCCCAACTTTGACCCTCCTCAGATACGGATCCAGGTCAAGCCGAAACTGTATTATCCGATTCTTTTTCATGTGTCTAAATAATTCCTTCGTCTGCTGAGTTTACGGCAGTGGGAAAGAAGAAAACTGAATAATTTTACTTCTTTATTTCAGTCTGTTTCCTGGTACCGCATCCTGTGAGGGGTTAGTCTCGAAACAGGAATGGGAAACGAAGATACAAAATTAGTCTTGTTCTAATGCCTATTTCAGTCTATTGTGGAATCAGGAAACAATTATTTCTGCTGTTTATTTCAATCTGGGAAAAAAAAGAAAAAAAAAAGCGCTTCTCTATGTAGTGAAGAAACAATATTTTTTTTCTTAGTCTGTTTTTAAAAATCTAATTCTTTACTCCACTAGAGAAACCAAAAAACACGATTATTTTACTTCCTTATTTCACTCTATTTCCTGATACCGCTTCCTGTGAGGGGCTAGTCTAGATATCAAGGACCCCCTACGTGGATCCAAATCTATTTACTTTGACACCAGCCCCACAAGAAAATTTATCTATCTATCTATCTATTCCCAGACGCCTTAATCCCGTGAGGGGTGGCCACAAACAAATCGCCTCCATGTCGCCCTGTCCCCCGCCACGAGAATATGCTCCCTCAAATAGTTAGTTATGCTCCACGACTAAAATCCACCACGCCAGGTCTTGTTCTAGGTGAAGATTTAGACTTGGAAAAATATTGGTAGCCTTACTGACCCCTGTACAGTTGGCTGGAAATATTCTAAGTCTTCCTGATCTTGCTTTTCCAACTTTTTTTTTTTTTAGTCTCTCCTTCTTCGTCCAACCACGCCACCCTCCTTCATATGCTTCTCAAATGTCTTTCTGTTTCGTTCTTAGTCAGCCTTATTATCATCATCATCATCATCAACATCATCACTACTATTATCATCTACCACCACCCACCATCACCACACCAGCATCATCATCACCAGCATCGTTATCATCACCACCACCATAATCATCCTCACACCCACCTAATCATTCCCTAGTTCTCCATCCCCTCCACGTGCTCAACTCATCCACCATCATCAATTATCATCACTATTATTACTATCCCACCCACCACCACCACACCAGCATCATCATCACCATCGTTATCATCATCACCACCAGTATATTACCATCATCCTCACACCCAGCTAATCATTCCCTACCATCATCAATATCATCACTACTATTACCATCCACCACCACAACACCAGCATCACCACCACCATCGTTATCATCACCACCACCATATCATCATTCCCACACCCATCTAATCATTCCCTAGTTCTCCATCCCTTCCACGTGCTCAACTCATCCATCCATCCATCACCCATCCCTCCAGCAGCGAACAAACCAGGAACTAGACAACCCATTCCAGCGATGTAGAGCAAGAGTGATCAGTCGCTCTTCCCTGAGTATCACGTGAGAAATTAATCCCAACCTTCCCTCGAACTTGACCCCTTATTGGCCGCTCTCCTCAGACTGAAATCCTTATAGATTACGAGAACCTCAGATTGGAGCGTCTTCACCCACTAAACCACCAGGCGCACAGTGCTGATTTTGTACAGGGCGTCACAGAAATTCATGTACTAATTTCAGGATACGATTCTTGGCCTAATATTGAACTAAACTAATCAATAAAATGAATAAATAAAACTATCAACATGGGTCCAAATCTCAACCGTAATACTGCTATAATTACTGATATCCTTTAAGGGTGAAAATGGTCTACCTTTTATTTCACCTATAAATGCAGTTCCGTAACAATCTAGCCCAGGATCGAAAAACAGCCCAAGAATCCCTACCTGAAGATAGTACATTCAGTCTCGGGACAATTACATGGTTACCACCCAACGTAGCATGCGGTTCCCTTGGTTAGATGAAAAGTTCCTCCATACGCCATCAAAGAGGAAGTGCTACTCTTGTACGACTGACAAATAAATCCTTGCCTTTGGTTCCTTCTTCCTTGCATTAAAAAAAAAAAAAAAAAAAAGATTGGTGGTGGAAAGAATAAATTAACACTCGTACGTCATCAATTGCGTCATCAAAAAAATACGTCATCAATCAAAAATACGTCATCAATTGCGTCATCAATCAAAAACACGTCATCAACTACGCCATCAAGCAAAAATACGTCATCAATTGCGCCATCAATCAAAAATACGTCATCACTTTGAGGGAGTTAGCTAATCCATCCCTAACCCCGCCTGATGCTAGCCTCCCCACCCCTATCCATCAGCCCTAAGCACCCCATATTTCTCCACCCAACCCCCATCCATCTCCCCCGACCTCTCGCTTCCTTGAACAACCCCATTCCACCCCACTCCTCACCGCATTTTTACCCCCCCACTTCCCCCTCTTTCCCCCCACCTCCTTCACCCCTTTCCCCACCTCGTCTTCCTCCCCCCTTCTATCTCCTTCCCTTTCCCCATCTCCACCCCTCTCCCCAACCCCACCCTCCCAAGCCACCCACTCTAAATCTCCTCTTTCTTATCCAAACTTTACGTCTCACTTCTCCCCAAATAAATCTCCCCCTACTCACCTACACCCCACAGCTTACCCCACTCCTAACCCCAACACCTCCCTCCCCACCTTTACTTCCCCTTCTTACCCCAGCTCCCCATTACCACCCTTCTCTCCCCATCTCCCACCCCCTCACACCCATCAACCCCACCCCACCATACACTCCAACCCCTCCCTCCCCACCTATAACCACCCCACTCCCCCACCCTAATTCAGATTCTTTTCTCCCAACTTTTAACTCCCTCCCCACACCCCACTCCCACCTCCACCCCCACAATAATTTCAATCCTCATTGCTCTCACCTCCCTCCTCTCTTTTCCCCTTCCCCCTCTCTATCTTCTCTCTCCCCACAAAACTCTCTCTCTCTCTCTCTCTCTCTCTCTTCAGCTCTCGACTACAGGCGGGATTGAATGAGAGGAGGGGAGGGGAGGAGAGAAGAGGAGGGGAGGAAAGGAGAGCAGGATTGATTGCAGGAAAAGGAAAGGGAAAGAGCAAAGGATTGGTTTACAGCGGGGAGGAGGGGAGGGGTATTGGTGAGAGGTATTGGTTGCTAGAGGGAAAGAGGTCGTAAGAGGGAGGGGAAAGAGGGGAGAGAAGAAGAGGGGATAAATGAAGGAAGAGAAAGAGAAGGGGAAAAAAAGAAGGGATGAGAGGGAAAGATAGTGAATACAAGGAACGAGAATAGGTGTGAAAATGAATGTGAGAGAGAGAGAGAGAGAGAGAGAGAGAGAGAGCGTACATGACATAAGGGTGATGAGAAACAGTTCAGGAAAAAGAGATGAGAATAAATATGAGGGAGAGAATATGACGAGGACGTAAGAGGGAAGGGAAAGAGAAAGAGGAAGATAAAACTGGGAAGTGGAAAGAGAGAATAAGAAAGAGGGAGGAGAAGAAAGGACGTCTAAGAAGAGGGAAAGAGGAAGGAGCAAATAAAAATAGGAAAGCATGGAAAGAAGGGGGATGAAGGAGAATGAAGGAAAGAGAAGTAGTGACAATATAAAAGGGAGGAGAAAGAATAGGGGGGAAGAAATACGAGAAGGAAGGGGGGGGACGGGAATGAGGCTAAAAGAAAGGAAGAAGAACAATATAGGAAAGAAAACATTATACGGAAGGAAGAGTACAGGTAAAAAAGATGATAATACAGAAAAGGAAGTATAAGGACTAGAAGGGGAAATGAAAGGGTGACAGAAGAGGAAGAAGAGGATAAAAGGAAAGGGGAGGAGAACACGAGAACAAAAGTAGAACATAACAGGGAAGGAAGGGAGAAAAATGTGAAGGAACAGGAAGAAAAGACTGAAAGAAAAGAGGACACGAGAATAAAGGAAGTAGAATGTAAGAGAGGAGGAAAAAAAAAGAGAAAAGGGAATATGTGTGAAGAGAGAGAGGACACTGAAAAAAAAAATTGGATAGACGAGAAACCCTTTTAAGACGAACATGAAAAATAAAGGGAAATAAATGTGGGAAGGAAGGAAGAAATACCGAATGAAAATATACGAAAATAAACGAAAACAAGAGGTAATATAATGTGAGACCTGAAACTTGATATATGGGAAATATTGTGAGAAAAGAATGAAAAAATGTGAGACGCGAAATGAGAGGAAGCACACACACACACACACACACACACACACACACACACACACACACACACACACACACACACGCACGCACGCACGCACACACACACACACACACATACACACACACACACACACACGCACGCACGCACACACACACACACACACACACACACACACACACACACACACACACATCAGAAAAAAAACAAGAAAGGGGAAGACAAAATATATAATAACACACACACACACACACACACACACACACACACACACACACACACACACACAAGAAAAAAAACAGGGGAATGGGGAAGGCAAAATCTATAACACACACACACACACACACACACACACACACACACACACACAGACGAAAAGTACCATTTTGAAAGAGAAGGAGAAGGAAAATAAAACAGGAAGGAATGGGACAAAAAAAAAAAAGATAAAAAAGAAGAGGAAAAAGAACAGTTAAGAATATGTGGCACAGGAAAAGATTTTAGGAAGATTTTCACGAGGAACGAAAAGGAATATAAATGAGAACTAAAACAAAAGGAAAATGGAAAAGAGGAGAAACTATGAAAAAGTAAGAAAATGCAGGAAAAAAATGTCTAGAAAATATGTGGCTAATGTGACAGCTGAAAGAAGGAACATAAAAAAAAAAAAGGAACGAAAAAGGAAATAAAGATGAGAAATAGAGGAAATAAGGCAAATATAGTACGAAAAGAAGCATGAAGTAAGAAAAATGGAAGGAAAGGGAAGAAATTAATAAGGAATTTAATAAGATAATGTGACTAATGTGAAAGCTGGATGGAAGAGATTTGAAAAAGAACGAGAAAATAACCAAAAATGAGTAAAATGGGAAAAATGAAAAAAAAAAATGAAGAGGAACAGAAAAGAGTAAGACAAAAAGGAGGAAAAGAAAAGAGTACGGTAACAGAAAAGGAAGGACAGACAAGAACGAAAAATAAATAGCAGAATGGGAGAGAATTTTGAAAAAGAATGAGCATGGATCCAAAAATAATCAAGTGAGGTGTTAAAAGTAAAAAAAATATATATACAGTATATACCGGAATATATATGATGGAGGGAATCCGAAGAAAGTAAGAGAAAAGGAAGAAAGAGAAGACGGAAAAAGAAAAAGCTGAATGGAAGTGAATTTTGAAAAAGAATAAGAAAGTAGCCAAAAATAACTGAGAGGTAAAACATGAAAAATACACCGTACTGGGGAGGAACAGAAATGAGTAAGGCAAGAGGAAGGAAAGAGAAGACGGAAAAAGAAAAAGCTGAATGGAAGAGAATTTTGAAAAAGAATGAGAAGGGAACCGAAAATCAATACGTGAGAGGTAAAAAGTAAAAAATGACTTTGAGATAATTATAAAAGTTACAAAAAAAAAAATAATAACAAAGAGAAGAAAAAAAAAAACTAGCAGAACTGAGGAACACTTTGAAACAGAATGAAAATGGAACTGAATGAGAACTGAGAGACGTAATACATATAAAGAAGAAAATGATAAAGTACAAGAAGGGTAAGAGAAAAGGGGAGATGAAAAAAGAAATGAAGATGTGCTGGTAATATAAAACTTGAGTAAAGTTTTGGAGAGATATGAGAATGTGGAAAATAAAAAAATTGGGAGAGAGAGAGAGAGATAGAGATAGATAGATAGATAGAGAGAGAGAGAGAGAGATAACGTCAAGGAAAGAAGACAAATATTAAGGAATGCAAGAGACGAGAGCAAGAGATAAAGAAGGAGAGACACTGGAATAGAAAGACGGAAAAAATAACGCGATAAAAAAGAAAGGTAAAGAATTATGCGATTAATATGAAAGACTGGAAGGAGGAGGAATATTATTAGAGAAAATATGAGAATTGAGAGAGATAAGAGGACAGGAAGAGGAAGAAGAAGAGGGGGAGCAGCAGCCGGGAAGAAGGAAGGGAGAGGAGAAAACGGAGGAAAAAGAAGGGGGAAGAAAGGAAAGAAAAAAAGGGAGGAAACAGAAGGGTAAGAGAGAAAAAGGGAGAGGAAAACAGGAGACAGAAGGGGAAAAGAAGAGGAAGGGAAGAGGAAAGAGGGAAAGAGGAGGTAAAGGAGGAAACACAAACGGAAGAGGAAAGAGAAAGGAAAAAAAAGAAACGAGAGTATGAGGAAAAGGAGCGAACAAAGAGAGGAGGAAAAGAAGAAAAAAGGGAAAGAGGTAAGTGAAGTAGGAGAAAGGGAAGGGGAGAAGGGAAAGGGAGGAAGAGAATGAGGATGGGGAGGTAAGGGGGAGCAGAGAGAGGGAAGGAGGAACTGAAGGGATGAAAAGAGGAAGAAAATGATGAAAGAGAGAGAGAGAGAGAGAGAGAGAGAGAGAATTATTTGCCTATGAGAAAAGATAAAAGGCCAATGAAAGAATAGGAAGACTGATAAATGAGGTAATGAAGAAGAAATTAAGGAAGCGGTGATGATGATGATGATGATGATGATGATGACAATAAAAACGACGACAATGAGGATAATGATAATGATGACGATGATGATGATGATGATGAAAATGATGACGATAACGAAAACGACAAAGAATATAATAATGATGATAATAATTATGATGACGACGATGAAGATGACGATAAAGACGATAACGATGATGAGATGATGATGATGACGATGAAGATGATGAAGATAATAATAACGATGATGATGATGATGATGATGATAATAATGATGATGGTGATAATAATGATGATGATGATGATGATTGATGATGATGATGATGATGATGATGTTCAATTCGGTAATGATAAGGAACAGAGAGAACAGATAACAGATGAATAACACATAATCACATACTAATAACCCTTTGTGTCAAGAGTCAGAAGGTAGATTGGTGTCATCCAGATCAATTAAGGACAGGTGACCAGCCTACGTTCAGGTAACACAAGATCGAAACCCGTCCACCTCTTTAGACATTCGAACCGATGCCAAGAGCGCCGTACACCACTAGACCACCAGGCACCAAGTGAAGGAGGGAAGGAAAAAAACAGTATAAAATGGGAAAATAATGATGAAAATATGAAAGAAATATGTAAGAATTAAGATCAACCTGAATTAAAAATAAGAAGAGAAAGGACATGTGGGAAAGGAGAAAATTGAAGAAAATGAAGACATAGGAAGAAAAATACGGTGAAAGGGAGAAAATACGGAGGGAAAGGAAGACAATATGAAAGGAAAAGACTAAACCGAGAGGAAGAGAAGGGAATTTGAAGAGAAAGGAAGGAGGGAAGGGGAGACGGAGGAAAATAGGACAGGAATTGGAAGTAAGGAAAGGAGGAAGCGAAATAGGGAGAAGAAAACAAGATGAGGACGAATGAAAGGAAGGAAGGGAGGAAGGAAGGGAAGAAGGAAGTGAGGAAAGGGAAGGGAGGAAGGGAGAGGAAACACGCAGAGGAAACATGAAGAGAGGGGAAGGAAGAAAGGAAGGATGAGAGGGTAACCAGGTGGAGACTATGACAAAAAATGAAAGGAAGAGAAGAAAGGCGTGAAGTAAACAAAAAAAAATAAAGAAAAAGAAAAGAAAAGGAAGGATGGAAGGGGGAACAGACAAACTAGATGAAGAAGAATGGAAGGACTGAATGAATGAAGGGCAGAAGAATGGAAGGAAGAGAGGAAGGAAGAAAGGAAGGGAGACAGGAAGAATCAAAAAGAAGAAAGGATGAAAAGATGGAAGGAGAGACAGGAAGAAAACGAGAAGAGGAAGGAAGAGAAGGACGGGGAGACTAAAGAGAATCCGGCATTACCATACGAGAGGAAGGCAAAGGAAGGAGCAGACGGCCACATATTCATTCTTTACCTGCCCTAGTCCTTCCCCCCACCCCACACACCCGTTCCCCCACGTATATACCTCCCCCTTACCCCATTCCCTCTCCCTGCCTCTCCCCACCCCTCCCCTCTCACACACATCTTTATCTCTTCCCATCTCCCCTACTCCCCAAATCCTCCCTTTCGCTTTATATATACATCTCTTCCCCCTCTCTTTCTCATATACCTTTCCTCCACCTCTCCCTTTCCCCCTACCCCCTCCCCATCCCCCACGCATATGCCTCTCCCCTCACCTCTCCCCCCTTCCCATCCTTCTCCCATATGTCTTTATCCCCCAACTCCCCACACCCCTCCCACCCACCTTCACTTTCTTCTTCTCTATCTTTCCCCTCACCCTTCCCTTCCTTCTTTTACATACCTCTACATCCCTCCCCTCCCTCCCCCACTTCCTTCATTACTTCCCTCTTGTTCATTACTTTCCTCCCTCTTCCACATAACCACTTCCCTCATCCACATTACCCCTCTCCACGCCCCTCCCATCATATCATCCCCTACTCCTCCTACATCCTCTACTCCTCCCCCCCACCCTTCCCTCCCACACATACCCTACTTTCCTTCCCCTTCCCTAATTCCTCTCTCTCTCTCTCTCTCTCTCTGACACACACACACACACACACACACACACACACACACACACACATAGCTTCCCCATTTTCCCTAAGCTAATTCCCTGTCTTTCCCTATTCCTTGTCTACATCTTATAGACTATACTCTTTTCACCTTAAGTTGGTCTTGATTTTCGTTCTTTTGCAGCTTATTGCACGTCGCTAAGGGCCAGAAAAAAAAAATAGTCCTACATTCTTTCAATAGCACTTCTTCGTGACTAGCATCATATTCTACTGATAGAGTTCTGTATTAGAGATGAAGTGACAGTACTGTAGTTTAAGGTCTCCTCTCTCTCTCTCTCTCTCTCTCTCTCTAATAAATAACCTATTACTGTCTGTTTTCCTTTGCACTCCTTTTTACTCTTCTCTTTTTCCTTTCCACTTTCTTTCCCTACACATGAGACACATTCCTTTCCCCAGATTTTCCCCCTACACCCCTCATACCTCAACACCCTCTTCTCTTACTCCCCTCCTCATCCCACACATTCCTTCTCACCCCTGTCCTCCTCCCCTCCCCTTCCCTCCCTCTCCACAGACCTCCCCATCCCACCCTATGCCCTTCCCTTCTCTCATACACATATCTCTATAATTCTTTTTCCCCAGCCCTCCCTCGTAGCCTCTCTCTCTCTCTCTCTCTCTCTCACACACACACACACACAAAACCTTTTTCTTCAGCACATAATTCCTTCCCCATCCCATGCCTCTCCACCTGCTCTCCCCATCCTTCCCTTCAAGACAAACACCCTCTTCCCCTACACCTCCCTCTTCTTATCATCATTAACCTTTGACCTCTTTACTGTCCTTAACGCTGCCTTATTTCTCCTTCCCCCCTCCAAAATAAAAATAATAAGACCTATTTTTAACCCTCCAAGCTCCTTCATTTTCTGACGCCTGGGGGAAGAAAAGAGTTGAGGCCAGGCGTGAGAGGGAGTGAAATGAGGAGGGTAAGGTCCGTAGAATTATGCTGGAGTGTTATTTACGAGGGGAGTGAAATGAGGAGGCTAAGGTCCGTAGAATTATGTTGAGTTATTTATGGCCCTGGCTAGAAAACTGACGATATTACAAAGGTGAGAGTATTACCCGGTACAGAATATTACCGGGTGCAAAATATTACCCGGTACAGAATATTATCAGGTGCAGAATATTACCCGGTACAGAATATTACCCGGTACAGAATATTACCCGGTACAGAATATTACCCGGTACAGAATATTACCCGGTACAGAATATTACCCGGTACAAAATATTACCCGGTATATACAGAATATTACCTGGTACAAAATATTACCCGGTACAGAATATTACCCGGTATAGAGAGGAGTTGATTTTGGGTGGGGAAGTGGTAATATTTGACCGGTGTAATAAGCCAATTTAGCGATGTGTAGAGATATTTACTACATGAACACTGGCGATATTACACCATTAAGAATATTACCGACACAGAGATAAGGTGATTTTGACTAGACAGGTGATAATATTCGACCACTGAGAATATTACCCGGCACAGTGATGAGCTACCGGTAATACTGGGTAGAGAACTTGTAATATTAGACCAGTGAGAGTATTACCCTTAGCAGATATTACTGATGTAGTATTTTCATGTAGTGTGAGGATTATACATTATTTAGATTTAATATTATTCCAGTTCTGAAATTTTCTTGAATAATAAGTAGCTAAATAGACAGATAGATAGATAAATAAATAAATAAATAAATAATCTATACTTTGAAAGACTAAATAATAATATAAATGATATAATTAAAGTCTAAATTATACAGCTAGACTAAAAAAATAAATAGCGTTCTGTGCTTGAAAGGATTAGTGATCTCTCTCTCTCTCTCTCTCTCTCTCTCTCCTCGTGGCTCAAAAACACCTACAGCCTACTCAGGGACCCTTAAAAGCTCTCCCTTACCAATTTATTATGCATATTACACCTCAAAGTGGTAGGTGGGGGCGCTTACCGTCCACTCACTCGATGTAGTGCTGCTCTCGGGTGTCTGCCTTTTCCTCTCCTCCCTCCTTTCCTTCCTTCCTCTTCTGTCTTTCTTTACTTCATTCTTTCCTTGTCCTTCTGCCTGCGGGTGACTTTACACTCCCTCTTCTGTCTTTCTTTCCTTCATTCTTTCCTCTTCTTCTACCTATGGGTGACTCTACGCTGAGTGACAAGCCAAATGGTTTCTTGCACACCAGGAAACCATTTACTACGTTGGGTGGTAACCATATAACCAAATTATGGCACCTGGTGGTTTAGTGGGCGCTCCAATCGGATTAAGCCAGTGAAGGTTTATATCCAAGGAGTGGCTGGGGTTATTGCTCACGTAATGCCACTCAGGGATGAGTGAGGCTGGTCACTCTCATCTCAAATGTAAGGACCAACATGCCTAGCCCCGGGCTCCTACGCTCCTCATGAGGCAAGGCACGATTGGATAATGGATGGATTACACCTCAATATTACACCTCAATATTACACCTCGATATTACACCTCGATATTACATCTCGATATTACACCTCAATATTACACCTCGATATTACACCTCGATATTACACCTCAATATTACACCTCGATATTACATCTTAATATTACACCTTGATATTACAAGTCTATATTACACCTCGATATTACACCTCGATATTATAAGTCAATATTACACCTCAATATCCTCTTTACATTACTGATACAAACCACGTCAATATTAAAACAATACATATAAGCATCATACAAGGTTATAAGGTGAAAAATACAAAATAAATGGAGGACGTCTGTAACCTGGTGTATGGAATGTATTTTTCTTCTTTTGTTTCTCCCTCCTCTGTTCTGTTATTGTAAAAAAAAATAATAATAATAAATCGCTTAGGAAGAGGTGTTACGAAACTACGTCTGCCATTTGGAATACAGATCGAAAAAAAAAATGGAAAAAAAATGTAGTTAATATTTAAGTGACTATGGATAAAAAAATTAAAAACTGTGAAAATGAATAACAAGAAAGCTGTTTATCCTGTAAACTGGTTAATGGTCTTCCTAATTACTTCCTAATGAGCTGTATTAATAAAAGATTATGTTAATTGAAGTTCTCACTTTATTTATTTATTTATCTATTTTTTGCAATTACCAAACAAGTCTCCACTTCATTTTACCATCACCTCAGACCCTTTTGTTTTGCGTTTTTTTTTTTTCCTACCCTAATATTCCACGCTAGTCTGGTTATTAAGCGTTTTTAGCGCTAAGTATGAGTAAAGAAAAACATATACAAAAACTGGACAGCTTCAGAGAGCGCATACCACCGCCAACGCACACACAAAAAAAAAACTTACGGTATGATTTATTGCCCTAATTCGAATTCCTCTTCCCTATCAGACGAATACTTTTACGGTTCTACGCAGTCGATTAAGTCTACGGTCTCAGTCTGCCATATTACACAATTCAGACAGCACATACCTCAGCCAAAACCGATTAAATTTTTGTGATTTCCTGCAACTGGATCCACCTCAAAATCCAATCAACTCTTCCTCGACCCACTGTCCACCTATCCCCCAAATATCACTGATATCTGATAGCAATTTTTTTTTAGATATCTTGTACACAGACAGACACGGGTGAATACATATAACGTCCTCCAATTCGCTGGCAGGGGTAAAAATCTCAATACACCAAAGCCAGTATTCTCGTCTGTTAAGGATGCTCCTTAACATCTCTTCCTAGGCGATTTATTTGTAAATTACACCTCTATCCTTTTTTGTGAGAATTCTAACATCACTGCACTCCTCATAAATAACCTTAAAAATTATACCAACCCGAAATCATTTTAATTTCACCATACTCTTCATAAGTAACGGACAGAATTATATCAACCGGCCGTACCAAAAATAAATCGCTAAGGAAGACGTGTTAGGGGGCCTCTTTAAATGTGGATAATACAGACCGAGGCTAAGAGAGGTTATAAATGCTGCTCCTGGTATTCCCCTCATATTACCCCGGGGTCACTGTCCTCTCGTGTGTTTTGCCACCATTTTAATCCTCTCGTGCTCGGCTTAAAGGCAATATTAGAGCAAAATTTTATCACGATGAACCCATTACGTGGGGTTTTTAGGTGAGCGGATGGATGGACTGACAGACAGACGGAGAGATATGGACAGGGAGATAGATAGATAGATAAATAACACACCCACACACCCACACCCACACACACACGCACACACACACACACACACACACGCGCATGGATGCTCTCAGGGACTGGGCGACTGATAGTAAACAGATAACTGATACACAGGTACATAACAATGAGACAGAAATAGACAGGCAACCATACAGACATGATACTCTCGAACATCACAACAGGCTATTCACCAGGCACAAATAGAGCCCTCATCTATTATTCTCTCTCTCTCTCTCTCTCTCTCTCTCTCTCTCTCTCTCTCTCTCTCTCTCTCACACACACACACACACATGCAGTTTCCATTGTTACGTACTTTCGAAACTTCCTCTCTCTCTCTCTCTCTCTCAAAAAATCACACCAGCGAAATAAATACATTATTAATCCGAGCAAGGGAGATTAGACTCGTTAATGCAGGATAATGTGCCACGCTTTCCTAAAATCTGAGAGAAAATTTTTTGGGAAAGTCGACTTTGTACCACTTAAAAAAAAAAATCCTGTCCAGTGAAATGATCGAATGTTTTTTTAATAATACTTTCAATCTCTTAAGGCCTGTAATCTCATCCCTAAAAAAAGGCACCCTAACACCTCTTCCTTAGCGATTTATTTTTTGGTCGTTGCAGGTTAGTATCATTTCGTACATTATCTATAAAAAGTCTTGTGATATTGGCATAATTCAAATAACACAGAAGACGAGAGCAGGGTGTACTAAGCAAAAGAAGTCGCTTAGAAAGAGGTGTTACGGAGCTTCCTTAACCGACGAGAATACCGGTCTTAAACAGGCAAATCTAACAAACAGGACTTAGACAAACAGGTAAATCTAACAAACAGAATTTATACAGGTAAATCTAATCAAGTCCAGGTACAGGTGTTATGCCTATGAACCCTTTCAGTCCAATGCTGTAAATTTTTTGTGTAATTTTCTTGCTGCTTATTATTAGTACATTATTATTATTATTATTATTATTATTATTATTATTATTATTATTACCATCATCATTATTATTGTTATTATTATTATTGTTATTATTATTATTATTATCATTAATTTATTATTATTATTATTATTATTATTATTATTATTATTATTTGGCTTTTGAAACATCTATAGCGATCTGGAAAAAATATACGAACAGAAATGGCATGTGAAATAGACTGACAGGGTAGGAATGAGCGAAGAGAAGTGGAATGACAGAGAAGCTTACAAGAATGAAAGACTGAAAAATGCGAAGGATGTGAAAAGGATAGGCATGTAAAGAGTGCAAGGAATGAGATGCGTGGATGACACTGTGAGAGAAGGAGATGCACAGACACAATGGGAATGTGGGGGAATGTGTGGACAGAAGAGGAATGTCAGGAGGATGTAAGAAAATGGAAGGTCTATGAGGAGAGAAAAGTAACGAAGAGAGGAGTGTGTGGGATACGAACTGAGTAGGAATGTAATGAATGATATGCAGACAGAAATGGAATGTGGGATGCAGACCAAAGGCATGTGTGGGCTATGTACTGGGTGCGAATGTGTGGAATAAAGATGTGCTGACAGAAATGGAATGTGGGATGCAGACAACAGATCCCAGCGGTCTCCACGTCACCAGCCAGACTCTGTAATCTACATAAAACATGAGAGGCGGGGCTGAGAGAGAGAGAGAGAGAGAGAGAGAGAGAGAGAGAGAGAGAGAGAGAGAGAGAGAGAGAGAGAGAGAGAGAGAGAGAGGGGTAGCACCTGAACGTGGCCAGAGTACAAGATTAGGGGGAGGGGAGGGGAGGGGAGGGGGAGGGGGAGGGGGAGGGGGAAGGGGAGGGGAAGGGGAAGGGAAAGGAGAAGGGAAGGGGAAGGGAAAGGAGAAGGGAAGGGGAAGGGAAAGGAGAAGGGAAGTGAATCGAAGAGGGAGAGTGGGGAAGGGATAAGAATTCATTGTGTCAGAGAGAGAGAGAGAGAGAGAGAGAGAGAGAGAGAGACAGACAGACAGACAGACAGAGACAGACAGACAGACAGAAACAGAGAGAGAGAGAGAGAAAGAGAGAAATCAGCAAAAAGAAACCAAAGAAATAAATGAGGCAAAGATGTAACAACCTGAAATACAGACTGGGAAACAGAAGAACCGTAAACAACAGAAATAAGAGAGTCCCTGAGAAAAGAGCCACAGACGGAGAGGAAGAATGCTAATGCGGACGAGAGACAGACGGAAAGAGAAAGAGAGACGGAGAGATGGACAGAGAGTGGAGAGAGAGACGGGGAGAGACAGGCAGGGAGAAAGAGAGACCGAGAGAGACAAATACAGGGAGAGACAGACCGGGAGAGAGACATAAAAGACGAGATCGAGGGGTAAGGAAGCTCCCTAACACCTTTTCCTTAGCGATTTAGTTTTGGATTCGACTGACTGGGATCCTTTTGTAAGTTGTTTGTTAAGAGTAAGGCGATGTTTGAAGGATTTACCGGTACATAACACAGACTAGGACATTATGATGTAATAAGCAAAATAAATCGCTTAGGAAATGGTATTAGGGAGCTTGCGTAATAGACAAGAATACTGGCCAAGGAAGGAAGACTGACAAGAAAAGAGGAAGGACGTGGGGGAAGGAGGAACAAGGCCAAGAGGAAGACAAATGGAAGACAGGGGGAAGACAGATGGAAGACAAGAGGAAGACAAGGAAGACAAGAGGAAGCAAGAGGAAGACAGGAAGAGGAACAAGACAGGAGGACGACAAGAGGAAGACAACAGGAGGATAGGTGGAAGACAAGAGGAAGACAAAAGGAAGCAACAGGAAGACAGGAGGAAGAACAAGACAAGAGGAAGACAAGAGGAACGATCTTAAGAGGCCAGCCGGAGAGATGGGGTGAGGAGACGGGTAGAAAGGACGCTCCGGCTCAAATATACGTTCTCTCTCTCTCTCTCTCTCTCTCTCTCTCTCTCTCTCTCTCACACACACACACACACACACACACACACACACACACACACACACAATCATCCGTACCTTCTAATAAACACTTCCCGATCAAACTACTGGAAAATACAACATGGAAATAAGATTTTAAAAAAATCTTGATAGCATTTATCTAACAAGCCATCTGTTTATCTCTGCCTAGGAACAGGCAAATGAGAGAGAGAGAGAGAGAGAGAGAGAGAGAGAGAGATGCATCAGACCTGCCACTCTTATCTGACATCCATATATTGCAGGCTCAGTCACAGCGCTGTTCCGAAGCTACATAGTGCTGTTCCGGAGCTCCATAGTGCTGTTCCGGAGCCCCATAATGCAGTTCCGGAGCCTCATAATGCTGGTTCAGAGCTTCATAGTTGAGTCGAACGTTTTTAGTGCTGTTCTGACGCTTCATAGTGTTGTTTCGGAGCTTCATGGTGGTTTCGAACGTTCTTAGTGCTGTTCTGAAGCCTCACAGTGCTGTTTCGGAGCTTCATATTGCTACTCAAACATTTTTTTTTTTTAGTTTTATATCCCTGGCGAAAGAGGAGAAAAAAATATCGGTAGGATAACGTCCAGGAATATTTTTGCACGTACGAAGGAAGCGATATAGGTCAGCGGATTCCGGCTTCTGTCATATAGGCTACTGCAACTTGAACCTTATATTGCAACAGTTCTATATTGCAATTTTTCACTCGTAATGACAGCCTTAATCCGGCACAAATTACCATCCTTTTAGCGTTGTTCAAATATTTATGGCCGTGATGAAGACCATACAATTTACACTTCCTAATCACATCAGCTCTCCCTAATTGCCCTTAATGACTCCCCTAGACCTATTAGGAGTTAATGAGTCACGTAGGAAGCCACAAATTAACCTCTTCAGACCGGCGACGATTTTTCTACTCTTTCTACCAGACGATTTTCTTCAATAACAGAACGCGCCATCGTGGTGAAGGGGTTAATGAAGGCAATATCTAACTCGCTTAAGTTTGAAAAGCCTCTCCTAGGATTAATATAATGTACAGGTAACACATATATAAAGAAACAAAAGAAAGCAAGACTTGAAGAAAGACAAGAGGAGGAGGAGGAGGAGAAGAAATTAATAATAATAATAATAATAATAATAATAATAATAATAATAACAAAAAAACAAAGGTGTCATCGAATCAGCAACTTAAGCTTAACCACCTGTCTAACAACCTAATCACAACAACTACCCCTAATTGCCCTAAATGACCCCCGTACCCTAATTAGCCTACACATCATCAACCAGACGTAATGACTCACGCACGGTACTTAATTGCTTTTAGGTCAACCCCCTCCTCTGAGACCTGGCCTAAGCAATTATTCATCCCTTAATTAAGAGACTCATTAGCTGAGTTATGGATTGACCCGAGGTGCTAATTACAGTGATAGGCTATATGGGAAATCTGACTGTTAATGATGATATATAGGTAGGTAGGTAAGTAGGTAGGTAGGTATGTATGTATGTATGTATGTAGGTAGGTAGGTAGGTAGGCAGGCAGGCAGGCAGGCAAGCAGATAGGAGGGTAGGCAGGGCAGGACTGGACAGGACAAGTAGGTAGGTTGGTAGGTTGGTAGGTAGGCAGGTAGGTAGGTAGGTAGGTAGGTAGGTAGGTAGGTAGGCAGGCAGGCAGGCAGGCAAGCAGTTAGGAGGATAGGCAGGGCAGGAAAGGACTGGACAAGTAGGTAGGTAGGTAGGTAGGTTAGTAGGTAGGTAGGTAGGTTGGTAGGTAGGTAGGTAGATAGTTACAGAGATAGACTAAATGAATGACTGAATGAATGAATGACTCAGTGACTGATGGATGGATAGGTAGGCAGACACACACAGATAGATACACTGATTCAGGCAGATAGACTGATACCCGACAGAACAGATAAACATACAGAGAGAGAGAGAGAGAGAGAGAGAGAGAGAGAGAATTATTTTTTCAGTAATTCCAAACAGACTTATGGAATTAACCAACCAACTGGCCAAAAGGAAATTACCTACACCTACCTGCTCTCTCTCTCTCTCTATCTATCTATCTACCTACCTACCTATTTACCGTGAATCTATCAATCTATCTACCGGGTATCTATCTATCTATCTATCCAAGTACTACATTTTTTTTTTCGCCGAACCATTATGAAACCTAAACATAACATTTTGAAACCTGGCTTGGCTCCCACGTTATTATTATTGGATTTCGAAAGTCATCGTTCACCCTCTCCTTATTTATCGCTCATAAGTGAAAGTTTGGAGGAGGGATATTAGGGGAGGTGGGAATGTTCATAAGAGAGAGAGAGAGAGAGAGAGAGAGAGAGAGAGAGAGAATCAAGTTTAATGCACAGATAAACCCAGTGGTCATTCTTCCTGTGTGTGTGTGTGTGTGTGTGTGTGTGTGTGTGTGTGTGTGTGTGTGTGTGTGTGTGTGTGTGTGTGTGTGTGTGTGTGTGTGTGTGTGTGTGTGAGAGAGAGAGAGAGAGAGAGAGAGAAATTTATAACCAGAACATACGACGCCTTTCTCAGCTTGGGAATATCAAAGTGAGAATCATTTACTAACTGAGCTTCGTAACAACCCTCTCTCACCTTAAGAATACTGGCCGGAAGAGTGAGTCATAAGAAGAGTGACGAAAATAAAAATACCGGTATGCAAACTTTTAGGCCGGCTGTAAAATCTCCCCCATCCTCTGCCATCAATAAATAAATCTGTAAATAATAACAATTTCTGCAACACGACTGCTGGGTGGAAGGATCGCGACACGTCTACGCCTATTAAAGAGTAGGGCGCCTCGTTTCCCCCTTTACCTTCCCATACATTGTAATTTCCCTGTACGGTACGAGGGGAATACGTGGATGGTAATCATTCTCCCATAATTCCCTATATAATACAAAACTGCAAATTAACACGCTATAATGCGGAGAAAATGATGATGATGATGATGATGATGATGATGATAATGATGACGCCGACGATGACGACGACGATGATGATGATGATGACCGTGATGAAGCTAATAAGATTCTCTACAGGTACATGTCCTTCACAGACCACAATATTTATATACTGTATATACGGTAAATCTACTTGGAACAAAGAGAAGAATGTTTATCACCAAAAACAAGAAAGACAAAAAATAATACCAAGCTAGTCACAAATCTCTAAGTCGTAAGAAATGAAAGAAAATCGAAAAATAATAACAATAATAATAAAAATAATAATAATAATAATACCGCTGAGCAAGTCACCCCTCTCTAAGCAGTAAGAAAAACGAGTTACGCTGCGCCTTAGAAAACGGGGCGCTGGGGGGAGCAGGGGCCCCAACCGCTGCCCCCACCCCCACCACATCCCTCCCTCAACCCACACAGATAAAGAGGGTGGCAGCCATAACGCTTGGGTAAATAGCTGAATATGTGGGTGAGATCGGGGTGACGGGGAGCGTACCAGCCCTGAAAAGGTGGGGGAGGGAGGAGAAGAAAAAGTAGGGGAGGAGAAGAGAGGAGAGGAAGGGGGAAGGGGGAAGAAAAAAAAAAAAAAAAAGGGTGGGAGACTGAGGAAAACAGAGAGAGAGAGAGAGAGAGAGAGAGAGACGATAAATCAATATGACAACACCTTCTCTTATTTCCTTCTTCCTCCCACCTGTCCATTGCATTCACCTTGATGGGGTTTGCAACGATCTATACCAATGCCTTCAAAATGACATCAAAATCATATCTTTTAACTTTGTTCTTTGCACTCCAGACGATTCTTTTTCCTATCATTGGGGAAGGGAAACGCGAAGAGCAATATGGTAAAGAATATTTTTACCGCAGTATACTCTAGGAAAATTGCAGGCTCACAGTAAACGCAAAAAAAAAAAAAAAAAAAGCCACAGAGAGACCTATTCAAAATATCTGTAACAATAGCATAGTTAGCCCTAAAAGTTTTCTATAACGCTTCTGCACGCTCCCAGTTGCTAGGCTAGGTAATGATTATTTTTAAAATTTCCTCCTCCTCTTCCTCCTCCTCCACATCATCATCACATCATCATCATCCGCCTCCTGGAAAAAGACCGTGCTTCACCCACTCTACAGAGGGGAGAAAAGGGACGGGGAGAGGAGGGAAATGGGGGACTGATGAAAACGAGGAGGCACGGTACACAAAAAGAGAGAAGTGAAAGAAGGGGAGAGGAAGAAAGATAAAGAATGAAATATATAAACAAACTGACAGATGGCTAAATACAGGTATAGCCTACACAGGTAAATGGAGAGAGAAACGGGAAAGAAGGAACTAGAGAATGAGAGAGGAAGAGGGAAGGAAGGAAATGAGATACAGATAGACAGATAAAGGGAGAAAGTAACAAGGGGAGGTATATAGGGAGGGGGAGAGGAAGAAGGAAGAATATATAAAGGGATGAGGAAGGTAGTTCAGAGATGGAAAATAAATAAAAGGAAAGAACTTCATTATGGTGAGGGGATTAGCTGATATACGACTGAAAATCCTGTCATAAGTAGAGATTAGACCAGGATTAATGCAGTGATGGTAAATTAAATCTGTAATCCGCCTCTCTCTCTCTCTCTCTCTCTCTCTCTCTCTCTCTCTCTCTCTCACACACACACACACACACACACACACACACACACACACACACATCTCCGGGACTAAACCTGCACAATACCCGCGTCAAACCTATTTAATCCTGGTATTACTGCAGGATCACATGAATATCACACTAATACCAGCTATACCATACATCTAGATAGGTATACCATCTCTACAGGTATACCGTCTGTACAGGTATACCACATCTCATTAAACACCTGAACTACTGCCACGTCCCTCTTGATTTTGTTCCTGGTGTCTATAGGAGAGAGAGAGAGAGAGAGAGAGAGAGAGAGAGAGAGAGAGCAGGAGGGACAGCAGAAAGATAAAAACGGGGGGGAAGGGAAGCGGAGGTAAGGGGGGGGGAAGGGAAGATAGCAAGGAATTGACGCTTCGGAGGTTGAGGTGGAAGGCGAGAGTGGAGGAGGGGTGAGGTGAAGGAGGAGTGAGGTGGAGGGGGAGAGTGGAGGGGGAGAGTGGAGGAGGGTGAGGTGAAGGAGGGGTGAGACGGAGGGGGAGAGTGGAGGAACGGAAAGGTGGAGGGGTGAGGAGGAGGAAAATGATAAAGAGGGGAGAAAGGGGAAGAAGGTGAGGAACAAATAGGGGGTGAAAAGGGAAGAGGAAATGGAAGGAAGGAGGAAAGGAAGGGACTGAGAAGGGCAGGCTGGATGGGAGAAAAGAGGATGAGATGGGGTGAAAAAGGAGGGAAGAAGGGTGTGGGGAGGAGAAGGAAGGGAGGGGAAAGAGACAAGGGAGGGAAGAAGTAGGAGGGGACGAGAGGGAAGGGAGGGGAGAGGAGGGAGAGAAGACTGGAGGCGAGGTGATCTTGACGTGACAGGGAAGAGATGGGAGAAAAGAGGAAGATGGGGAGAAAAAATGGCAGAGATAAGGGACTGACAAGGGAGGGAAGAAGAGGGAGAGGAGAGAGGGGAGAAGGAAGGGGACGCGTGGGAAGGGAGAAGTGAAACATGAGAGAGGGGAGAAAGGGAGAGAAGAGAGGGGAGGAGAAGAGAGCTGGGAGAGGGGAGAAGAACGTAGAGGAGAGAGGGGAGGAGAAGAGAGTTGGGAGAGGGGAGAAGAACATAGAGGAGAGAGGGGAGGAGAAGAGAGTTGGGAGAGGGGAGGAGAACATAGAGGAGAGAGGGGAGGAGAAGGGATGAGAGTGGGCAGGGAGAGAAGGGAAGAAAAACAGGAATGGAAGAGGGAGGAGAATAAAGATTGGAGAAATTGGGAAGATGTGATATAGATGAGAGAGAGAGAGAGAGAGAGAGAGAGAGAGAGAAACGTACAATGCGAGAAGGCATGAGAGAAAAACGGGAATACCAGAAGAGAGAGAGGAGGGTTGAGAGTTTGGGAGGGAGAGGAGGTAGGCAAAAGGAGGAAATGAGAGGAAAGGGAGAGAAGGAGAGAAACTAGGGAGAGAAAGAGGGAAGGGAGGCAAAATTGGGTAGAAGGGGAGGAGAGGAAAGTGAGAGGAAGAAAAAGAGGGAGACTAAGGAAGAGGGAAGGGTGTCAAGGAGGGAGAGATCTGAATGGAGGGATTTTCTCCTGTCTTACTGAAGGACATTGTTTTGACACGGAGAGAGAGAGAGAGAGAGAGAGAATTATACCTCCACATTCTCTCTCCCTTCGTCACTCTCATCCCTCCCTTACCCTCCTTTCATTCCTCCTCCCCTTTACTTCCCCATTGATCTCTCCCTTACACTCCCTTCATTACTCTTTCCCCTCCTTTCTCCCTTCCTCCCTCACCTCCTTTCCTCTCCTTCCTCCCTCCCCTCCCCTCCTCTCATTCCTCCTCCTCTTCCTTTGTTCTCCTTTCATTCCCTTTCCTTCCAGTGCTCTCCTTCCCTTCCCTTCCCTTCCTCTTTCCATCCTTCCCTCACATTCTTCTTTCTTCTTACACTTCCCTTCTTCCTTCCTCATTTCTTCCTCTTTCCTCGTTCAAGACCCCTCCCTCTTCCTTCCCTTCCCTTCCTCTTCTTTCCACCCCTTTCCTTTCTTTCCCTTCCCTTCCCCATTTCCTCCGTCCCGCCTCTTCCTCCCTCTTCCCTCTTCCTTCATTTATTACCCATTTACCTTCCTCTTCATCTCATTTAATTTACGGCAGGAGTAAAAAAATCGTTCAGATGGTGATAACTGCACCAAATCTTAATTAGACTTTCCTTTTATTTATTAATTTATGGAGGGATGGAGTGGAGAGTTATTTGAGAGAGGGGGGTGTGAGCTGAGAGCAGGGCAGTGAAATGGCGGGGGACAGGGCGACATGGAGACGATTTGTTTGTGGCCACCCCTTACAGGATTAAGGCGTCTGGCAATAGATACATAGTAAGATAATTATTTATTTAGTTCATTTATGTAGTTCATTTATTTAGTTTTATTTATTTTCATTTATTTTATTTATTCATTTATTTATTTGGGGGGATGGGGAGAGTCAGCCTCATGAAATTTCAAGATGGCTGCCATTTTCAAGACTTGTATATAGAGCAGTGAAGGGAAGAGAGAGAGAGAGAGAGAGAGAGAGAGAGAGAGAGAGAGAGAGAGAGAGAGAGAGAGAATACATCAAAATAAAGCAATTGATTATACACGAAAACAATGACAACAAAAGGAGAGTAGCCTAAGCACGCGACGCTCTCATTCACCTGACGCCTCATGACAGGTAAGAATGAATGGGAAAAAAATAAAGCTAAAAAAAATGGGGGGAAATTTACAGGAAAAATGAAGGAAAATTTACTGAATGGGAAAAACGAGAAAAATAAAGAATTAGTGAAAGAGGAAAAAAATTAGAAAAGGGAAAATTATAATGAAAAATATATACAAGATGAAAAATACAAAAATTATGATACAAAAATGAATGATATGAATAAAATGAATGAATGAATGAAATATATAGGAAATGTGTAAATGAAAAGTATAAAGGAAAATGAATAAACTGAATGAAACTTTGTAACACATGCCTGTCAAATACAGGAAAATGAATGAAATGAATGAAAAATGTATAATGAGAGTTACCTAATCAAGAAATAGCCTACAAGAAAGTGAATGACATGAATGATATATACATGAAAATGAATGACATGAATGAAAAATGAAGGGAAATGAATAAAAAAAATGAAGTTATATTACGAGAGTTAATCAAGAATTACAAGAAATGAATGATATGAATGAAATTACATGAAAATTAATGAAATGAATGAAAAATGAAGGGAAAATGACAAAATAATGACGTTTTATAATGGAAGTTTATCAAGAAAAACAGGAAAATGAATTAATTGAATTAAACAAAAAAAAAAAAAAATGAATTAAACAGGAAAACGAACGAACAAACAGAAAAATGAATGAAATAAACAAGAAAATGAATAAACAGGAAAATTAATGAAATAAACAAGAAAATTAATAAAATAAACGAGAAAATGAATGAAATATAAAGGGAAATGATTGAAATAAACAGGAAAATGAATGAAACGAATGAAATATACGGAGAACTATATGAAATAAACAGGAAAATGAATGAAACGAATGAAATAAATAGGGAAATGAGTGAAATGAATGAAATATATAGAGCATAATGCATTTCACTGGGGGGGAAATGATAGGGGCGAAGGGATAGCAGGTACTCTGGCTGATGGCACGGGCTCTTTGTGTAGCTTTTGTCCTCTCTCTCTCTCTCTCTCTCTCTCTCTCTCTCTCTCTCTCTCTCTCTCCAGCCCTGTCTACTGTATTCCCTTTGTACTGGCCAGTCCTTTCTCTGTTCTTCCCTCCAGATCACTACCAAGTTTCCTCTCTCTCTCTCTCTCTCTCTCTCTCTCTCTCTCTCACACACACACTTTCTCTCTCTCTCTCTCTCTCTCTCTCTCTCTCTCTCTCTCTCTCTCTCTCAGATCAAGATGTAAGCACCACCGGGTCGCTATTGACAAGTTGTTTGGAAGGCCTTGGGAGACGGGAGAGGGTAGGGGCAGAGGTTAGGGAAGGGAAGGGATAAAAGGGACGGGAAGGGATGGCAAGGGATGGGAAGGGAAGGGATGGGATAGGAAGGGATGGGATAGGAAGGGATGGGAAGGGAACAGGAAGGAACGGAAACGAAAGGAGAGGAAACGAAATGAGACGAATGGAAAGTAAACGTAAGAGAAGGGAAGGGAAGGAGAGGGACAAGAAGGAAAGAGAAGTGAAGGAAAGGCTAGGGAAGGGGAGGGAAGGGAGACAGGCTAAGAAAATGGAAATGAGTTAATACAATTTACGACAAAGAAGAAAATGATGGAGGAAAGGTGAGACACAAAAACAAGGAGGTGGGAAAGAAGAATGAACGAATGAAAGAATGAAAACAAGAATGCAAGATAAAGAAAAAAAAACGAAGAGAAAAGGGGGGTGAGGGGGTGAGAGGAGCGGACGGCGTAAGCAAGAAAGCACAATTTACGAAAACGAATAAAATAAGCAATAAAAAGTAAGGAAATTAAGAATGTGCAAGGGGTGAAAACAAAGGTGTAAGAAAATTAACGAAGGTAAACTATGTACAGCTGGCCACACATCCACCTAGTACAGTGTCTGGGAAGTGGAGGTCTAGCTACAATTTCGGACGCTCATGCATCGCGGTTACCTGGTCATTTCCACTCATATGTAACACCTGCGTTCATTCACCTCAGTGCCGCCAACAAACAAGGGATTAAGTCAAGGTTGTCAGGGATACCAAATGCTCGATCTCTGCTACACACTGATGCTGTACCAGGTGCTTATGTTGCCAACTGTACGTAATCAATCCGAAGAACTTATTTATTTTCCTGGTACAGCGATGATCAAAAGTTTGCCGACATTTCTCTGGGAGCTGCGGAAGTGACATATGTGAACTACTTTTGAATGTGATAGCAATTATGAAGCACACAATAAAAGGGAATAAGAACGACAAATACTCTATGACGTTTTGGGAGAAATATGGATGGTAGGGCACAATGCTGGGAGAGGAGTATCGGCCAACTTTTGCATAAGGCTGTAAGTAAGGGAAGATTTGATCTATACTGAAGAGATTAATAAAGGCTGTATCTATTACCTCCAGTTCAACAAAATTTTCCCCAAAATGAATAAATGCAATCGTTTAAACGCTGCAGGGAAAAAAAAAATAAAACGAATCAACGTCCCTGGATTGAAATGGTTAAATTATGGGAAATAGATAAACAGACAAATAGATAGATAGATGGATAGAGATAGGCATATAAACGGCCAATTTTGGGATACAGAAAGATAGATACACAGGTAGATAAATGGTCGATTATGGGATACAGAGACAGACAGACAGATAGGCAGATTAAGAAATATAACAATGGAGTAAAAGAGGGTAACTAACGTAAAATAAAATCATACATATAAATAAAGATGAGAATGAGAGGGAGTAAAGAAAATGCAACATACCAACAGGAAGAAAACGGGAAGTCAAAGGAATCATGAAGGAAACGCATCATAAAAAAAAAAAAAGACGAAATATAAAGAAAAGTACTGAACGGAACGGAATGGCTGGACCCGGATTCACCAGATCGATAAATGGATAGATACGCAGATAGACAGAAAGACAGATAGATACACAGATAAATAGACAGACAGATACACAGATAGCCTATATACATAAATCAGAAGTCTCCCCTAAGCTAAATACAATAATCTAGTCACAGGCAAAACAAGAAAATGCGTCCTCGGGCTGAAAGGGAGAAGAAATTTACGCCACAGAAAAAAAATCATAAAAAAGGAAAAAAAAAAAAAAAGTCATAAAAAAACACTGCAAATATAATAAAAGAGAGCTCGTGAAAAACTTAGGGTGAAAAGTGCTGAAAAGAAAAACAGCTTTAAAATGTGTGAAAAAGTTAAATGCCGCTGTAAAACAAAGGTAACTTGGGAGGAACGGGAGAGGCAGACTGAGAACGAGAAATAAAATGAGGTAAGAAATGGGGGGAAGGGAGGGGGAGGAAGGAATGAAGGACAAAGGATGGGTGGATGAATGGAAGCGAGGGACGGAAGGAAGGAAGGAAGGAAGGAACGGAAGGAAGGATGGAAGGTAGCAAGCAAGGAAGGAAGGAACGGAGGGAAGGAAGGAAGGAACGGAAGGAAGGAAGGAAGGAAGCAAGCAAGCAAGCAAGCAAGGAACGGAAGGAAGGAAGGAAGGAACGGAAGGAAGGAAGGAAGGAACGGAGGGAAGGAAGATGAAAACTTAAAAAGATGACACAAAATAAAATTAAATAAATAAAAAAGAGAAAAAAAAGGAAATGGAAATGAAAAGAAAACAAGATACCGGTACACAGCTCAGAAAAAAGAAAGAAAGAAAGAAAGGAACGAATGGATGAAAGCAATGAAAACAAGATGATACAAAGAAGCGAGAAGCAATAATTATATATATAAAAAAAAAAAAAACGAAAGAGGGAAAGAAATAAAGACGGAAAGAAAACTATGACAAACCGGAAAGAGGTAAAATTATCTGCAGAGAAACAACGATGGAAGAAAGGATTAGGAGGATGCAGTGGATGGAGAGAGAGAGAGAGAGAGAGAGAGAGAGAAATCAGGAACACAAAGGGAGACATTTCTAAAACATGTAATTTCCAATCAACCCACTTCAAAGCAGAAAACAGCACTCCGGGAAGAGGATGCTGCCTTCCCTTACCATTATTTATCATTATTATAATTCATTTTATCCACCCATATCCTTATTTATCATTATCACTGATTTTTATCAACCCTTATCATTATTTATCATTATTATCATTTATTTTATCTAAGCAGCCTATCACTTAACTCATTTATTAATGCGTTTATCTAGCTTACTGGACTACTTTCCCTCTTCCTTGTCTCAGCTGAGCATTTACTTCTATCTATCTATCTATCCATCTATCTATCTATCTATCTATATTAATCATATTCTTCTACATACTCAGTTACCTACATTACCTGGATGCTCAGACTAGTAATGCTTAGTTTATTTATCGGACGGCTCATTCATGCTTAGTTTATTAACCCATTTAGCATATTCTTTTATTCACCCATCTCAAACGTTCTTCCCCCCCTCCTCTCTCTCTCTCTCTCTCGGCGGGTTTCGAAGATTCGCTGGGACTAGATGGAACAGGCTACCAAGCAACAGGTCAGAGTAAGGCAGGAGAAGCCTCTGTCTTGTACCGGACCGACTCAGGCTGATGATGATGATAATGACGATGATAATGATGATGATAATGATGATGATGATGATGATGAGGAGGAGGAGGAGGAGGAGGATTTACCTACCAATCTAGCATAGTGATGCATCTATTTAGTCTATTTATCTATTCTGCATCTTCCTCTATTTACCCTACCTTAACTAGCTCGTCACCTACAAAGTCTAACTGCCGCTTCAACCAGGTCCTCGGGGTGAAGAGGTAAAATATTTCACCCCTCCATCACGCCAAAAATCATCCCAACATTCCAATACAGTCAGCCAAAAATTTCGATGGGTGGCTGTGGGTGGGAGGTGAGGTGGCTTAGAGGGTGCGGGGTGTAGAGGGTGGGGGGGTGTCTGTTAATTACCTTCATTACGGCCGTTAGGGAATGCTAATAACGCCAACAACAGCCGGAAAATGGGTTCAGTTATTGCCCGCGGTAAATATGGCATCAATGAATCGCATGCGTTCCAGTCCCACTTATGTTTGGGATGTGGGGGATTTTAATGTGTGTGTGTGTGTGTGTGTGTGTGTGTGTGTGTGTGTGTGTGTGTGTGTGTGTACTAGGCTATTCCTATCAATATATGGTGGCTTCTCTGTCCTTGATAAAAAGATATTGATACGTACATTAAGTGAAACATGGAGGGGTAGGCCTGGGGATAGAAGAAGGGGGCGGAGAAATGAAGGAGTATACATGTAACCCTCTGAAATACCTGTAATCCCCTGAAATACCTGTAACTCTCTGAAATACCTGTAACCCTCTGAAATACATGAAACCCCCTGAAATACCTGTGACCCCCTGAAACACCTGTAGCCCCCTGAAATACCCAAACCCCCCAGAAGTACTTGTAACCCCCCGAACTACCTGTAACCTTCTGAAATACATGTAACCCCCTGAAATACCTGTAATCCTCTGAAATACCTGTAACCCCCTGATATACCTGTAACCCCTTCATTGGCTATGCATTACTACCTGGAAGGAAAATAGGACATCTGCATGGTACACGCAACTGAGTTATTCCTACAGCTCTAACCCCTCAACCTCTACCCCTCCACTCCCTCCACCCTCCTCTCCTACCTCTACCTACACTCTCCACCTCCACACTCCCCCTTCCTCCACCCCTCCATCTCCTCCACTTCCACTGCCCCTCTCTCCTATCCACTTTTACCAGGTGAGTGACTACCTCATACAGGATTCACTAGTTTTAAAAGTGCACTGGCTGACAGCTTCGTTCTCTTGGCGACTTCCCATGTCCTTTGCATTACACTGCCCGCGATTCAGGGAAACTAACGATACTAGAAATAAATATCAAGATGTAGTAAAAGTCGCTACGGGAAATGCGCTACGAGGCTTCATAAGCTGGAGGGATTCATATCTTCAAGCGACTGAAGCATCTGAAACTTTCCAGATTCGACACAAATTCACTTTTTGCTAGTCTCCACCACATTACTTTCTGCTCCATTTTATACATTACACAGACGTCTTAGGATTAAAATACCGGTACATAATGTCCAAATTAGGCCAAAAATCTATCCACTCTAGAAGCTCTGGTTTCATATGTTTTAAAAATCTTGAACATTAAGAGTAGCTTAAATGTTCTGCACTTCATTCCAATCCACGGTGGAGATGTAAACAAAGGGGATCAGCCAACATCCCCAGCTGCAGTGTTACTAATAAAACACCACAGATGCTTATACTGCAACTGGGTAAATGAGAGAGAGAGAGAGAGAGAGAGAGAGAGAGTTTAGAATCCCTTGCTATACACCCAATTACTCTGATAAGCTAGAAAATGTTAGACCTGAATGGCTGCTATGTTAGAACACATTATTTATGCTGATGATAAAAACAAATGTTTACAAATTAGGAATACATCTGCTATTACTTTAGGCTACAACACGGTACCGTACGTATGGTTACTGCGATACGAATGATCTTACAGTATTTGCAACAGACATTATACCGGTGCTCTTTTCGCTACAACTTGGCTTAAAATCGCCATCTCCACCCTGAATGCTGAGCTGTAACAGTAGATTAACACTTGATGTGATGCTAGTAAAAAAGATGCGCTGTGGAAGGGATGTACTATATTTTTCTGCCACTGAGCTCTGTGAAATAATTATAAAAAGACGAATATCTAGGCCAAGTTAACGTAAAAACAGTACAGCTAGGTAAAAACTGCTAAATCTTAATAGGCAGCAAGGATGATAAATGCTAAAAATACTGTAGAATATATAGAGTGCACGTGATGTCTGGAAAAAAAAAGTACGGTAAAATACAGTAAAAATGAGTGCTACTAAGGTGCACTGATTAACGGTTTTTTATACTCAAGCCCTTCCGAACCTATATGGGGTGGTAATTTAAGCCATAGGAAAATTATATTAAGAACAAGAAATTATTTACATATTAACAATCAACATCGCAAATTACTGTATAAATGCAGAATTATTATACAAGTACTTTGCCAAAATAAATATAGTGATTCACAGGCAGACAGACGCACATAATAATCTGTATAACAGTTTACAATGAAAAGTAGACATGGAATAATTTACCATGCAAACTGGATTTTTGTGTCGTTACGCATATATACTCCATATTTCGCAATGAAATCCTATATAGCTGGTGGTGGTGGTGATGATGAGGATAATGATGGTGATGATGAAGATGATTATTATTATTGTAGTAGCAGTAGTAGTGGTAGTAATAGTAGTAGTAGCAGTAGTAGTAGTAGTATGTAACCTATGAGTATACTGCCATTACTACATATTCACCAACAAATATTCTAAAACTGGACCTCGCTTCATTTAACCTATATATATGCACAAAAATCTCATAGCCTGGTCAACATAAATTCTACGGTTCGACCCCACTTCATTAACCTTTCCATATATACACAAAAATCTAGTCATGACCCACACACCCATACATTTTGCAAGACACGCAGTTGTATTATCCAGCACAAACTCGTGTCCACTGATAAATTTATGGCGGTACTCCAATATACCGGAAGAGCAATTACACCATGGAAATTAATGACCGACGCCTGAAAAATAAATAAATAAATAAATAAACTTCTCACTCACCCAAAATCCAATGTTGACGAGAGACGCCATTGTCCTCCGGGGCAGAATCGCGTTGTCCTTAATGGCGAACACGCGTTGTCCTAAATGGCGAGCAGAACAGGCATAACAAGCAACAAGCAGAACAATGGCGAGCAGAACAAGGGTTGAGCAGAACCAGGGCTGAACTGCATCTTGACCACGCAGAACACGAGGCTGTCACAGCACTCAAAGTCGAAATATTATTGATGTTCAATTTCCAAGGCAAGTCGCGTTGTGGAATATCTGCGCAAACGGAATTCTGACGGCCAAGTTTCAACAATTTCTTTCTCCTGTGACTGTATTGGGTTTTCTTCACGTACGTAATATGTCTGATAAAATAAGTTACAGTATAAACTCACACTTGGTCAATGAAGGTTCGCTACAATCAAAGTTAGCCACGCGTGAACACTTCTTCCTATCAACACAAGTGTTCGGTAATTTTTCCATCTTTATCATCGACACAGCACCATTTTATTAACGTCACACAATAAACACAAAAACCATAAACACTCGAGGTTGTTCTGACGCCAATGGAATGTTTGTACAATGGGATGCGACGCTTAAAACACAAAATCCAGAGAGGTTCACGGCACAACAATCTTCTCACACATTTGGCTTCGTTTGGTAACTGTCCATAATTGTCACTAATTCAGCATCACAACGGTAACGTAACACAAAAAACACAACAGCCATTAGCACTCAAGATAGTTTTGAAGTCAGAAGAATGTTCAGATCATGGGATGCACCACGTAATACAAAAATTCCAGAGAGAAGCACAGCTCATCTTCCCCCACGCGTGGCAGCAGACAACTGCATGCATTATCGTACGTCTGGCAGAAGATGCGTCTGGCTAGTTCGCTTAAGTCATTCAAGATTCCACACATTTATTTTCATTTTTCCAGCCACTTGGTACTGCAGCATTATACATTTTAATTATATGTTATTATTTATAACTAATCATCGCTCGAGATGAAACAAAAATCATATATGCTCGAGGTTGATGCAGTTCGACAACTTCACCCGCATAATTTAAACACCCAGCCTTTTAATCCCATTCATCCCGTTTTATTTTTTTAATTTTTTGCTTTTTTAACTGCTAATTTTCAGAGACTTATTCAGTTTAGTAGACACTTCTCGAATTTGAGGGGTGAGATATAGCTTTATTTCACTTCTTCACATATAAAGACCGTACGAGTCAGTCTCTCTCTCTCTCTCTCTCTCTCCACCAATCAAGTAAATAACACCAAACAGCGTGTGGACATCCAATGGAGAGAGAGAGAGAGAGAGAGAGAGAGAGAGAGAGAGAGAGAGAAACAATCCGCATACATACCGTACATAACGCAACATGTACACGACACACCCGTACACAAACGCACACACACATCAATCATGAACACACCCCACCAATCTGTACCTCTGTTTTCAGGCCAAACTATTGAAGATATGCCTTGCTTCGCTGGGCATCCTGATATTGTTTGGCTACAGTGGTCAGATCACGCTCTCTATCCCCCGAAAGGAGGATGGTGGACTGCGGACGAAAAGGAGGTTCTTAAAATCGGCCAAAATATATCTGAAATCAAAATCAATCTCAATATATAACAAAACTAAAAACCATAAAGTCCAATTTTCAAGGTACAGTTGAAATCATATCCGTGGTACAATATGAGGAATTATGAAGGATACGAAAAGATATATAATGTTTTTCAATGTTATATATCCCACTGAAAGCCCTGAAGTTCCTGAAAGTCATGAAATAGGCTATCTCACTAAATACCCTGAAACGTCCTCTAATTACTGGTCATATAATGGTGTTAATTACTCTGCTTCAATTACCAGTTCATTCTGCTGCCAACAGACTAATTACAGGTTAATTAGTGTAATATTCTAACCACTCCAGCTCTAAAAATCACCCCTGAGTTAAATATGGTCATCTGGAAGTAACTAAAACATTAAAATAAATAAATAAATAAAGGAATTGGCCGAGTGGAGTTCAAAATTCCCTCCATATATACAAAGACTAATATTTCAACCCCATGTAGAAGAAACTTTTGAATTCAGCCGTACATTTTGAGATTTAAATTGTATGGACCAAACTGCGTCTATATAACTCTTCAATTATTTCTCCCACGTCAGTATGGAGCGATGTACCTTTAAGCTGTCGTCCATTTGAAGGGTGATGAAAATTGCATAGTTTCCCCTGAGAGATTTTGTCCAGCCGTTTTCTCATTGTTCCTCGTTTTCTCTCGTTTTCTTATTTTTTTCGTGTAGCATTTAAACTCTTGTCTCTATTTAGTCCCTTCCTGCTCGGGACAGCTCAGCATTTTATTCCAATTAATGCCTAAGGATTTTACTGAGCTTAGAGTGAGTCAGAGGCGTCAGTTTTTAGAAATTTATAATTCCTCTCAACAGATCTACCGCAGTCGCTTTCTCACAATTCCTCGTTTTCTTTCCTCTTCAGTAGTTCAGTCAAATCTCACAGTAATTCAGATTAGTCACTCAGTAGTCAGCCAAATTAAGTCACTAGGTCAGTCACGTCATCAGTACATCATTAGTCCTCTCAGTAAGTCACTCAAATCATTCAGTAAGTCAAATAATTCAGTATATAGGTCAGTCATTCAGTATATCAGTCAAATTCAGTAAACATATCAGTCAATGCATTCAGTAAGTCAGTCAAGTCGTTCAGTAAGCCATCAGTTCTCTCAGTCAGTCAGTCAAATCGTTCTAGTTAAGCTTGTCAGTCTGTCAGTCTGTTCACTCAGCAACTCAGTCACTTATTCTCCTCGTCAGCAGACCTCATTAGGCGTGTGGCAGGGAATGGGTGGTGATCGATGTGGTGGTTGTTGTGGTGGTAACTGTGGTGGATGGTGGTTGCTAGGGACTGTGTGTGTGTGTGTGTGTGTGTGTGTGTGTGTGTGTCGTGGTGATGGTAGTGATTGTGATGGTGGCGATGGTGGCAGTGGTTGTGGGTGGTATGGTGGTGATGGTGGTGATGATGGCAGTGGTGATGATAGCGTTGGTAGTGGTGGTGATAGTGATGGTGGTGATGGTAGTGGTGATGATGGTAGTGGCGGTGGTAATGGTAATGATGGTAATGGTGGTGATGACGATGGTGGTGGTGATAGTAGTGATGATGGCGGTGGCAGGGGTGAATGGTAGTTATAGTCGTCCTCTATACTCTCTTCACTTAAACTTGCCCTAAAATTGCCATATCTTTGAACACTCACTTGTAAAGAAAGACTAGCACTGGAATATGATGCTAGTCACGAAGAAGTGCTAAGGAAAGGATGTGCAGAAGTAGCAGCATCGTCTTCTGCCACTGAGCTACACGAAATAAATAGCAAATGAACGATACTTTGTGCAATAATGAACTGAAAAGAATTATAGTTGTAGAAAAAATTAATTCAGTTCATAATGTTTCGTACTAAAAAAAAAATGTTGATATTATTAACTGGGCGATTTGTTATGGATTTTGAGAGAGAGAGAGAGAGAGAGAGAGAGAGAGAGAGAGAGAGAGAGAGCAATTTAATGTAAACTGCAAATTACCTTTCTTCAATTAATTCAGCAACTTTTTCTCTTGTTTAATTTTTGAGAGAGAGAGAGAGAGAGAGAGAGAGAGAGAGAGAGAGAGAGAGAGAGAGAGAGATTCAAACCTTATACAATTTTATGCAACTCATTAAAATATCTCCCCCCCCAAAAAAAAAAATCATATTCTTTAGTGCACTTTATTTCCAATCGATATCAACTGACTATATCTATCTATGTATCTATCTGTCTATATATTACAGATACATACTGACATACATAACCACACACACATATACATAACCATACACACATACACACATATACATAACCATACACATATACACACATATACATATACACATATACATAACCATACACATATACACACATATACATAGCCATACACATATACACATATATACATAACCATACACACATACACACATATACATAACCATACACATATACACATATACATAACCATACACATACACACATATACATAACCATACACATATACACACATATACATAACCATACACACATACACACATATACATAACCATACACATATACACACATACATAACCACACACATATACATAACCATATACTCACATATACATAACCATACAC
>NC_137053.1:3400000-3405000 GCF_032717465.1 Coenobita brevimanus | reverse complement strand
ACATAAGCGATTGAGTGTGTGTGTGTGTGTGTGTGTGTGTGTGTGTGTGTGTGGTTGGCTGCTACCCATCCATCCTCCTCCTGTTTCCGGAATCATATCCTGTGACCTACCTGTGTGTATGTGTGTGTGTGTGTGTGTGTGTGTGTGTGTGTGTGTGTGTGTGTGTGTGTGTGTGTACGTATCTAACCTTTATGTGCACCTAATAAAGTGGCTTCAGAATTTATATTACTACTCGTGACTTTTCATTGCCTTTCTTCTCCTTTCAAATCCACCTCAAAGGGAAATACACAGACCAAGGCATTTATGTAAGAAATTTAAAAGCATATATATATAGAGGCTCAAATCAGAGTTTAGTTGAGTCTACCCTCTCTCTCTCTCTCTCTCTCTCTCTCTCTCTCTCTCTCTCACACACACACACACACACACACATAAGCTGTAAAAGGACGAAAACCTGGGCCAAGTTAAAATGAAAAGAATAGTCATTTTTGCCGTAATGTAAGAACTAATTAGCCTAGCCCCGGGCCCTTACGCTCCTCATGTATCAATAAAGGGGTAACGCTATAAACAGTAAGATGGACAGACAGATAGATAGATGGATAGATAGATAGACAGTTAAAACATAAATAGATAGAAAGATAAGGTAGACAAAAATAGAATGAGAGATAATTTGATAGACAAAGTAGACGGAGATAGACAGACATAAATATAGATAAATGGATAGATAGATAGATTGACAAATAGACAAAATATATATATATATATATATATAAGGCCTCAGAAATCACCCCAGATCAATTTTTAACATTACAACTTCCACCAATTTAAAAAAATATATATATTTTTCTTTTAATAGGACAAACTGAAGATTATTTTGTTCAAAGTAAATTCCTAAAGTCACAAGGTTGAGAGAGAGAGAGAGAGAGAGAGAGAGAGAGAGAGAGAGAGAGAGAGAGACGCCATTTACGTGATAAAAAGGGATGATGCTCAGTTGTTTGTTTTGGTGACGAGAGGTTGCCATGGCGACGAGGGGAAGAAGCCTAGATCCAGGTTTCGCTCTTTCTATTCACTTCTCTTATCTTCTTTTCTCTCTCTCTCTCTCTCTCTCTCGTCACAGGCAACCTAAGCCTTCCATTTTCTCATTTTCTACATATAGTAAATATTCTCTCTCTCTCTCTCTCTCTCTCTCTCTCTCTCTCTCTCTCTCTCTCTCTCTCTCTCTCTCTCTCTCTCTCTCTCTCTCTCTCTCTCTCTATGCATTTACCGCTTATCATAGTAAACAATATAATCTCTCTCTCTCTCTCTCTCTCTCTCTCTCTGCATTTACCGCTTATCATAGTAAACAATATAATCTCTCTCTCTCTCTCTCTCTCTCTCTCTCTCTCTCTCTCTCTCTCTCTTCTAGTCAGACAAAATTAACTCTTTTTCGAGTCCTATATTTTGAGAAGCATATTAAAAAAGCAAATAGGTTTTTTTTTTCGGAAATTATCGCTTAAGATTTACAATAATTGTTTTTAATTATTCCGCCTGGAGGCAATAAAGGATAAAGTGGATTTAATAAGCGCTGATGAGGTTAAGGAATGGAGGAAAATGAGAGAGAGAGAGAGAGAGAGAGAGAGAGAGAGAGAGAGAGATTAGATAGTCACTCTTAAGATTAGAAAACGGAGCGAGGAAGACGGGAGATGCGAAACTACGGAAGAGAGAGAGAGAGAGAGAGAGAGAGAGAGGTTGTTTGTGTGTGTGTGTGTGTGTGTGTGTGAAAGGGAGGCTGCAGGTATAAGATTAAGAAGAAGATGGGAAAGTAAGATAAAGAGGAAGGAGGGAGAGGATGCAGGTCATCAAAAAAGGGATAAATGGGCAATAAATAACAACACCAATAACAACAACAACAGTAGTAGTAGTAGTAGTAGTAGTAGTAGCAAGACGAAGAATGCAATAGGAACAAGAATAATAATAGTGATAATAATGATAACCAGGACGATAACTGATAAAAAAAATTGCCAAGGTGAGAACTTAACCCCTTCACTCTGATAACGAACTAGCTTACTCCTACTATCTCCAGACGATTTTATTCATCCTTCATTTTCACCTTGATTTAACGAGAGGGGGTTTATATGATGGAGAAAACCGTCTGGAATAAGAATAAACCGTCTGTATGGAAAAGAATGATAAAAACGCGTCATCGGACTGAATGGTTACTTAAAGATAAATATAGAAAATGGGAGTCGGGCATGTGAAGAAAATGGGAGTCAAAGAAAATACAAAATATATTATAAATCTGAATAAAAAAAAGAAGAAAAGAAAAAAGAAAAAGGAGAAAAGAAAGAAAATTTGAAGAGGAAAAAAACGCATTAGAGAAAACGTAGAGAAAGAAAGATTAAAGAGAGGGGGAACTTAAAGAGAAATTTTTGCGGACGTAAGAGAGGAGAAAACATTACTTACCTAAAACGATGGAAATATAAAGAAGGAAGACTGGACTGAGAGAGAGAGAGAGAGAGAGAGAGAGAGAGAGATTAGACGGCTATCCCTTCCCCCCACGCCCCCCCCCAAAAAAAAAAGAGGAATATGAGGACGAGAAACTACGAGATAGATAGAGAGAGAGAGAGAGGATGAACGAACAAGAACAATCCATAATGAACAATACCAAAGCACTTCACTCCCCCTTGCTCACTCTCCTCCAAAATTTCAATGAATTTGGTTAGTTTCGAGTTTATTTAGGCGCTTGGGTCCTCCTTATGAATTTACATTGAGCGTTTGAGCCTTTGAAGTCGCCCTCAAAAGAATATATATCCACGACTAAGCAGTTGGGTTGGTTTTGGGGGGGAGAATTTGGTAGTGGAGAGGGAGGCCTTCACGTGGTGGCACTGATATAGCTCGGTGGCTCCACTTCCCGGTTAAGCATTCTGGGTTCACATTTCAGATGAACGTGGAGCTACAACAACAACTACTGCTACTACTACTACTACTACTACTACTACTACCGTACTTCTCCAATAACATTTTTAAATATCAACGTCTTGCGTAATTATAACCTTCATTAACCCCTTTACCACTAGAGTAATTACCTTTCCTTTGATGAGTTAATTAGGTGGGTGATAGTGAAGGCAAAAAAATCGGCTTGAAGAGGTAAGCAGTCTGTTCGTGATCTTTAAGACGCTATAAGAGTTACCCCATCTTCCTCTCTCTCTCTCTCTCTCTTTCTCTCTCTCTCTCTCTCTATCTCTATCTCTCTCTCTCTCTCTCAAAGACTGTATAAAAGAAAAAGTTGCTGAATTAATTGAAGGAAGGTATTTTGCAGTTTGTACCTTTAAATCTCTCTCTCTCTCTCTCTCTCTCTCTCTCTCTCTCTCTCTCTCTCTCTCTCAGATTGTCCCTTTCACCCTCTCCTCTAAGTTCATCCATCCATCTTTTCTTTTCCCTCCGCGTCCTTTCCCTGCCACTTTATCTTCATCTCTTTGTCCATCCGGCTGTCTGATTCTCTCTCTCTCTCTCTCTCTCTCTCTCTCTCTCTCTCTCTCTCTCTCTCTCTCTCTCTCAGGCACAATAACGGTGTCATTAAGATGAAAACATATGGCTAAACTTTGCGCTGGGAGAAGTAGACTTTTGGCAGCGCTGGTGTGTGTGTGTGTGTGTGTGTGTGTGTGTGTGTGTGCTTATGCCTGTGTATGTGTGTGTATGTACTCGTATATATGTATGTATGTATGTAAGTCGGTAGGTAGGTAGGTACAATATAAAAAAGAAAGAAATGAAGAAAGGGAAAAGACAGGAAAAAACAGCAAAAAAGACATACAATAATCGTTCATAAATAACAGCCAAATTAGATAAAGCCAAAATCTAGATGACTTATTTCGAGATGCATAAATACAATGAATAAATTTTAGTGTGGAGGTCGGAGGCAGAGAGATAACGTTGATTTAAGAGAGAGCGATTGAGAGAGGGGTAGTTGTTTACATGAAGGAGTGAATCAGAGAAAACGGGTGAGGTGGACAGAAAACGGGAGAGACTGTATGGGTAGACTGATGCTGCGTGTCTGCCTTGATGGGGAAGATATACAGGGAGAGAGTTCAGGTGAATATTTTTATCTGGATTAAGGACGTTTGTAAAGAGTGATGCAACATTGCGGTAGAGAGAGAGAGAGAGAGAGAGAGAGAGAGAGAGAGAGAGAGACTGATTTAAAGAACAAGGGATGGTGAGGCAAAAATCCTGTTAATTCACACATCTAAGAACAGATGTGTGTGTGTGTGTGTGTGTGTGTGTGTGTGTGTGTGTGTGTGTAACTCAGCCACCACACTACGCCTCCATTTGTACACCGTCACTAAATTTGGCGACCGGGAAGTTATATCTGTGTGTATTAAATTTGCGACGGTAAATTTTGGCGAGTGGAAGCAGTGACCATTTTTAGGAGGAGGAGGACGACGAGGAGGAGGAGGAGAGAAAGAGAGTGAAGAGAACATGGAAGAGGAGGAGAAGAAGGCTAGGTAAGAGAGGGAAAGAAGAGGAGGAGGAGGAGGAGGAGGAGGAGGAGGAGGAAGATGATTACGAAGAGAGGGAAGGAGGAGATGACGGAAAAGTGGGAAGAGGAGGAGGGAGGAAAGATGATGATGATGATGATGATGATGATAATGAGCAAGAAGAAGAGGTGGAGGAGGAGTTGGAGGAGAAGGCAGAGGAAGAGGAGAAGGAGGGAGAGGGAAAGATGAGGATGACAGCGATGACGACGAGGAGGAGGAGGGGAGAAGGTGATGGGGAAGAGGAGTAGGGGGAGAGAGAGAGAAAGAAGAGGAAGAGGAAGGGGTGGAGAAAATGATGGAAGTAATGAAGGTGGGGGGGGGTAGAGAAAAAAGTACACTATATCATTATCAACATTATATAATTAACACAACGACAATGCTAAGGCGAAAATCATAAAATAAATCACCGGGGAAAAGACGCCACGAATCTTAAGGCACCTCATATACGGCCCTCAGTGGACGCGACGCCTCAGGAACCGGGCCACCTTTGCT
>NC_137053.1:3372500-3392500 GCF_032717465.1 Coenobita brevimanus | reverse complement strand
AATTAGGGAGGGTCGTGGGGGTCGTGAAGTTAGTTTAATTTACTGTGTTGATTCTTTGAGCTCGTTCTATGCAAGCTAAGAATAAATCAGAGGAGTTGAGATAAAGGGGACGGAATATGTCTGGGTCGTGTGGCTTGATTTTAAGTAGTAGTAGCAGTAGTAGTAGTTGATGTTCTTGTTATCGTTTGTCTAAGCTGTTTGTTGCATAGTTTGGAATGCATCGGAAAAGGTGATCAATGTGGTGAGGAAGGAAGAGAACGATTGTGTGGGGAAGGAGGAAGGAGTGAAGGAAAGAAGCAATGAAGGAGGGAAGGATCAGAGAGGGGGAAATACGAGGGGAAAGAGGGAGAGGAAGGACAGGACAATCAAGAAGAGATGCAAGGAGTGGAGAAGAGGAAAGAGGTAGAAAATGAGGAAGAGGATACAAATGAGAGGAGAGACAAAGGAGGAAGGAAACGGAGGAGGAGGAAGTAAGGAAGGCAGATAAAGTGAGGAGGAGGAAGAGGAACGAAGAAAGGAAGGGAATAGAGAGGGAGGGATGAAGGCAGAGAAAGAAAAAGGGAAGGATGGAAGGAAAGAAGGAAGGAAAGAAGAAAGAAAGGAAGGAAGGAAGGAAGGAAGGAAGGAGGAGAAAAGAGCTGGAATGGAAAAAGAAAAATGTAAAAATGAGTACAAGGAATGAGGGAAAAAATACAGAAGTAAATAATTATGAAGTGATACGAGAGAGAGAGAGAGAGAGAGAGAGAGAGAGAGAGAGAGAGAGAGAGAGGACCCCCAACTTGGTAATGGCGGGGCAAGCTGAGAGTTGGAGAGCTTTTTTTTGCTATTACCGACAAATATGTGTGTGTGTGTGTTCTCTGTGTGTATGTGTGTGTTTTCCGTCTGTGTATGTATGTGTTCTCTCGTGTGTATGTGTTCTCTAATGCGTGTGTAGGTGTGGTCATGGATGTGTTTTGCCGTGTGTGTGTGTGCGTTTCCTCTCATGTGTGTTCTGTCATCTGTGTACTCGTATGTGTGTGTCATGTGCCCTGTCTTGTGTTTGTGTCCTCTTCTTGTGTGTGTGTGTGTGTGTGTGTGTGTGTGTGTGTGTGTGTGTGTGTGTGTGTGTGTGTGTGTGTGTGTGTGTGTGTGTGTGTGTGTGTGTGTGTGTGTGTGACCGTCTGTATGCATGCCCCGTGTGTGTAATATCAAAATCCCATGTGCCCACTCCCTTCTGGGCAGGTGCAGGACTTTTCAAGCGAGCCATACTTATGTCCGGATCCGCCTTGAGTCCCTGGGCGATGGTGCAAGAACCCGTGTACTACGCTGTTCAGGCCGCGAGACAGCTGGGGTGTGATGTGCCTGATGATCTGTACAGGCACTACGAGGCCCTCCTGCACTGTCTCAGGGACCGTACCGTGGACCAGATATTACAGGTGGGTCTGAGAGAGGTCATTGGCTTTATCCTCATCGTTATCAACATCAATGTGTCTGATGATCTATACTGCAGGTAGGTCAACGAGAGAAGGTTCCTTATCTTTATCGTTATCGTCTTCATCATCATCATCATCATCATCAGGTAAGTGACGAATGGAAGGTTTGTTATCTTTATCACCTGTTTATCTTCTATCGTCATTTGCATTTTCTTCATGATTGCCATCATCGTCCTCACCATCATCAATTGCAATAACATCATCATCACCATCATGTTCAGTATTATCGTCGTCAGCTTCATCATTGTAGTGTATCCTCTTTACTTTCATTGTCACCATCATCATCATCATCATCATCTCTACAAAATATTCGACATTTAAAGAGATCCAAAGCATTGTTCTTCGATCTTAGGGAGGGTATGAATCAGACGACACACTAAATACCTAATAATAATAATAATAATAATAATAATAATAATAACAATAATGAACTACTGCTAGTACTACTACAAACTGTACCTTTTTTTTTTTCTTATCATTCTTATCAACTTCATTTTTATTATTTTATACGTCTGTGCTCTCATTATCTCCCTTTTAATCACATGTACTACACCCTTTTTACTCTAACTTGGCTTAAAATTGCCATCTCTCCATCACATTAAGTTCCAACAAGACAGTAGCACCAAAATATAATGCTAGTCACGAAGAAGTGCCGTGGAAACTAGAGCCACAGCATTATCTTACTCTACCACTGAGCTACGTGAATAGTCTCAAAAGGGAAAAAAAAATCTTCGCCAGGTAAAGGTGAGAAGGCTCTATAAATGCCGTATAAAGGCTCTATGAAGACTCTATACAGGCTCTATTAAATTTTTCTCTGCTACAGGTGGACATAGAGACACCCCAGTTCCTCTCTGCCGTGGGCCCCAGCATTGACGGGGTGACCATAAGACACGACTGGAAGAAGCAGCACGGAAAGATTGGTGAGTGTGTGTGTGTGTGTGTGTGTGTGTGTGTGTGTGTGTGTGTGAGAGAGAGAGAGAGAGAGAGAATTTCCTCCAATTAGTACTTGTTTTCGTCTCTTACCCATGACAACATCACTCCCCTGCTATAGATGCCCTGCCTTGTCCTGCCTTACTAAGCCTTGCCTTGTCCTGTCACAGAGTGTCCTGCCTATCCTGACATACTCTTGCCTACCCTGCCCTTTCCTTCCTTTCCTTGCCCTACCCTGCCCTGTCATATCCTGCCTCTCCACCCCTTCCCTTCACTGTCCTGCCCTGCCCTTCTCTTCCCTTCCCTCCCTGCCTCTCCTGATCTTTCCTCCCTCTCCCCAGGCCAGGAAGGACGCACCCCCGTGGACCTACTGATGGGGGTGACTGCCACGGACGTCCTCGAGTTTTTCACAGACAACGAGATTCAACACGGGTTCGAGGCAGACCATAGAGACCGGCTCCTGCGCACCTTCGTCACCAATAATTATCGTTACCATCTACAGGTGAGCAAGGCCCCGATCCTGAGGCTCGTCATTTCGCCAGGTAAGGAAGCTCCGTAACACCTCTTCCTTGGCGATTTATCTTTGGGTATGACTAGTTAAAGGCATTCTGTAGGTTAGTTACTCAAAGCATGACGATATTGGAAGGACTTATGTAACACAGAGGACATTAAGGTGTATTATGGAAACTAAATCGCTTAGGAAAAGATGTTAGGGAGCCTCCTTAATCGACGAGAATACAATCCTAGGTGACATATGAAGCTTCGTAAATCCTCTTTCTAAGTGATTTATTCGGCATTACCTCATTGTCACCCTCTAAGTTATTTTTATGTTATTTTATTTTTTTGTTAATTTGTCGGACTCTGGGCATAATCTTCACAACCCGTTCCGCAAGGCCCAGCAGTCCTCCTACATACCACACAACTTCACATGTCACCACTTCGGCGCTAACACCCATCGTCCATATTGAATACTTAATAGGGCTGTCTCATACAGGACTGGTGTATTGGTGTTATCGGGGGTGTTACGCAAATTAAGCCGGGATTAAAATGATATAAACAGCTTAAAACAAAACTCTCTCTCTCTCTCTCTCTCTCTCTCTCTCTCTCTCTCTCTATTTATCTATCTATATATCTATCTGTCTATCTCTCTCCACCAACTTCACCCCACGTCTTTTACATGATAACTCCCATTTTTCGTTTTTTGTTTTTTTTTCTTTTAAACGTCATATTCAAAACACAATTCTCAGCTCTCAATTAATGACCTTCCCTTGCTGAGTTAGGCATACTCGTCGGGTCAGCAAACACGGAGGCTAAGTTGATCAGCATATACGTGGTTTTAATGCAATTCCGAATTCTCTTGGGCTTGAAAAACACAAGTTATTTCATCATCTCCTTTTCTTCTTCTTTCTTCTTCTTCCTCTTCCTCCTCCTCCTCGTTGTTTCGTCATCTCTTCATCTTCTTTTCGTCTTCCTCCTCCTCCTCCTCCTCCTCCTCTTCCTACATCTCTTCTTCCTCCTCCATATTCGTCTTCTGTACCTCCTCGCCTTCCTCATTTTCTTATCCTCCTGCATTTTCTTTTGCTTCTCCTCCTCCTCCTCTCTTCCTCCTCACCTCTCCCCCTCTCAACCCCTATCCCCTGCTTCCCTCTCCCTCTCCCCCCTCCTCTCCTTCCCTCTCCCCTCTCCCTCCTGCTCCTCCCCCTCCTTCCCCTTCCTCCTCTTTTTGCTTCTCTTCCTCATCTCTCCCTCTCTCAACCTCCATCCCCTGCTTCCCTCTCCCTCTCTCCCCTCCTCTCATTCCCTCTCCCCTCGCACTCCTTTCCCCCACCTCCTCCCCCTCCTCCTCTACCCCCCCTCCCATCGTCCCAGTGAAAATAACGATACAATTCCCCGTCCATAATTGAGTTGAGAGACTGCAAGTTCGTCATCCGGATTCGTATTTATCAAAATTTTTAACCAGTTCGTGAGATAAATGCGTCTTAATTGCGACTTAACCCCCTCGATTCGTTACCTTTTTCTTAATTCTCCCTTCCTTCAGACGATTTTTCTCAGCTTTGGGACAGATTTCTGGTAGGGACGGGGTTAATGAATTTTATATCTCCCTGTAGCTCCTGAAGATTTTAAAAGTCCCCCCCCCAAAAAAAAAAAAAAAACAGTAAAATCATCTGACGGTAACCTAAAAAAAAAAAAAAAAAAAAAAAAAATACACCATCGAAGTGAAAGGGTTAATTCCTCGATGTAGCGCCCCCTTCAGGTGACTCTACACTGAATGGCAAATCATACGGCTTGTTGTAATCCAAGAAAGTTATTAATTACGTTGGGTGTTGATCATACAGCCAAGGAATGGAGGCCTGGTGGTCTAGTGGGTTCAGATGCCCTTACCGGATGTGGCAGATAAGGGGTGAAATCCGGCGAAAGGTCAGGGTTCATTCTCACATGATGCCAGTCAGGGGAGAGCGACTGATCACCCTCTCCTCCGTGGCACCATAAACATTACTGAATAATTTTGCCATGGAATCTATGGTAGGTGTATGAGGGAAGCCAAAGAGTACAAAAAAACCATCTCAAAAATTAATACCCCTTCAATACGAGGACATTATTTTGCTATGGTTACCTCCCAGCGATTTTATTCAGCTCAAGGATTATCTTCGAACGGGGGGGGAGGGGGATATAGCTCTCACTCACCCCTTCACAGCACAAGGTCGCCCGTAAGATGAATAAAATCGTCTGGAGGAGCATAAGGCCATCTGATTAAGGGATATATGGATTTTTTTTTACGATTCAGGGGATTTTTTTTTATCGGTGTGTATTTTTGCTGCCTCCAGACGATTTTACTCAGCTTGGAGGGGAAGGAGGTCTCGTAGTAAAACACACACACACACACACACACACACACACACACACACACACACACACACCTGACTCAAGGGCCTTCACTCACCCTCCAACGACTCACTCTCAGCTGAATAAAATCGTCTGGAATCAGCTATATTAGATTACCAGAGCCACCCCAACCTAGAGGGATTAATGATGCAGTATTAACACTCTCAGGCTCCTATAACCCACCTAAAATAAATCTTAAAGTCTTAGAGGGTTTATAAATGTGGGATCGAACTGCCCTTCAGCGGGATGCGATGCCACAAAACCCACTCATTGTGCTATTTAATTGCCTCTTTCAGTGCAATGGCGTATTTATCTTATTTCTGTCCTTATTTCTCCCTTATTTCTTATTTGTCTTATTTCTGTCCTTATTTGTCTTACTTTTGTCCTTATTTCCATCTTATTTGTCTTACTTCTGTCCTTATTTCTCCCTTATTTCTTATTTGTCTTATTTCTGTCCTTATTTGTCTTACTTTTGTCCTGATTTCCATCTTATTTGTCTTACTTCTGTCCTTATTTCTGTCTTATTTCTGTCCTTATTTTTCTTATTTCTATCTTATTTGTCTTATTTCTATCCTTATATAATTTTTTTCTAATTTCTCTCCTTATTTCTAACTTATTTGTTCTTGTTTCTTATTTCTATCTTATTTCTATCCTTATTTCTTATTTCTATCTTATTTCTATCCTTATTTCTTTTTATTTGTCCTTATTTCTATATTATTTTTGTCCTTATTTCTATCTTATTTGTCCTTATTTCAATCTTATATCCTCATTTCTATCCCGAGTTCAATCCTTATTTCTATCCTGTCTATCCTTATTTCTTATTTCTGTCCTTATTTTCTCTCTTATTTCTATCTTCTCTCCTTATTTCTGCCCTTATTTAGACGCTTTCCTTCAGTTTCTGGCACATCTCTCACAGTGCAGGGGCCAAGGAAAACTGAACCAACCCCCCCCCCTTTTCAACCCCCCTAAGCTGAATAAAATCGTCCGTAGGGGTGGTAAGGAGACAGGGTAGTCCAAAAATAACACAGCTCTTCTCGTGTGTTATGGGGACGACTCAGCGTATCAGTTCCTGCAATATTTAAGCGTTACTCCCCCTACTATACCCAAGCCCACACCAGCAGACTGAGCCGCTACCCTCCCATAATACAAAGTGTCTCTCTAGTGAAGCGCTGTTTATAGACCTCCCTGAGAAATAACGTCATCGGAGTGAAGGGGTGCTGGACGCCTTCACGTGGTGGCACCGATAGAGCTAAGCGACTCCCCTGCCTGGTTATACACACGTCCCTCAGCTCCCTTCCTATCCCCCAGAAGGAGGATGGTGGACCGCAGGAGGAGGGCAACTTCAGCCTGCGGTCCACCGGGTTCCGCGTTTCAGATGAACCCGGAACAACAACCACTGCCACTCGAAGGGGTTAAAAAAAAATCGTCCTTAGCCAAAAAAAAAAAAAAAAAACGAAAAAAAAGGTCATCGGAGTTTAAAAGAATCGTCCTTAGAAAAAAAAAAGGCGGAAAAAAAGGTCATAAGAGGAAACTGTTTAACTATTTCAATCTCTACTTTTTTTTTTTCAGACAAATTTATTTATCCTGGAAAAGACTTGAACTGGGATGGTAAAATGAAGACTCAGTGAGCTTTAAGTTGAAGAAAAATCGCTTGGCATTAGCATATAAACAAAACAATTAATAACTCTATAAATAAATCAATAAAGGAAATAAATGACAGCAGGGAAATGGCTGATGTAAAGAGAGTTTGTAAATATTAAAAGAAAATAAAAAATATTAAAAATGGCGGGTCCTTTGCGAGATCTGCCCCAAAGAAACTTGCTCATTGTACTTTTTAATTAACTTCTTTGGCGGTGAGATTGGAGGCTGTGGCAGGTGTACGCTTTTGGGAATGTGTGTGTGTGTGTGTGTGTGTGTGTGTGTGTGTGTGTGTGTGTGTGTGTGTGTGTGTGTGTGTGTGTGTGTGTGTGTGTGTGTGTGTGTGTGTGTGTGTGGCAAGGGAGTTATATAAGAACCAAGGGAGACAATGAAGGGAGATATACCACGAGAGTTATATCAGTATCAAAAGAGTTAGGCTATATAATTATTAAGGGAGATATATCAGAATCAAGGGAGCTTTAGACCCAAGGGAGTTATATAATTACACAGGGAGATATATCAAAAAGAAGGTAGGATTACAGCAGAGTTATTCGCTTTAATAATCCCAGCGCACAGGGAGAATAACTCATCACCTCCCTAGATGTGCAACAGGAACCTCTCTCTCATCCTCTCCCTTCCTCTCTCCTCTCCCTCCCCTCCCCTTCCCTTCCCCCTTTCCCTCTCCTCCCGCTACCCTAGCGTTTTCCTCCCCTCCCCTCTCCCCAGCTTTCTCTTCTCCCTTCCTCTTTTCCTCCTCTTTCCTTCTGTGTCCTCCCCTCCCCTCGCATCTGGCCCATCCCTTCTCTTTCCTTCCCTCACCTTTCCTAACCCTTTCCCTTCCTCCCTACCCCATCCCCCTGCCCTCCCCTTCCTTCCCCTCCCTTCCCCTGGCGCCAGGCTCTTCCTTCACCCTTCTCTCATCCTATTCCTCCCTCACTCTCTCCTCCCCTTCTCCTCTCCTCCCCTTCCGTAGCGCCATGCTCTGGGGATCGCTTCTGACTTCCTCTCCTCCTCCCCTCGTCCCTCCCCTACTCTTTCCTTCCCCTTGCCCTCCCTTCCTCCTCCCCTCGCCCCTCCCCTCCCCTTTCCCTCCCCCTCCCCTCCCCCCGGCGCCCTGCTCCTGGGGTCGCTTCTGGCTGCTTCCTACCATGCATGGTTTATGGTGCGAGGGGAGGCAGGGTACCGTAGGGGCTCACTGTTAAAGAGGAAGGCTGGGTGTGTGTGTGTGTGTGTGTGTGTGTGTGTGTGTGTGTGTGTGTGTGTGTGTGTGTGTGTGTGTGTGTGTGTGTGTGTGTGTGTGTGTGTGTGTGTGTGTGTGTGTGTGTGTGTGTGTGTGTGTGTCGCGCTCTCCTTACCCATTATATAGCCCTTGAGAACTTTACCTCCTTACAAGAGAAATTTGCAACAGACAACTAAGCCATGATTCCGGGAGCCTGATTGGTGTGTAGATGAGTGTCTGGCCCATTTCCCTGGCCATACTGTTGAAAGCTCTAATTATATCAAGATTAATTTTCTTCAGAACCCTAAATTTGAACTCATCTTTACAGGAAAAAAAACAGGTACAGATGATGATGATGATGATGATGACTAAATTACATGGATGCAATTTAAGCGAGAGAGAGAGAGAGAGAGAGAGAGAGAGAGAGAGAGAGAGCGTGTGGGTGTCTGCCTCCTCCTCTATCCAGCTTTGATGAAGTGTCTGAAGTTTTTCGTTCCAGAAGTCTAGATTATTTTTGGCTGTATGGAAGGTGTGTGTGTGTGTGTGTGTGTGTGTGTGTGTGTGTGTGTGTGTGTGTGTGTGTGTGTGTGTGTGTGTGTGTGTGTGTGTGTGTGTGTGTTGATGGAGAGCCTTGACTTTTCCATGACACAGCCCTCAACCATTTTGCAATGTATGGAAGGAGTTTGCACCACACGGTCGATTGGGAAGGGCACCAGGAAAAGACTGTATGCTAGAGAGACCGTGTGTGTGTGTGTGTGTGTGTGTGTGTGTGTGTGTGTGTGTGTGTGTGTGTGTGTGTTGAGTTATCCACTGCAGAATCCCAAACACATTTCCTCACCATGAAAGGAATTTGCACTACATGGCCGCCTGGGAGAGTAATATGAATTCGTTTTTAGTACACAGAGCAAAGAATAGAGAACAGAGAACAGAACAGAGAACAAGAACAGAGAACGGAGCTCTCCCACATTGCTTTGAACTAAGAGGTTTGACTTTTTATTTACAGAAACCAAAGGAATTTTTTGTTTTAAGGAGGGAAGCAACAAAGTGTCGTTTATAAGAGCCAGCACACACACACACACACACACACACACACACACACACACACACACACACACACACACAGAGTCGAGTGGGTGTTCCTCCCATACATAGGCAATACTGTCTTGAATAAACCATCTTTCCCATTTTATTTATTTTTTTCCCTGCCGCCTCCAGATAAAAAAAAAATCTCATGGTGAAGGGGTTAACTGAGGCTAAATTTAACTTTTCCAGGGTCAAAAAAAATTCCCAAGTAAAAAAAAAAGGGGGGGGGGATCTGAAAATAGCATGATTAGAGTAAAAGAAAAAAAAATCGAACTAAAGAGGCTAGTCACTTTCCTCTATGGATCACTTCAGCCCCATGATTCATTTTTCCCTCTGCATTTCATCGAGGTAGTGGAGAGGGACGCCTTCGTGTGGTGGCACTGATATAACTGGGGGACTCGCCTGCCTGGTTATACAATCGTCCCTCAGCCAGTTCCCTATCCCCCGAAAGGAGGATGGTGGACCGTAGGAAGGAGTAACAGGCCCGCAGTTCACCAGACTCACGTTTTTGATGAACCTGGAGCTACAACAACAACAACAACAACAACTACTACTACTACTACTACTACTACTACTACTTCTATTATTATTACTGCAGCCACTACCACCACCACCACCACCACCACCACCACCACAGCTACTACTACTACTACTACTACTATATTCTTACAAGTCACACATTTTTTCAGATTTACATTTTACAAACAACAGGAATCAGATGCAGACCCCTTCATCTCTTCTCACTATAGAGTCACTCACAAAAGAATGAAAGAAAAAAGAAAATAAGAAAATCAGGTACTCGGGCTGAAGGGGTTCGAGGCTGAGTATTGCAGAGTTGAATGCAGATGAAAACTTAACCCTTTCAGTCCCACGATTTTTATTATTGATTTTTTTTTTGTTTATTCTTGTTGTTTTCAGGCATTTTTTTTTTTTTTCATTATGACACTTTTTGGTTTTCGAATTGGAGGAGTGATATGGTTTTCAAAAATACCTTCATTACAAGAGGGATTTCTTAGGTTAAATAAAATCGTCTTGGAAAAGCAAAAAGGAAAAAGAAAGGAAAGAAAAAGAAAAGAAAAAAAGAAAAACATGTCGCAGTGCTGAAGAGGAGGGAAAAAAGAAGAAGAAAAAAAGAAATTAAAGAAAATCAAAACAAAAAAGAAGGAAAAAAAGAAAAATTGGTCTCAGTGCAGAAGAAGGAGGAAAAATGAGAAAGAAAAATATACGAAAGGAAAAAGAAAGCAAAGAAAATCAAAAGAAAAGAAAGAAAGAAAACTGGTCACAGTGCTGAAGAAGAAGGAAAAAAGAAAAAGAAATATATGGCAAAGAAAAAAGAATGTAAAGAAAATCAAAACAAAAAAGAAGGAAAAAAATTGGTCACAAGGCTGAATGGGTATATATAATAAAAAGCTTTATGAAAACCACAGCAAAGAGCTTTAGAGCAGAGAGCTGTATGAAAGAGTTCTGCACTGGCGGCCGATTGAAGGGACAGTACCAATGTTTTTTACGCGATAGAGCAGCATGGAAGCACTTTACCCCATAGAGCTGGGTGATTCTCTCTCTCTCTCTCTCTCTCTCTCTCTCCACAAGTCCTGTCCTCCCTCCCGGCCCTCACCTCCAACCCTAAACACCTATTACACCTTCTCTGGCATTTCCAAATTCATCACCATCATCATCATCATCATCACCATCATCACCCTCATCTCATTATTAAACCATGATGGGTAGGTACAAAACAAAGCAAGAGAGAGTCTACCTGTACGAACAAACCACACCTCAACTCATCCCCCAAGACTTCAAGAACTATTATCTCTGCATCCTTTATCATTCAAACCTCCAAAATTATCATCTTGCCTTTTTTCCCTCCAATTTATACAGTCGAGTTTCAGGCAAGGGAGAATATTGAGCATCGTGTTATCTATGGCGGCTCCTTGGTATCTCTTATCAGTTACTTATACATGAGTCACAATCAGAAATATCTCGTTTGGTGTTTCTGAAAACTGTCAAAACGGAAGCGATAAGTAACATAAGGAGAAGGGATGCAATATGCTAATTATATGGCACAGGAAGAGGTGCTAAAAAGGCTTCTAACAGTAAAAGATGGCGGCTCTACGCTGGAAAATACAAGACCAAAAAACATGCATCAGAACAGGAACGTGTATTATAAAAAAAAATGCATCGCTAAGGAAGACGTACGAAGCTTACTGTGCCGAAAACAAAATGCCTCTACGTTGATGAATGAAATAATTACGTGAATCCAAAAAATTTATATATAACATTCGTAGTTTCGTCTTTTATTGCAGCTATCGCCAAAGAATTTAACTTCCTGAGAGTTAGTTATAAGAGGTTGAGAGGTAATACAGTCACTATTAATCTTCTCATGGTAGATTCACCTTTTTTTTCTTTTCTTAATTCCAGCCAATGCCAGGAGTTTTTATTTGATCGGGGAAGAGTCACAGAAACCTGAGAGAATTGAGGTGTGTAATTGAGGTGTGTAAATGGTGTGTAATTTAAAGTGTGTAATCTGAAGCGTGTAATGTAATATATATATCCAATGACAGGGTGATGAGAAGCCTCCTATGGCCAGGAAAATTAGACATCATGTTAACAGATAAAAAATTAATCATAAATACCATACATTAGGACAGCAACCCCTTTCAATACATCGACGTCTTTCGCAACCTATTATTGATGCAACCAGACGATTTTACTCAGCTTAGGAGAGCCCAATTATAAAGATCAAGAAGGCTTTATCCAACCCCCTGAAAGCCTCTCGCAAGCCATATAAAACCGTCAGTAGGTATCCATAGCAAAATGAAAAAAAAAAAAAGGCACCCATGTTGAAAAGGAAAAATATATAAACTAACTTTCTAAGGAGGCAAACACACCCCTGAATTAAAGTGTAGCCGCCATTAAGCCTCGTCCTGAAGGGGTGTAATTTTCTGAGTGAAGATGTGCGACTCAAGGCTCTTCATGTCGTCTAAAGGTCAGGGTCAATAAATCCTCTTATTTAGATCTCGTCTCTCCTCTTCTTTCCTCCCTTCTCCTCCCCCTCTGTTCCCTCTCTTTCTCTTTTTATCTCTCCTCTATTTCTTCAGTCTCTCTCCTCTTTTACTCTTTCCCCTTCCCCTCCTCCCCTCTTTTTTCCCCTCTAACACTTCCAATCATTTTCTTATTCAAGCCTCGTCTGTCTGTTTTCCTAGTTTCCCCTCCCCTCTTCTTTTTTTTCCCTCTTTTCCTTTCTCTGCAGTCTTCATTTCAGCTTCGTCTTCTCCCCTCGATATCTGCATAACCTCCCCTCTTCCCTTTTTCTTCTTCCCCTTCTCTCCCCTCTCGTTCCCTTTTACCTTCCCTCCATCTTTTTTTTCCTGCCCCTCCCCTCCTCCCTTTTTTCTCCTCTCCCTCCCCTCCCTCCCTTTTTTTCTCTAGTATCTCCCCCTACTTTTTTTCTTCAGTTTCTTCCCTCCTTTTTCTTTCTTTCCTTTTCCTCTTTTTTTTCCTCTCTCTGATCCCTTCTCTCTCTTTCTCACCGCCCATCTATCTATCTAGGTATCTATCTATCTGTTTCTCTATCATTCCTTCTAAATATATATCTATCTGCCTGCCAATTTGACTATCGCATTTTGCTAGGTCATTTCAACTCTCTCTCTCTCTCTCTCTCTCTCTCTCTCACTTCCCTTCCCCTTCATCTTAAACACCATAAAATCCTCCCCAAGAAATCCAATGTCATAATTAAGTCTTCTTCCCAGACGTGGCTTTGACCTCAAGTATACTCCCCAAGGTCAAGGTAAGAAAGGTGGGGAGTTAAGTAATGTATTCAGAAGCGTAGGTCGTCCATGAGGAGGGATGTGGCTGTGGTGGGGTATGGTTGTGGTGGGAGGGGTTGTGGGGATGGGGTAAGAGAATAGGGGTGGTTGGTGGGGTGGTTGTGGTTAGTTGTGGTGGCGGTGTGGTGAGTGTGTGGTTGCGGTGGTGGTGCTAGGAGGATGGGTTGTGGTTGTGGTTGTGGTGGTGGTGATGGTGGTTGTGAGAGGATAGTTGTGGTAGTGGTGCAGGAGGTTTGAGGATGGAGGTAGCTGTGGTGGTGGCTGTGGTGTGGCTGTGGTTGTATTTGTGAGCTTGAGTTTGTAGTGGTGTGGTTGGGGATGACGACTGTGATGATGATGATGCTGATTATGATGATGGTAGTGGTGGTGATGGCAGTGGTGGTATTGAGTTGATGATGATGATGATGATGATGATGATAATGATGGTGGTGATGGTACTGAGTTGATGATGATGATGATGATGATACGATGATGATGATGATGGTAGTGGTGGTAGTGGGTTAAGGTTAGTGATGATGATGATGATGGTAGTGGTGGTAGTGGGTTGAGGTTAGTGATGATGATGATGATGATGATGATGATGATGATGATGGTATGGTCAGTGATAGTACCGACGCCTAAAAACAGACATATATAAACAGCCTAAAACCAGCAAATAGATAACACAAATAGATTAATACCAGAAAACAGACTCAATCGATTATACCAATACCCGAATTCAGAGAGAGATTTTTAAACCTATACCAGGAAACAGATTAAAACAGAGATTAAAAGTAAAAAAAAGGAGAAAAATTAGAAAATAATAACTGAAAATGGAAATAGATGGATAAATATTGAGAACAGATAGAAGTAGATAGAGAGATACTGAGAATAGATAGAAATAGACTGATGCTGCTAAGTGGGATGAGGGAAATGAAGTAATATTAGGGAATAAATTGAAATGAAGAAATTAAAGAGAGAGAGAGAGAGAGAGAGAGAGAGAGAGAGAGAGAGAGAGAGAGAGAGAGAGAGAGAGAAGACAAATAAAGGGGATATAGCAGTAAAAAAGTAATAAGGGACGAAGGAAATTCTCTCTCTCTCTCTCTCTCTCTCTCTCTCTCTCTCTCTCCAACTCGTGCCAATTCCGATCTTATAATTCCCGGGCTCAGTAAATCGCCCAGGGGATTAACTTGAGGAACATATTGACACACACACACACACACACACACACACACACACACACACACACAACTTGACTGACGAAAGACAGAAATTATGTGTGACGGGCAGGAAATATGAGACAGGCAGACAGACAGCCATGAATGTCAGGCAGGGAGGCATACATATGAACATTGCGTGTGACAGATAGACAGACAGACAGCAGACAAATATATACGACAGGGTGACAGATAATTACACCGATCGACTTTATGAGACAGACAGACAGACAAATAAACAGACAGAGAGACAGACATTAAGTGTGACAGACAGGTAACAAAGCGGGAATATGAAAAGGTAATATTTGCATTGGAGGATGAAAATAATTGAAATAGTGGAAAAAAATAGTATTACCCACGTCTTCCCAGCGTGGCCCATGAACCCGGGCGTGGGTGTAACAAGGAACCTGAGAGAGCAACATCTGAGCCTAACAATGGGTCAGGTCAAATATTTGATGATGCCCTATGACCCTGACCTTTGATCGATTGTTTTAATAATAAAATCACATCACCCTTGCCTGACCTTCAATCTTTACACCAAGTTTGGCCCAAATCGGATCAAAACGGAGTTCATCATTTCCCTATGACCTTGACCTTCGACCTATGGCTATCAAAATCCAATCCCTTCATTCTTGCGTGACCCTCAACCCGTCCACCAAGTTTGGTCTAAATCGCATCTTACCTGTTCGAGTTATACCGTTCACACCCACCCACCCACCCACACCCACACCCAAACCCACCCACACCCACACACACACACACACACACGACTGAAAAAAATACACTCTGTTTTAAGACGTAAGATGATAACGTTTCCATCTCAACCCCCACCCCCCCATCCCCTCCCTCACCCCCACCCCCAAAAAAAACAAAAAAAAAATCCACGCCAGACTGATTGCTGTTTTCCGAGTCAGAGTGATTTTTGCGACTTCTCCGGCAATTGGGTGGATGATCAGTGACAAGTTTGTGTAAAAGGAAGCTAGTCACTGTGGTGGTGGTAGTGGTGGTGGTTGTGGGGACGAGTGTGGCGGTGGTGGTGGTGTGCAAAAACTAACGTGTGGTGAGGTGGTGATGATGGATGTAGTGGTGGTGGTGGTGGTGGTGGAGAGCATGGGTGGTAGTGGTTAGGGGTGTGTGGTGACGAGTGTGGTGGTGGTACTGATGACAAGTATGGGTGGCTGGTGGTAGGGGGCTGTGGCAACGAGTGTGGTGGTAGTGGTGAAGGCTGTGGTGAGTGTGGTGGTGGTAGTGGTAATAGTGAAGACAAGTATTGGTGCTGGTGGTGGTAGGGGACTGTGGTGACGAGTGTGGTGGTGGTGGTGAAGGCCGTGGTGAGTGTGGTGGTGGTGGTGGTGGTGGTAGGCGGCTGTGGTGACGAGTGTGGTGGTGGTGGTGGTGGTGGTAGGCGGCTGTGGTGACGAGTGTGGTGGTGGTGGTGGTGGTAGGCGGCTGTGGTGACGAGTGTGGTGGTGGTGGTGAAGGCCTTGGTGACGAGTGTGGTGGTGGTGGTGGTGGTAGGCGGCTGTGGTGGCGAGTGTGGTGGTGGTGGTAGGCGGCTGTGGTGACGAGTGTGGTGGTGGTGGTGAAGGCTGTGGTGAATGTGGTGGTGGCGATAGGGGGGTGTTTATCCTCATTACACCGCCTTTCACAGCACCACCACAACTTTCCACGGCACGCACCTGTCATCAAGAAAGGGGGGTTCGTTTGAGGGGTATTTCGGTCCCCAATTACCCGGCATTCGGTCTATAATATTTCGGTCTCGGTCTATCTCTTCTGACGATAATTTCTCCATGTCGGTCTGATTTCTTGAGTTCGGTCTTTTTGCCTTCCGTCTATAATTTTTCGGTTTCGGTCTGTTTTTTGGTCTATAATTTATCGGTTTCGGTCTAACTTCTCGGTGTTGATCTGTTTGCCTCTGTTCGTTTTGGGGTTTGTTTGCCTGGTAATTCGGTCTGTTAAATCTTACTTTCTGTCTCTAAGTTTCCGTTTATAATTCATCGGTCTCTCTCTCTCTCTCTCTCTCTCTGCTTTTCTCGATTTCGGTCTGTTTGTTTCGGTCTAACTTCTTAAAACTGGTCTGCATTTTCCTGAATCTTAATATCGGTCTGTTTCGGTTTCGTGTGTGTGTGTGTGTGTGTGTGTGTGTGTGTGTGTGTGTGTGTGTGTGTGTGTGTGTGTGTGTGTGTGTGTGTGTGTGTGTGTGTGTGTGTGTGTGTGTACTACATAACTCTCTGTTTGTCTGTCTGTCAGTCACATAATGTTTTTCTTTCTTTCTTTCCCTCTGTCTGTCTGTCTGTCTGTCTATCTATCTGTTAAACATACAAGTTTGTCCGTCCGTCTGTCTGTCTGCCTAATACACATAAGTTGTCTCTGTCTGTCTGCCTGTCTGTCTCACAAAATCTCTTTCTGTCGCCTAGTAACACAATGCCAATCTGTCTCTCAAGCATAAAATCTCTCTGTCAATAATCTGTCTGTCTGTCTGCCTGTCTGTCTGTCCCTCTGTCTGTCTGCCCGCCACACAGGTAAATATCTCTCCTGGAAGTTAATCTCCCCGGCGATTAGCAAGCCACGGATTTATAAGACGGCAATTTGCATGAAAAGGAAGGAAGGAAGGAAGGAAGGAAGGAAGGAAGGAAGGAAGGAAGGAGGGAAGGAAGGAAGGAAGGAAGGAAGGAAGGAAGGAGGGAAGGAAGGAAGGAATGATTGAAGGAATGAAGAGGAGTGAAAGAGGGATATATCTGTCTGTGGAGTATCTGTCTGCCTGTCTGTCTGTCTCTATCTATCTATCTATCTATCACCCAAATACTGTATGTGATGACACTTGGAAAACAACACATAAGACTCATAACGAAAGCCGAGATGACATGATCACAAGAGTTATAAAGAAACTAATAAAGTAAAATAATAATAATAATAATAATAATAATAATAACCCCTGGGGGTAGGGGGTTTTTTCAAGAATACTCCCCCAGTATCCCTGCTTGTCGTAAAAGGCGACTAAAAGGGTTGGCGGAGGGTTAGTGCCCCTCCCCGGAAAACAACTAACTAAAAAAACAAACAAGAAGCCTCGGACAAGGACTGACCAAACGTTGACGACCCAGGACCGGACAAAGGACTTGGTAATGTGTACATGGAATGTAAGAGGAGCGAATGATGAAGTGAAAGAGAGAGAGATTGTCCAGGTGCTTGAGGATGCGAAAGTGGATGTATGTGGAATAACTGAAACAAAATGGAGAGGAGAAAGTGTGAGAGAATGGGAGTATGGATGGGGTATATGTGCAGGAGTAGATGAGAATGAGAGGGCAAAGGAAGGAGTGTGTATAGTTGTGAGTAAAAGATGGAAGAAGAGCATAAGACAGTATGGATCAGTTGGGTCAAGGATTGTGTGGGTAAAGTTGAAAGTTGGAATACAAATGTGGGCGATTGTGTGTGTGTATGCGCCAACGCAAGATCGTGCTAGAAGAGTGAGAGAAGAGTTCTGGACAAATGTGGAAGTGTGCATGGAAAAGTTTGGAAGGAATGAGAGAGAAGTTTTTGATTGGTGATATGAATGGTAAAGTTGGTAATGTGAAGGTGGATGGAATAGTTGGTGAGTGGGGTGTGCCTGCTGAGGTAGATGAGAATGGGAGTGCGTTAGTGGACATTTGTGCTGGGAGGGGGTTGGTAATAGCCAATACCCTCTTCAGGCATAAAATGATCCACAGGTATACATGGCGAGTGATGAGAAGGGTGGGTGGTGAACTGAATGAAAGGAAGGCAATGATTGATTGTGTGTGTGTGAATGAAAGGATGCGAAGATGTGTAAAGGATGCAAGAGTGTATAGAGGTTGGGGGAGTGGACTTTCTGACCACTACTTGGTCGTGGCCAGAATTAGGATGCAGGTAAGATGGAGGAATAGAAGAAGGGAAAGACGAGAGGAAGGAGTAGTTGCAAGGAGAGTGGAAAGGTTAGAAGAGGATGAGAAAAAGGCAGAGTATAAGAGAGAAGTGGAGGAACGATTGGGCAAATATGAATTGGAGCAGATGGGAGACGTGGAAGGTGTGTGTAAGATATTTACAGAAGAAATATGTGCAGCATGTGATGTGGTGTGTGGAAGGAAGAGAAGACGGAGGGGGGTGCAAGGAACAGCGTGGTGGACTGAAGAGGTGAAACAGGCAGTGGCACAAAAGAAGAAAGCATACAATGAATGGATGAGAAATAGGGGCGTGGAAGAAGTTGAGAGAGGCGGAAGAGAGAGTTATATGTGGAAAGGAAGAGAGAGGTGAAAAGATTAGTAAGAGAGAGTAAGAAGAGAGTGGATGAGGAATTTGGAAGGAATTTGAGTGTAAAGTGGAGGGACTGTAAGAAAATGTTCTGGAGAGAAGTGAAAAGAGTAAGACAGGGTGGAAGTGAAGTTAGCAAGGGAGTGAAAGATAAAAATGGTAGATTACTAGTGGAGAAGGGAGAAAAAGTGAGCAGATGGAGAGAACACTTTAAGGAATTGTTGAACGTAGAGGATGGAAGTAATGCGAGTATAAGTGGGTGGGGAATGGCTGGGAGAACTAGGGAGGTGAGAAGACAGGAAGAAATCAGTAGGATAGAAGTTGTGGAAGCAATGAAGAAAGTTAAATCGGGGAAAGCCCCAGGAATTGATGGAGTGTGTGGTGAAATGCTGAAGCATGGGGGGAGATAGTAGTAGAATGGATGTGGAAGATGTGCAGATTGGCCTGGGAGGAAGGTAGAGTCCCGGAGGATTGGAAGTCAGGTATAATTATTCCCTTGTACAAAGGAAAAGGGGAAAAAGAAGTGTGTGGTAATCATAGGGGCATTTGTCTTCTTAGTATATATAATAGGAAAAGTGTATGGTAAGATACTTATTGGCAGAGTTAGAGAAAGAACAGAGAAATTAGTTGGAGAAGAACAGGGAGGCTTTAGGAAGGGAAGAGGTTGTGTAGATCAGATATTCATTCTTAGATCTTTAGTGGAAAAGTTTCTAGAGAAGGGAAAGAAGTTGTATGCGGCTTTCATGGATTTGGAGAAAGCATATGACAGGGTGGATAGACAAGGATTGTGGAAAGTGTTAAGAATATATGGAGTAGATGGGAAGTTGTTGAATGCTGTGAAGAGTATGTACGATGGTGCGAAGGCTGCAGTGCGTGTGGATGGTGAACTAAGTGAATTTTTCTCTTTGAAAGTTGGTTTGAAACAGGGATGTGTCATGTCTCCATGGTTGTTCAATCTTTACATGGATGGGGTAATAAAAGAGGTACAAGGTAGGGTAGTGGATGTTGGAGTGGCCCTGGTGAGAGAGGATAGTGTTTGGAAACTCCCTGTACTGTTGTTTGCAGATGATACTGTGTTGTTGAGTGAAGACGAAGGGGAGCTGCAAGGCTTGGTGGATGAGTTTGGGAGAGTGTGTAAGAAACGGAACCTAAAGGTGAATGTAGGGAAGAGTAAAGTGATGGTCTTTGAGAGAGGTGAAGTCAGTGAATGTACAGCGAGGTTGGATGGTGAGGAATTGGAAAATGTGAGTACGTTTAAGTATTTGGGTAGTGTGATGAGTAAGGATGGAGGTTTGGAGGGTGAAATGCTTGAAAGGGTACAGCAGGGAAGAAAGGTTGCTGGTTCCTTAAAAGCAGTGATAAGAAACAGGGAAGTGAGCATGGAAGTAAAAAAGTTACTACATGACAGTATTGTGATACCAACTCTAACATACGGAAGTGAAGCTTGGACATTGTTGGAAGGACACAAGTCAAGAGTGAGAGCAGTGGA
>NC_137053.1:3347500-3370000 GCF_032717465.1 Coenobita brevimanus | reverse complement strand
CACTCGTCACCCTCTCTGCTGCTGCTGCTTTTCATCTGCTTGGACCAGAGTTTCTTCCCACGGCAAATATTCTAGTGTGGAGGCTCCTTGATTGGTGTGTGTTGACGAAGCGATGTGGTAACCCTCCATGGCCTCGTCTTCTTCTTCATCTTACTTCTCTTTCTTCCTCTTCCTTTTCCTCTTCCTCCACCTGCTCCTCCTCCTCTCCCTACTGCTACTTCTCACCTCGTTGGAGCAGGGTTTCTTTCTTTGGCGGAAATGAGAGTGCAGATGTTATGGGAGTTTCACGAACTGTGCTGCTAAGTGTGCCGCTGAGAGGAGGTGTGCTGCTGCTGCTACTACTCTCACGATTGCTTTATAAAAAAAAAAAAAAAAAAAAAAAAAAAAAAAAAAAAAAAACATTTCCCCCCAAAGGAACTGATTGACGAAAAAAAAAATCCAGCAATTGTAATATATGGACAAAAAAAAGACTTACATTTCCCGCACTAGAATAGATTGACGAAAAAAGATCAAACAATAGTAATAGACTGATTAAAAAAAAAAAAAGTCTACATTTCCAGTAATACCAATAGCTTAATTTACCTCAGTCTAAACAAGGCTGGAGTGAACTACAAGGTCAAGAATGGATACACAATGACTTTAGTGGTTGTGATTGTACCAGAACTAAACTCATTGGGTTCATGTAGAAGTGAGGGCCCTGAGATGACCTGGCTGGACCCGAAGAGTATTTAATAGACCTGATATGACCTGCCTGAGCCCTGGATGGATGTGAAAGACCGAATGGACCTAAATGATGGGAATGAAATAAAGAGGAGCAGAATAAATCTAACCTAACCAGACCTGTATTACCCTATGCTGCCCTGGAATGACCTGACTCAACTGAAACCACTATAAACTTGGATTACTCTGACTGAACACTAAATGAACACTAAAAGAACACTAAATGAACCCTAATTTACCCTATGGACCTAAATTGGACTTGGAAGGCCCTGAATCAAGCTTAATGACCCAAAATTGACGTGAGTGGAAATGAATTGGATGACCTTTATTTTTTTAGTGACACAGCTGACATGACCTAACAAAGGGAATACGTGGAGCTTGACCTGGCTTGAACTGATCACTGAATTGACCAGTGTTTGTTCCTAGGATGTTAACGCTGGAAAATCACCGACCATTTCGTCTACTACTCATTTGACGTTGTGCCAGCTGATGACTATGCCAGCTGATGACTATGCTAGCTGATGACTATGCCAGCTGATGACTAGTGCAATCCGTCGGTAATTCCAGCATCACCCAGGTACCCATTCAACCAGCGCACTTATCTCGTTAAAAACCGCAGGAGCTGAACCACATTAAGTCAACCATATTAAACCTCATTACCATAATTCCCTCAACCTACATATATTAATGGAAAATATGGCTGGGATGATGGACGGATTAACTCTGCCCATATACGACGTTAATATCTTCGGTAAAGCAGGAGGGATGGGAAACTTTATAGGATAGTCAGAAATTACGTCTCTCCCATTGCAAAAATTCCGTCTGGAGGGAAAAATAATGCGGAGTATAATGTATCCATGCAGGAGTGATGGGAAACTTTATAGGATAGTCAGAAATTAAGTCTCTACCAATGCAAAAATTACGTCACGAGTGGAAAATAATGTGGCATATATATTTTTTTTCGGGATTTTTTTTATTCTATGTGATAATCCGTAGCTTTTCTTTTCAATGGGAAGACAATCAAAACACAAACACAACACATCCTCTACCCCTTCAGAAAATCCATAGCTTTCTCTTGGCTCCTACAGGGATAAATCATCCGTCCTTTCTCTCTACACTTTCTTCCCTTCTGCTTCTACTCCTTCAGGAAAGATTTTGAACTGTCTGCTCCCCCTTGTGCACTGATCATACTCCTCCTCCACATCTTTCAGTTGTACCATAATCCTAATTCACAATCATCACCAATTCTCCCTCATCCTCCTCTTCCATCTCTCTGAAAATAATTCATCACTTCTTCCACCCATTCATAAAATACTTATAGCTCTCTTTCTACCTCTTCTGAAAATTTAATCCATATCTGTCACTAAATCCCCCTCCACCCCATCACTAAATCCCCCTCCACCATCATTAAGTCCCCCAACCCCATCACTAAATCCCCTCCACCCCATCACTAAATCCTCCTCCATCTCATCACTAAATCCCCCTCCACCCCATCACTAAATCCCCCTCCACCCCATCACTAAATCCCCCTCCACCCCATCACTAAATCCTCCTCCACCACTAAATCCCCCTCCACCCCATCACTAAATTCCCCTCCACACCATCACTAAATCCCCCTCCACCCATCACTAAATCCTCCTCCACCCCATCACTAAATTCCCCTCCATCCCATCACAAAATCCCCCTCCACCCCATCACTAAATCCCCCTCCACCCCATCACTAAATCCCCCTCCATCACTAAACCCCCCTCCACCCCATCACTAAATCCCCCTCCACACCATCATTAAATCCCCCTTAATCTTCCTCCCCTTCAAAAAATAACAATATCTCTTTTCCTCTTCTCTTCACCAACATGTTTAACTTTTCCATCGCCTCAAAAGATAAGCGTAACTCCTTCTACCCTTTCAGTAAATCCCACACCCTCTCCCCTCCCTCTTAACGTAATCTCACAATCTACTTAACATCACCAATACTCTTCCCTCACCCTCTCCTCTTGCTCTCTCTCTCTCTCTCTCTCTCTCTCTCTCTCACACACACACACACACACACACACAACCTTCTTACCATCACCACCCCTCTTCCTTCACCCTCTACTCCTGTCTCCTTAAATCTTATCACTCTTTTCCCACCCTTTTCGAAAGTCTTGTAACTCCTCCTCCTCTACCCCTTGAAAAAGTATGTACATTTTTTTTCTACTGTTCCAGAAAAGAAATACGAATCTTTTTTAACCTCTTTAATAATTATAGATCTTTTTGTACTCATTCGGGAAATATTTTAACATCTTTTCTACCACCTCACCAATAAATACCTTCTTCAGTATAGCAAATAATCTATCATCATCATCATCATTATCATCATCACCATCATGCATATCTCTCATTACCATCATCATCATCATCATCATTATCATCATCACCATCATGCATATCTCTCATTACCATCATCATTATCATCATCATCACTTAGGTCTCTTTTTCCCGCCACCACCACCACCACCATCATCATCACCATTCAAACCTCTCCCACCACCACCATCACCACCATCATCATTCAAACCTCCACCATCACCACCACCACCACCACCATCACCATCATCATCACCATCATCACTCCCACCCAAGCATACAGCAAAATATCTCCTTCCGCACCTCAATAATCATAACACTCCTTCCGCACCGTCACAACTCTACTTCCGCACCTTCAGGAAATAACCTAACTCACCTTCTGCGCCTTCAGGAGATCGTACTGGCCATCACAGCCGAGTATACGGACTGGGCAAGATCTGTGCAACATCCGGTCAACATAAGAGACCTCACTGCAGAAGCCCTACATGACGCTTGCTTCGTCTCCCCCGTCACCGTGTCTGCCAATCAACTCTATACACCTTCCAGGGCCACCTATCTCTATGTTCTGGATTACCGCCCTAGTGACCCTGACCCCGTGGTGAGTGGTAGATAGATAGATAGATAGATAGATGGATAGACAGACAGACAGATAGCTTGATTGATAGTTGGATGGATAGATAGATGGGTGGATGGATGTCTGAATGGATGGATATAGATAGACAGACAGATACAGATGAGTGAATAAATGGATGGATGGATGGATGGATAGACAGATAGACTGATAGATAAAATGATACGTCAACTGCCTGTCTCTATGTGCTGGATGGCTGCCTCAGTGACTGTGGTGAGTGGAGATAGATAGATAGATGGACAGATAGATAAACAGACAGATGGGTGGATAGATATATAGATACGTCAAACAGCTGCACACAATTGCCCGTCTATCGATCTGCATGAGTTGGATTACCTCCCTAATAACCCAATCCTGTGATGAGTGGATCGTCAAGTAGGTAGGTAGGTAGGAAGGTAAGTAGGTAGGTAGGAAGGTAAGTAGGTAGGTAGGCAGGTGGGCAGGTATGTAGGTAAGCAGGATAAGCTGATAGACTGATACGCCAACCAATGCTTCCTATCAGTATATGCAAAGATAGATAGATAGGTTGATAGATAGATGGGTAGACAGACAGGTAGACAGACCCAGAGAAAGAAGGATGATGACTCTAGTAAGTTCTCAGTAAATCGCGCCTCTCCTTATAGGATTTGTTAAAGAAAATCCTGTTGTTCTTCCTCCTCTCTCACTTTTCCTCATTTTACTCTGTGTGTCCTTTGATTCTCTCTCTCTCTCTCTCTCTCTCTCTCTCTCTAATAATCCAGCTGTCCTTCCCCCATCCCCAGACCGGCCCAGATCATCCCCTCAACGAGCTGGTCTACGTGTTTGGGGCCCCCTTGGGAGCTCACGGCCCCCTCTCCCTAGGTCTCAACTTCAACGTCACCGAAGTAGCGCTGAGCGAGGCGGTGATTACGCTGTGGACGAACTTCATAAAGACGGGGTGAGAAAGAAAAAGAGAGAGAGAGAGAGAGAGAGAGAGAGAGAATGTTTCAAGATTTTCTCACGAGTTGAAGGTGGAAGTTGAGAAAATGATTGGGATTAGAGTACTGTTTTTATTTATTTATTTATTTTTTTTCTCGGGGGGTAGCCTAGGGGGTCAAAAAATCTATACATATGACTTAGCGTTTCTTAGGTACAGTTGCCTTCAGAAGTCCCGTCCCAACTACTGTCCTTCGGTACCTCATTTTAAAAGTTCGAGTAAATTGGCATGTCGTCACAATAATCCATTCGGTCTGTTAAAAAGCAGAAATCACATCATTGCTAATTTTCTCTGCCCAGACTAATAAAAAATGTTTGTTTCTGAAGAGCACGAGGGGGGATGGAACTTTTTGAGGCAACTGTACATTCATCCTAGTTGTGTATTTTTGAAGGAATTAAAGTTAGCATATTTCTGAGACAGGATTTTTGTTGGTTGTTCTAGGGATGGTTGGTGAGATGATGAGAGACAGTGAGAGATAACGAGAGCGATTATCGGAGGAGGGGATGGTGGAGGACGTGTGGATCAAATATTTATAGTCAGGCAGAGAACACGGGACGGTACTCTCGCGCGGTTAGGAAGCTTGCTAAAGATCTCTTCCTTACCGAGTTATTCTGATTCAGCTCCGTTACTGTATTCTTGTGGGCTCTTCATGCAGTCTTATGTTGACAATAAAAAGAGGTGCAAATAATATTATATTCATGGGTAGTTCGGAAAATAAATCGCCAAGGAAGAGGTGCTAGGGAGCCTCCTTATCCCCTCCCAAAAAAGTCACACTTCTCACTACCTGATTTCTTTCTCTAAGCTGAATATAACTGAAGGTAACATAAATATACTTTAAAATATATCCTAGGGGTGACTTTATTAAATCTCTGAACTATATTGCCTCAGTATATCACATGCTCAGCCCAGTACTAATGCCAGTATACCCTGCCAAATCTCGGTATACACAAAGTAACCTCAGGCGTCCCCACGTATTCTAAGTCTATTCCTAACCTCACCAGTATACCTAACTCCTATACCGACTAACCACCAATATATCCCAGTGCAGCTCCAGTATACTCCCACTACCTCCAGTGTATTCGAACTACCCACAGTATACTCCTGCCTACCTCCGTGTACCCTGACTAACTCCAGTATACGGAAACTAACCATGGTATACGTCTAACTACCTCTAGTATACCCCCACCAGCCCCGGTATATCCCACCAAACCCCAGTATATCCCTAACTCCAGTATACCCCAGTGCAACCCGCGTTATACCCCCGCCTAACCCGGTATACCCCCGCAGGAACCCGAACGACAGTGGGAGCGGCGACTACTGGGGTGTGGCCCGGGAGCGACAGAGATACCGGACCCACAACTGGACCCGCTACGACCCGGTCCACCGCAGATACCTGGACCTCGGTACGGGGAGACGAGCGGACCGGATATGTGCATTACCGGGGTTACTCAGATAGACACACTGATAGACAGATAGACAAATATAATCCTGACAGAGCTACGCAGATTGATAGACAGACAGACATACAGTACAAGAAGGGACTCTCACCCCATCCTCGGGTGGGGAAAAATTCTAGATGATGATGATGATTACTTTAACCTCTATGATTATGCTCAGTAGTTAAGGACTCACGGATTTTTTTCTCAATAGGGGTTACAATCCTCTGCAGACGAAGGGTTGAAGCTTAACACGACTTATGTGAATAGTAGAGTATGATAGTCTCCATTTCCAAAAGGCCTCTGTCAGATTTTATTAGATAATCAGTACATTTAATGGCATAACTGACTAATACTAACTACTCACTAGTACATTAACAAACGTATTTTCTGTGAATAAGGATAAAAAAAAAACTACTAAGCCTTTCCTTTAAACAGTAAACTATATGCGAGAGTGACTTTAAAACGAGTATGGCTATCACATGATGGTCTGTGTTTATTTTTAGGGAATGTATTTGTCAGGTTTAGGGAATATGGATGCTAAACTTCTCTGACGTAAATTTTCAATGTTGACAGCTCTGACAGGTCTCATACCAAAGTCAGCCAGATCTAGCCTTGGAGTTGATTGAAGATTGTTACTGGAGTTGACTGAAGCTTGTTATTTCTCTGCAGAGGCATGTGTAGTAAGACAGGCAATAGGATGTTCAGCCAGAGAGTGTGACAAAGCTGATGGTAACTTAATAGGCCTACCTGATGTGGAGTTAGAGTTTTTGGAAATTTCTGGTACAAGGGAGTGTAGTAATAACAACGTTTATAGTCATTTTTGTCGAAGCACTCAGGATAAAGTTTGGAACAAGGAATCAGGCACTATGTTGACTGTTTAAGGAATCAAGCACTATGTTGATTGTTTTGAGACTCCTTATAACCCTGTCCTCCTCCTACAGGCAGCAGAGGCCGTGTGCGAGAACATTACCGTGCAGACCGCGTGGCCCTGTGGTCTTGGCTGGTCCCTGGTCTGGAGCAGGTGGGATCCCGCTACGGTCCGGACTCGCCCTTCCATCGCCTTCCCAACTACCTCCAGCCGGACACCTTCTCCGGACCCACCAGACCCACCAACCTCTCCAGCAACTTCCTCCCACCACCCACCACGCCCGCACCCACCACCCCACCACCCACTTCACCTGCACCCACCACCCCACTACCCACTGAGCGCGTCGATCCAAATATCAGTGGTGTTCAGGGCCCTCTAGATGAACCAAACCCCGAGGCCAAAATGCAGAGTTTCCCCTACACCACGGCTCTCAGTCTAACCGTGGCCATTGGATGCTCACTGCTCATTCTCAACCTTCTGGTGTTCGCTGCTGTTTACTACCGAAGGGATAGTTCACGTCAGCCGTTCAGCAAGGCAAGCCACGATGGGAGTAGCGACAGCGGTAACGACGTCCACCTACACGCCACCTGTGACCCTTGCAAGCCTATATCCCCCTCGCACTACGGGACCCTGCGCTCCTCGGCCACCTTACGCAGCAGCCTGGCCACGTCCTTCGAGAGCGACCCCCAGCATGAGTGGCCTCCAGACTACACAGCCAGCTGCCAGAGTGGTGAGGAGGCCAGCTTGTGCGCACCGTCTACCCAATGCCACGCCGGTCAGCCCCACAACGGCACGGCGCCTCGAAGGGCCGTGCAGAGGCAAGCCCTAACCACGTACTCCCCCCACGTGGACACCCAGCTCTCGCCCACCTCGTACACGCACGACGAGACGCCCGACATGCACGTTTGAGCCCACCCTTCACCATAGTCGGCCAAGCGCCATACCTCCATACCTAAGTCCTTCCTCAGCCTCCTGTTTACCCGTGTGTTTGTGTGTGTGTGTGTTTGTGAGTTTGGCGGGCATGGTAGCTCTAGTGAGGCATCGCAGGCCACGTTTGTAACTACTTGGCCATAGGTTAGATAAACTGAACCACACAGGCTGAGGAGTATGTGGAAACTGCAGAACATCGTAGCCTGAGTAGTGTAAACAGCCTCACACTGCCCACAAGCCATCCTCTGACTCTCCCCTGCCTCTTGCTTTGAACACGAAACCAGTGCAATGCTTCCTGAGGCATCGAGTGAGAAAAATACGAATATAAATAGATGTGATTTTCAGTGTACTGTATTTCAAACCACATAAGACCTCAACGAAAACTGACAATAATAATGGTGTGAAAAAGAAAAACAGCGCGTAATGAAATGTGCAACTATCCACGAAAGTCAATATATATATATATATATATATTTATATATATATATATATAGATATATATATATATATATATATATATATAACGCTATAGTTGCAACGCAAGGCGTGTAACGAAAACTCTATCCACGAAAGCGGATATAAGTGGTAGTTACGAAAGAAGATGGTGTAACAAAAAATATATATATATATGTATATATACATATGTAACCATTTCCCGCAGTGATACGTGTTGCTACGGACCTCAGTGAAGGGGATGCTGGGAGGGGCAGTGGTAGTGTAGCCAGTTTAAAGTGAGAGAGAGAGAGATCTAAGCGTCTTGTCCGAATGGCTGCCGTCTCGTTCACGTAGCCTCCTGTATTTTCTAGAACTCTCAGTGTATGACTCTCTAGCTAAGGGAAACGTTTTTAAGTGGAGATTTTGAATACCGCTCCAAGACGTGTTTTTATTAGCACAAGCAGTATTAGCCAAGTTCTCTGTGTGCCAATTATAGGTGTGTGTGTGTGTGTGTGTGTGTGTGTGTGTGTGTGTGTGTGTGTGTGTGTGTGTGTGTGTGAATTACATTTGATATTTTTTATGTCTGATGTATAACTGATCTTTCTTCCATGTATTAGATTTATATTTGACGTTTTCTTTTGTGAATAGAAATTATATCCGACGTTTGTGGTGTGTATGGGAGTTACATTTACCGCATTTTGTATTTCTGATGTGTATGGAAGTTACATTTATAAATTTTTGTATAATAAAATGAGATTAAAATGACAAATACCCCTCCTCTTATGCATGGAGGTAAAATCCCATCTTTCTTCAGTGCATGGAACTCAAATTTGACTCTATATAGGGGAATTAAGCTGGATATTTTGTACAGTCGCGAACATTTGTAGCGATCCATTTTTCCATTTTTTTTCTCTTTTTCGTTTCTTATTGGGCGAACAATTATGAAAATCTAAAAAATTACTCCTTTAAGTGTATTAGTTTAGGAAGATCGTATCACTGGGTTTCAAAATTCATCGTTCACTGCCTCTTTATTTATCGACAAGAGGTGGATCGTTGCTTATGTCCGCGGCTCTACGTGTATGGGTTATAACTGATTTATTTCTCTTATGTGGGAGTTATAAAAAAAAAAAATCCCCTGGTGTATGGGGGATTTAATACCTTCAGTACGATGACGTGGGTTGTGTTTTGTTCTTGTAATCGCCTGACGGGATTTTTTTGAACAGGTGTTGAACAGAGGAAGAAGAAATTGAAAAAAAAATAATCCATATTATTTAACCAGGTGTGGACCAGAAGTTATGGTTTGAGGTGAATTCAGTTTTGGGTTCTTTTTTTACAACAGACAGACAGACAGATAACAAACAGACAGACAAAACAAACAGGCAGATAGAGAGACACACAAACAGACATACAGAGACAAACAGACAGACAGGCAAACAAACAGACAGACAGACAGACAGGCAAACAAAGAGGCAAACAGACAAACAGGAAGACAGGGGCAAACAAACAAACAAACAGGCATACAGACAGACAAACAAACAAATGCAGACGACAAACAAACAGGTACGCAGACAAACAGACAGCCAGACAAACAGACAGACATGCATATACCTATTCCCATAAGTCTTAGTCGCAAAACATTAAAGAAAACGAGGTCACTGTTTTTTCCTTATTAAAACTTGGTAAAAAAAAAAACACACACATTATTACAATTATCGCATTTTTCATTAAGCTAAATAAATAATAAACAAAACGGAAAATAAAAAAATGATACGGAAAATAAACCAAAATTTATCATATAAGGATTAATTTCCGAAAAAAAAAAATATCGCTTAAATCGGAGCCCCACCATAAGTTTTGGCCCCGAAGCTTCAGCCTTATTTTTCTCTATGTAAATCTGAGAGAGAGAGAGAGAGAGAGAGAGAGAGAGAGAGAGAGAGAGAGAGAGAGAAATCGTCTGGTGGCAGCAAGAATAAAATGAAAAAAAATACGTCATCGGTTTGAAGGAATTTAGTTATTTTTGTTTTCTCTTTCTTTTTATTTTATTTATTTATTTATTCATTTGGTTATTATTTTCATGGGAGTTACTTTTGATTATTTTCTGTGTCATGGAATTCTGTTTGACCGTGGGAAATGTTTGGAAAAAATTATCACTGGAAAAAGAAAGAAAGAAAGAAATCCAAACTCTCACCTCCAGTCATGGGTGCTATAAATCATGTGTGTGTGTGTGTGTGTGTGTGTGTGTGTGACTTCCAGGTTACGTTACTGTTAATAGCCTGTTGTATACTGTTGATCAGCCACTGTTTTTTTATATATATATATATATATATATGGCCATTGTAACAGGGAGGTTGATATTTATAAACAGCTAATCCCTTCAGGCCGAGGACGTGATTTATACCTGCTATTGGCTACATTCAGACGATTTTTATTAACTCAAAAAATCCCTAGACACGAGAGAAGTTGATGAAGAATTATATATATGGCTTCTCAAATTTGGAAAAGTCTCAGATGAAGAAAATGGTCTGAAGGCAGCAGGGATACGCGAAAAAATATATGGTTTTTGAAGGGGTAAAGGAATTCAGTATTTTTTTTACATTTTTTTGCTCTCATGGCTGTCTTCATGCGATTTTCTTCAACTCAGATTTCAAAAAGGTCAGCCCACAGCTCAAAAAAAAATCGTCTGAAGGTAGCAGGTAAAAATGAAAAAAAAATATATATATATATATGGGTTTGAAGGGGTTAAAGAATCCAATATGGTCGTTTTCTATATATTATTTTCCTCGGGCTGCCTTTAACGATTTTTTTCATTATCTATCTATCTATTGCCGGACGCCTTAATCCCTTATACGGGGCGGCCACAAACAAATCGCCTCCAGAGAGGGGGGGGGATATATAAACTTAATTAACCCCTTTTCAGACAATATACTTTTCTGAAGTTGAGTGAAATCGTCTGAAAATAGCCATTGTGAAATATAAAGAGCGTCATCGTACTGAAGGGGTTGGTGTCTTTAATGGCGCCTTTTTTCTTTTTCTTGCTGTCTCCAGGCGGTTTTATTTAGATTTCTCTCTCTCTCTCTCTCTCTCTCTCTCTCTCTCTCTCTCTCTCTCTCTCGTTTTATTTAGTCTAGTTTTTTATTTTTATTTTCCTCTCTCTCTCTCTCTCTCTCTCTCTCTCTCTCTCTCTCTCTCTCTCTCTCTCATATTATTTAGTCTTTTTTTTATTTTTATTTTCCTCTCTCTCTCTCTCTCCTCTCTCTCTCTCTCTCTCTCTCTCTCTCTCTCTCTCTCTCTCTCTCATTTTATTTAGTCTTTTTTTTATTTTTATTTTCCTCTCTCTCTCTCTCTCTCTCTCTCTCTCTCTCTCTCTCTCTCATATTATTTAGTCTTTTTTATTTTTATTTTCCTCCCTCCCTCCCTCCCTCCCTCTCTCTCTCTCTCTCTCTCTCTCTATTTATTTTGTTTTATATTTTTTTTTTTTTATTTTTTTCTCTCTCTCTCTCTCTCTCTCTCTCTCTCTCTCTCTCTCTCTCTCTCTCTCTCTCTCTCTCTCTCTCTCTCTCTCTCTCATATTATTTAGTCTTTTTTTATTTTTATTTTCCTCTCTCTCTCTCTCTCTCTCTCTCTCTCTCTCATATTATTTAGTCTTTTATTTTTATTTTCCTCCCTCCCTCCCTCCCTCTCTCTCTCTCTCTCTCTCTCTCTCTCTCTCTCTCATATTATTTAGTCTTTTTTATTTTTATTTTCCTCCCTCCCCCCCCTCTCTCTCTCTCTCTCTCTCTCATATTATTTAGTCTTTTTTTTATTTTTATTTTCCTCTCTCTCTCTCTCTCTCTCTCTCTCTCTCTCTCTCTCTCTCTCTCTCTCTCTTTGGGGGGGTCAAATACACTCTTCATCAATCCCTCCACAAACCAGGCCATTTTCCTAAGCTGAATAAAATCGTCTGGAAGCAGCAAGAGCGAAAATAAAGGCCCATACTTTCATTGGTTAGGGAAGCTCCCTAGCACCTCTTCCTTAGCGATTTATTTTTTGATATGGCTGGTTAATATTCCTCTGTACGTTAGTTATGCAGAGTATGGAGATATTGGAAGAATTTATGTAACACAGAAGAGGTCAGTAATGGTGGAATAAGCAAAATGAGTCGCTTAGTGAAAGGTGTTAGGGAGTTACCTTAATACAGGGTGATTCGCTACTCTGAGGACCCAGGACAAAGCCAATTATACCTGTTTATTAATGAAGAAAATATAACCAAACTCTATATATGCCAAATTTCCCTCTGTCACCCACATACCGCATAAAAAAAAATTCTCCCTTCCTTCGTACTAAAAGAGAGAGAGAGAGAGAGAGAGAGAGAGAGAGAGAAAAGATGCTGAAATTTCAATGTCGTTTTTTCACCACTGAGACGCTGACTATACGCTGTTCACCCTAACTTGGCCCAGATTTTCGTCCTTTTCCAGTTCGTGTCACGTAGCTCAGTGGCAGAAAAAGACAACGATACCGCTCCACACCCTTTCCATAGCACTTCTTCGTGACTAGCATAATACTCTTAATGTTAATCTACCGGTACAACTCAACGTTCAAGATGGAGAGGTGATGAATTTAGGCCAAGTTAGAGTAAAAGGGGTACAGGAATTTACTGATCTAGTGCACTGATTTGGTGTTCTTGCCTTGCACTAAAACTGAACACGTACTTCTGATTCTCCTGATTAATCTCATGGATTTTTTTTTGGCTGTGGGGGCATCTGAAAGAAAAAAGGATATAAAAATATGCATTCCAAATTTCATTACCCCTCCCCCTCAAAAAAAAAAAAAAGCAAGAAAAAGAAAAAGTGGGATAAAAACCAATAAGTAAATAAATAAGTAAAGAAAATAAAGAAAAAATATTATGGGAGAGAATGCAGCCATCACGCAGAGATTTAGCTCCACCAAAAATTCGCTCATCTGGAACGCAAAAATTAATTCTGCTTAAAATGATGAATGAGATCGTTTTTAAAATTTTGGTAGAAATGAATATATTTTAAATGGAGAAATTATGCCCCAAATTTTGTATATATAGATTCATTAATACCAGATGTATAGGTGTTAATTTGGGTCCTCAGAGTCACCTGTATATGTGGGAAGAAAAATAAGAATAAAGATTGGTTGGTGTTAGAAAGCATAATATTCTTGGCCTGAGGTTCTGCGAATTATTATTATTATTATTATTATTATTATTATTATTATTATTATTATTATTTTGGTTGGGTCAGATGAGATCACGTGAATGCTTATTATTATTATTATTATTATTATTATTATTATTATTAATTTGCGTATCTTTATTCTCATATTTTAACAACAGAAAAATTATTTGTGATTAAACCATGAATTTTTTTACATTCCGCTCAAGATTACGATTTTGTTAGTAGGAGTAATTCACCTTTTTATGTACAAATACCTAGAACACTCAGTCGTTATTGTTATTATTATTATTATTATTATTATTATAGAGCTTGAATGTTGTCATGTGAAATTATAAAAATCATTTGTATATAGGACAAAAAAAAAAGAAAAAAAAATGAACTCAGCACCCACGAAGGCATAGTTATAAAATATTGTCAGTCCTTTCCCTGTGGACCAGAAAAAACACTGAGACGTATTGTAAATGTGGCTCTGAGACGGCGTAACACTTTCTCCTTAGCGATTTATTTTATGCACCTCAATATCCCCTTGTATTTTAGTGATTCAGAAATAGGTCGTTAATGGAAATATATAAAGTAAAATACCAGGGTGGAATACGAAGAATAATTCGCCAGGTAAAAGGTGTTGCGGTCTCCTGCGGCCCCCAGAACACGGTCCAAGGTGGTCGTGATTAGCACAGGTGAAGGAGGGGTAGTGGTGGTTATTATTATTATTATTATTATTATTATTTTTTTTATTATTATTATTATTATTATTATTATTTTAACTACTACTACTTCTACTACCGTACTACTACTACTACTATTACCACTAATTATTATTATTATTATTATTATTATTATTATTATTATTAGTTATAGATAGTAGAATTTGCCTAATATCACTTATAAGGTTCCTGACAAATTATTATTATTATTTTTATCTCAGTTACACCTGATGGATTTATTTATTTATTTTTACGGTTGTTTATCGCCTCCCTGTCTGCTTTACTGTGTGTTTATCGGTTCGTATCTGTGTTTATTTAACGCCATCTCTGTGTTTACTTAATGCATACGGGAAATTATAATCTGTTTTGTGTTTTATTGAATGTTTTTGGCACTGCTACCAAATAAATCCAGTGCAATACAATGAATGACAGTGAAATAGTGAAAATGAATGACAGTGAAAGACAGTAAAAGAAAATGAATGCGAAATAGTGAAAAACATTGAAGAACAGTGAAATACAATGAAATGAAATGGTGAAATGCAGTGAAAAACAGTGGTAACCCCAGCTGGCAGCATCAGTTCTTGGTTGTGGTGTGGGGGTGTGACGTTGAGAAGATACGAAAAACATTCTTCACAGTCTTTATGGGTATCTGAGGGTCCCCTTCACGTGGCTGCACCTCTACGACCGGCCGGAGCGACTGCCTGGTTGTACAAACGTCCCTCGCTCCCTTCTGCCTCCCCCCAATCCCTCGAAAGCAGATGGTTTGAGGAAATGTGACCTCAACCTTGCAATCCACCTGGCTCAGATGGGCGTAGAGGAACAATAACACCAATAATAACAATGACAATAACAACAATTATAACACCAATAATAACAATAACAACTACTACTACTAATCCTACAACTACTACTACTACAGCAATAACAACAACAATGACGCTTCTTCTCCTCACAAAGCTTTAGTAATAATGATCTCAAATTCCTTCACCAGAAACATGAATTAAGTAAAGATAAATAAATAAATACAATAAATAAATAAATAGATAAAGTCTACGGCAATCTCACGCCAAATTTCGTCGTCGTATAACCAATTATTTCGAAAATTCGGATTTGGAAAAATTTCGAGTAGGATCTGGATACTGAAGAACAGGAGCACCATATTTTTTTAACTGATTTTTTTGTTGTTTTTTCTTCCTCTCTCGTGGTTTTTGAGACATGAAACACAGAATATATATATATAAAAAAAAAAAGCACTTACAGGTAACGATAATATTCCTTCCCCTAGCGTTTTTTTCTTTTTTTTAGTTAACAATATGGTGGTCAGTTCCAAAATATTTAAAAGTCAGTGTTATGATATTCTGTTTTTCCTTCCACTGACCTTTTTAACTGTGGCAATTACTGTTGAATTTGGTAATCTGAGTAAACGAGAAAAAATCACTTTCAAACAACTATTTATAATGCAAGAGGAAGGACAGGCAAACCAGACTTACATACAGAAAAAAAGCAAAGAGCAAAAAGAAAGAAAGAGAGAAAGAAAGAAAGAACGAAATAGATCCTCAGTTAGATTCAGAAGATATAAAAATAATTTCACGATTTGCATAATAAATCTATCTATCTATCTATCTATAGCCCGACGCCCTAATCCCGCAAAGGGTGGCCGCAGACAAAACGCCTCCAAGTCACTCTGTCACCCACCATTTGACTCCCCTCCCCCCAACTCACCCCCCCCTCCCTCATATACCTCTCAACTCCATCCCTCCACCTCATCCTCGGTCTACCCCTCCCTCTCCCTCCCTCCACCTCACCTACATACACCCTCTTAGTCAGTCTTTCATTCTCCATTCTCTCCACATGTCCAAACCACCTCAGTGTATTTCTCCTAATCTTTTCAACCACATCCACATCTACCCCACAACGTTCCTTCACTTCTTCATTCGTCAACCTGTCCCTCCACGTCATTCCACATGCTCCTCTCAAGTAACTCATTTCCACGATTTGCATAATAAAAAGAGGACAATATTCAACTCACGTCTGTCTATGTATCGTCTGTAAGATCATGAATTGTTTTGAGGGAGGCGATGCAATATATATAAAACCGTATATATGAAAGACGTGCTAGTGTGAAGAAATATGTCAAAAGAAAGAATAATTAATGTTTATTATGTAAACTGTGTTCGTCGTAGGGTGAAAAAAGAAAAAAAAAAAGGTAGACGTTAAAGAAAAAGAATGGCAAGGAAAAATAATTCGATAAAAAATAATAACAGCCTAAATCACAAGCCTGGTATGAGCCCCCCAAAAATATCATCGTAACTTTCTGGATATAAAAATGCTAAGTTTTTTAATACCACAGGGGTAGATAAAAAAAAAAAATAGACATCAATTGCGGGTAAATTCGAAAAAAAAAAATAGTACTCATCAATAACTAAAAAAATTCATGTTTAAAAATTATGAAGTTGATAAAAAAAAAATCTAACTTTAATCTTAAGGGAAATCTACTGTGCTTAAATTCACCTACACCCAAAGTTAATAAAGCCGTAGCACTAGTTTTTGAGCGACTTAACTTACGTGTAGGAGAGATGAGGTGGACACGAGACACGGTTTTCGGTATCAAAGAAGTTCATGGGTCCGTCTCCTTGGTTACTAGTCTTTCTCTGTGGCCAACCTGTAAAAAGAATATATAATTTAAAACACACTCTAGTAACTTCTTATAACTAACCCTTTATTTATTTATTTATTTATTTATTCAGCTAACTCCTCATTATTACCTTTATCTTTTTTTTATCCTTTTCAGTCTCAATATTAGTCAGATCTGGGATAAAATTTTGGAACGGATGAGGTCAAAAAAAAAAAAAATCACCCCTCCACAACTCGAGACCCTTAAAAAAAAAAAGGAAAAAGAAAAAAAGAAAGACTCGGAGTGAAAGGGTTGTCGACCAAAATTTGCAAAAATTATTGGCTATTAAAAGTTCCATTCCACTTACAAAAGTATGTCAGTTTATCATTTATTATTATTATTATTATTATTATTATTATTATTATTATTACACCTGTGCTCATGAAGCCATCTCTCCATCTTGAACGCCGAGCTGTATCAAGAGGTCAGCACTAGAATATGGTGCTAGTCACGAAGAAGTGCTATGGAAAGGATGCAGGGCTGTTATTGTCGTTCTACCATTCAGCTATAACGATATTAACCCTGGAATATGGTGCCAGTCACGAAGAAGTGCTAGGGAAAGGATGTAGAGCCGCAGTACCGTCTTAACCTGCCACTGAGCTACGAGAAACAAGCTGGTAAAGAACGAAAAGTCTGAGCCAAGTTAAGGTTGACGAACTAAATCCTGCTCGATCCCTAGCCACAAACCTCTATCCCTTACAGAGTGCGCTATCTCTTCTCCTATCCGTTTTACTTCCTCGTCCCCTGTGTGGATTTATTATTATTATTATTATTATTATTATTATTATTATTACTGTTCATGAAAATCGAGTTGAAACTTTTCTAGGAAGGCACAAAGGACTAAAAATGAGCTACACGCACACACACACACACACACACACACACACACACACACACACACACACACACACACACACACACACACACACACACGGGTACACTTCAGCTACACATACACACAGCAGACTACACTTCCTGTTCTACACCACGCCTCGAGCCTTACACAGCCCCACACAGCCATAGGATATGTTGTGGTGAGGGGCGGGGGGCACGGTACACAGAAAGGAGGGGTATTTCGTATATAATAAGCCCTTTCTCTATATATTCCCTTTAGATCCTCATCATATTTTGCCCTTTTTAACGCCCCCTTATTTTTGTATTTGAGATCAGAGTAGATTATAAAGAAGAGGGGAGGGTATTATTGAGCTCACAGTAGATTTAAAAAATGTAGACTATTACTGAGATCAAAGTAGACACACACACACACACACACACACACACACACACACACACACACACACACACACACACACACACACATACACACAAAGACTGATTATTAAAGTTCCATTGTCACTTAGAAAGCTGAGTTACCAATTTCCCCCTCAATTATAGTACTTGTGGTGGTGGAGAGGGACGCCTTCATGTGGTGGCACTGATATAACTAGGTGGGTCAACTGCCTGGTAATACAAACGTCCCTCAGTTACTTCCCTATCCCCGAAAGGACGATGGTGGACTGTGAGAGGAGTTAACTTGCAGTCCATCGGGTTCCTATTCCACATAAACCTGGGGCTACCACTACTACTACTGCTACTACTACTACTACTACTACTACTGTTACTACTACTACTACTACTACACCTTCCTTATATATTTAGCAAGGACTTAGTATGTTGGAAAACACTCAAAATAACAGATAAAACCACACAGACATTTTCCCTTCATATAAACTGCCACAACAAACTTTCCCTCAAAAGTTTTATACTGACCGCTCTAAATAAACTGCAACTGGACCAAAATTCACAGCCAATTTAAGGTGAACAGACTATAGTTATTTCCACTTCCCATTATTTCCAGTCTTCTTTTCTTTCAGCCCCCCTTCTTCCTCCAGCCTCCTCCTCTCTTAGCCTCCTCTTCCTCCTCCTCTTCTAGTCACCTCTTCCCCTTCTTCCTCTGCCTCTCTTCTCTTAGCCTCCTCTCCCTCAGCCCCTCTTCCTCGGCTCCCTTTTTCCCTAGCCTCGTTCTTCAATAGTCCTAGCCCCCTCCCAAAGCCCCTAGCCCCCTCCCCTCGACCCCCTAGCCCCCTCCCCTCGACCCCCTACCTCTCCCCTCTGATACTCTACAAGAAAAATATTACGCAACTCCCACAAATACAGGGTGGGGAAAAAAGCTTGATTACCTACGTGCTCAAACTACAAAAATAGCCCATCGATAAAGGCGACATTTTCCCCGCTGGTTATGGGTGACAAAAAAATGAAAAAAAAGAAAGAAAGAAAGAGAGAGGCGTAACAGTAGGATACAAAAGTTCGCCTCGTCTTTCACCTCATCTGCTTCTCACTTTCCTCTGCTGGCGAATCTTCCTGAGCTGAGAAGGGAGAAGGGAGATTAGGCTTTTCTCTGGCCATAGTTGGATGCGTCAGGGAGGAAAGTGACGGACATGCTCAAAAAGTGTGAAGCAGAATGGAATACTAGGCGAACTTTTTGCTCCTGACTGTATCCTATTCACGTAATGTTTCAGTGACTTTCGTTTCGTATCTCCCGACTCGAAATTTTTTGCTCATCCGTTTTCACAGACAAATTTTACGATGTTTTCCTTCTCGTAACTCAAGATTATAATTCCCAGGAGCAACAAGAGGAATGGGAAGGCTCTCAGGTCTCTCTTCCTCGTCTATCCTGGGAAAAGAAAGCGCAGTTACGAGGGAAAAGGGTCGTAGGTGTGTGTTTGAGAATCGGAAAAACTTGTTGCTGCCAGTGGGGTTGTTACGATATCTGATGTGTTTGCTGGGTTTGTGGGTCCTGTTCTACGTCGCTCTTGGAGGTCCTGAGCGCCTTTTCCTTAGCGATCTATCCTGTTACACCTTGACATCCTCTAGTACGTCACTGATAAAAAAATAAAAATAATAATTAGGACGATGCAAGCAATAGAAGGAGAAAATATTAAGATGCAGTGAAGGAATTTATCGCCATGTTGATTTTACAACGGGTGGGTTACTAGAGAATGTGAGGGTATAATATGCAGACTAAATCGCAACAGAAAAGGTGCTAAGGAGCCTCCCACGCCGCCTGGAATACGTCCCTGTGTTCTCTGTTGGTCTGGCATAACATCCTGGAGAGGCGGTGCTTTTGTACTTGTAAGAAAAACAATTATTTTATACAGTTAATGACAATAAATAAAGGAGTGTTTATATGAAAGCTGCAGACTCATTTCCCCTCCATTATTTCCCCTCTTTTTCCTGCTTTATTTCCTCCTTTATTTCCCTCTTTATTTCCTCCTATATTTCCACTATATTTTTTTATTTCTCCTCTTCTATTTCCAGTTTTATTTCCCCTTTTATTTACCCCTTCCTTTTCCCTCTTCATTTCCTTCTTTATTTCTCCCTTTATTTTTCCCTGGGTGATGAAGAGGGTGCCTTCCCGTGGTGGCACTGAGGTAAGCGGTCGGCTCCACTGTCCGGTTATACAAACGTCAACAACAACAACAACAACTACTACTACTACTACTACTGCTGCTACTACTACTACTATTACCACTGCCACAACTACAACAACAACAACAACAACAACTACTACTACTACTACTACTACTACTACTACTTGTGATTATGGACTATCTTTTTTTTCATCTTCTCTTCACTGTGGCGGATTTTTCAAGGAGCCGGATCGTCTTGTATGTTACTGATGGAGAGAGAGAGAGAGAGAGAGAGAGAGAGAGAGAGAGAGAGAGAGAGAGAGAGAGAAATGTTAAAAAGTAATATTGAAAAAAAATAAACAAATCGCCAAAAAAGAGGTGTTAAGCGCCTCCCAAGCCACGTATCAGACTGAGGAAAATCGTCTGGTGGGAGAATGAACGAAAATACAGGGTGGTACAAATAAAACATCATCTACCCATCTCCTGCTCCCACTGCCACACCCACGCCCACACCAGCAGACCGAGCCGCCCTTAAGAATATACCACCAGAGGAATTTTCTAGTGAAGCTTTATGTTTGTATCGCGTAAAATGGAAATAATCGGACTGAAAGGGTTGAATATCTGAAACTATTCCTAATTATTCTAACTCTATAAATTATTCTCGCCTGTGTAAGTCTATCTATCTATCTATTGCCAGACGCTTCAATCCCGTAAGGGGTGGCCACAAACAAATCGCCTCCATGTCGCTCTGTCCCCTGCCATTTCACTGCCCTGCTCCCAGCTCACACACCCCTCTCTCATATACTTCCCCACTCCATCCCTCCATCTCATCCTCAGCCTCCCCCTCCCTCTCGCCTCCTCCTGTGTAAATGATGTATGTACATTGGAAAGGATTTATCGAAGGCCTCTGTACTATCGCTCCACACGTCAGGTAATGTTCCTCTGTGTCTTATCTATTATTATTATCGTTGCCGTTATGGTTGTTATTATTATTATTATTATTATTATTACTATTCTTATTATCACTGGCATCATCATCATTATTACTATTATTATCGTTAGTATTATCAGTCATCACTAATCTGGAGGACACACACACAGATACACACACACACACACACACACACACACACACACACACACACACACACACAGAGAAAGAGAGAGAGAGAGTGCGTGAGTAGGCCCCATATATCCGTGTTGCTACCCCACCTGTGGCACAATGAAACACCCCCACCCCCCTCCCCTACCCCCCTCACCCCTCACCCATACACCCCCTCCCCCTCCCTATATCCCCCCACTCCCCACATACCCCCACCTCTCACCCATATCTTGGTACCCCTCTCCCCCATGTTCCTACCTTCACCTCCATTCCCCCCCCACACCCATACCCCATCACATTTCCCCCACCCTCCATACCCCTACCCCACCCACCATTCACCCCTCCCTCACCCCTCACCTCTACCCCCTTCCCATACCCCTCCCCTTCCCCCCCACCTTACCAACCTGGGCACTTAATAGGAAATATTATATTGTAATCACCCCCTATCTATAGATCTATATATTTACTCTCTCTCTCTCTCTCTCTCTCTCTCTCTCTCTCTCTCTCTCTCTCTCGAGCACGTAGTGGGTATTGATTATAGTCGTCTATCTATCAATGGATCTATCTATCTACTGTCTGTCAATCGATCTGCCTGCCTGCCTGTCTGTCTCACTCTTTGTCTGCTTTCACACTTTTCTTTCCACCCTGCTTTAATACGTGAATATTTATATACATACATTCATACATACACACAGAAACACATACAGATATACATGCATACATAAGTCATACATACATACATACATACATATCAAACATACATATCATACATACATTCATTCATACATACTTATATACATGTGTGTGTGTGTGTGTGTGCGTGTGTGTGTGTGTGTGTGTGTGTGTAACTAACATGTGTATCAGTATGTATCTGTCCTTGTGTCTGCCAGTCATTCCTTATTAACCTGTTGCTTATCGCTGTTCCCAGTACCTGATCCAGGGCCCTTCGGCAGCTCCTAAACACCTACTCCTAAGCGATTTAATATTACACCTAGTTATCCTCTTCTGTGTTACATAAATCGTTCTAATATCACCATACCCTGCATAAATAACATACTAAACGATATTAACCAATCGTATCCAAAAATAAACCGGTGTGGAAGAGG
>NC_137053.1:3307500-3342500 GCF_032717465.1 Coenobita brevimanus | reverse complement strand
TGTGTGTGAACTTCCGTGTGAATGAGTCATAGGTGTTTGCGAGTGTATCCAAGGTGTGTGTGTGTGTGTGTGTGTGTGTGTGTGTGTGTGTGTGTGTGTGTGTGTGTGTGTGTGTGTGTGTGTGTGTGTGTGAACTTCCGTGTGAATGAGTCATATGTGTTTGCGAGTGTATCCATGGTGTGTGTGTGTGTGTGTGTGTGTGTGTGTGTGTGTGTGTGTGTGTGTGTGTGTGTGTGTGTGTGTGCGCGCGCGAGCGCGAATGAGTCATGAATGAGAGTGTTTCCAAGGTGTGCGAATGAGTCATGAATGCTGTGTGTGTGTGTGTGTGTGTGTGTGTGTGTGTGTGTGTGTGTGCGTGCCTGTATGTGCGTGTGTGTGTGTGTGTGTGTGTGTGCGTGCCTGTATGTGCGTGTGCGTGCGTGTGCAAGGTGTTTTCACGTCTGCCTGAAACCATGTGTGTGTTTATAGCAACTAGTGATACCAGAGGAAAAAAAAACACACAGAAAAAAACACGATTCCCCACAATACCAGAAACAAAAACGATAAAAATAAAGATCGTTCCTGTAATTCACGCTCTCACACACAACCACCCGTTCGTCTAAGAATTTATGTAGCCATCAGAATAATTACTCTAGGATGCTACGTAAACTTAACTAATAACCATCACCCATTTATAAGCACACAGGCCCCATTATTAACCCATTCAGTCCTATAACGTTAATTCTTGTTTTTTTCTCGTACCTGCTGACGATCGTGTTCACCTTTTGGAAAGATAAGGGGTTGTAAATATGTTAATGGGAACTTTATCTAGGCACATATGTACAAAATTTCTCTCTAATTCTATATATAATCGTCAGTAGTTAGAATGAATAAGCTAAAAATATATATAGTCAAAGAAACGGCCCTCTTGCCAGTTGCGTCTGAAGAATATTTACAACTGGCGAAATACACTGAGAAATTCGTATCTTTGCTAATGTGTGTTTCAGAGGGTTCGATTTTTCCGCTATCTATTCGTCACACATTCAGGGACGTGTGTGTGTGTGTGTGTGTGTGTGTGTGTGTGTGTGAGAGAGAGAGAGAGAGAGAGAGAGAGAGAGAGAGAGAAAATGAGTCATGAATGTCTGCGTGTAAAGTTTGTGTGTGTGTGTGTGTGTGTGTGTGTGTGTGTGTGTGTGTGTGTGTGTGTGTGTGTGTGTACCTGGGTCAAAAGGAGTAAGATCCACAATTAATGCCTCCCAATTTGCCTGTACTTAAGACGGAAAAATTGGCCCATGGAATGCTATTAATCACGCACACACGTCCTTGGTGTACGTGGCTGGGCGTGGGAGGGTGATGGATGTGCGTCTATTCACGTACACTCCTCCACTGACTCGCGTACACATAGCCAACGCATGAACTGTGGGCGTTTTTACGACTGGGATGTGTGTGTGTGTGTGTGTGTGAGTAAGCTGATGTGTATAGTGGTGTATGCTGGCTTAATACAGGGAAAAAAACACTAGAGGGAGAGTGTATTGAATCAGGGGATAAAAACTCAGCCAATATTTCACGTCTAATTCTCGTTTTCCTCTGCTGCCTAATATTCCAAACACTAAGAGGCCTGGTAAGCTTCCCTGCCCATAGGTGTCTCTCTTTGATATGATGCGTCAGGGAGGGAAGTGACGTACATGCCCTAAGTGTGAAGCAGACGCAGTGGAATAGTAGGGGAACACTTGTCTCAGGATTGATAGGGGAAAAGGGTGTAAGGATTTTGTGCAGTGGGTGTGGTGATGCTGGGCGGTGCGTTCGAGTGGGAAGTACTGTACTGTAGAGGGTGTTTGGGTGTGGTGGTGGGATAGAGGGAGGGAAGACTAGAGTAGGTGTATGCAGTGGTGTGTATGGGTAGAGGTCAAGGTGTGTTATGCGTGGTGCTGTGGTGTCAGATTGTGTCATAAGGATGTGGTGACTACGGTTAGTGTTTAGATATGTAAGAAATGGGAGCGAAAATTGAAGAAAGATTACGTATTTGTGTTTACAGGAAGAAGGCATCCTATCATGAATTTGTGATGTGATGTCAACAAACGTGATAGACTTGGATGTATTATGGTAAGTGTTTGGTGATGTATGAATGAATGGGCATAATGCAGTGTAAAATTAGTGATGTAAAAGAGAGGAGAAGCCATAATGCAATGAGTGTGTGATGCCATAGTGTTTAATTCTCTGACAGGGAAGGACACACTAAGGTAAAGGTATGGTATTTTATGAAGAAAGCCTGGTTGAGGGTGAGACTGTACTCCTTTTACTCTAACTTGGCCCAGATTTTCGTCCTTTTGCAGCTTCTTCCACGCAAATCTGTCCTGTCCATAGCACTTCTTTGTGACTAGCATCATAATCTAGTCTTGGTCTATTACAACTCAGAACTGAAGATGGGGAGATGGCAAGTTTAGGCCAAATTAGCGTAAAACAAGTACTATATAATCATGCAGTGTGGTGTGTGAGATGAACGAGAAGGCTAGTATAACGTGAATTTGTGAGGCAGAAAGTATAACAGTAAGTGTGAGGTGGGGTGTGAGGTAAGTACTGTGGTGTATGAGATGTATCATGGGGGAGAAAGGAATATTGTGGTGGTGTGTGGTAGTTTTATGAAGGGTCAGAATGCTACCCCGCTGTCTGAATGGCCGTAGGTTCGATCTCACGATGAAGCATGGTACAGTTCGATGGTCTGAATTTCGTAAAAACAGACTACCTATTTACCAAAAGATCCCCCGTGATGACATAAAAACACCCCCGCTAATATTACACCAGTCCTGAATGAAACATCCTATTCATGAATTCAATATGGACGGTGAGTATTAGCTCCCATGTGGTGACATGTGGAGGTGTGTGGCGTGTAGGAGGATTGCAAGGCTTTAAAAGAATTGTGACCATAAAATGCATGATCAGGGTTGGAAAAAAAAATAAATGTAAGTGTAGAGTGGTTTTTTAAGTGAGTATTGCAGCGTGAGAGAGCTATGAAGTGTGTGTGTGTGTGTGTGTGTGTGTGTGTGTGTGTGTGTGTGTGTGTGTGTGTGTGGCGTACAAGAGGCAAGACTTAAAATGTTGTGTATGTGGATGTGAATGTGGAGAGGAAGGCGGTGAGAGGTGTGTGTGTGTGTGTGTGTGTGTGTTTGTGTGTGTGTGTGTGTGTGTGTGTGTGTGTGTGTGTGTGTGTGTGTGTGTGTGTGTGTGTGTGTGTGTGTGTGTGTGTAGCGTATGAGAGGTGTGTGGCAGTGTATGTGGAGGGACAGGGGGATAGTGTGGGGTGTGGGACAGGTGGAATGCGTGATCAATAAGCGAGGTGCCGTGTGTAATTTTTTTCACCATGCACTTCTCCATTTATTCACATAATTTTTTTCTACTCACTTTTTCGTAACTTTGATTCTGCACTGAGGCTTCTACCAAGTTTTCATTTTTCAAGGGCAATATTTATAAAACATCTTAGCCACTTTTTACAATTAACAAGAGTCCATATCAATTACATATTTTCATTATTATTATTTTTTTTTTGAGTGGAGGACACTTGTAGTCTGGAGTATGGATTTTTTTCTTCTTGTTTTTAATTTGTTTTTTCTTTCCTCCGTTCATCTTTAGTGTAAAAAATATTATAGGATTTTTTGCTACATTTTTTCAGTGTATTATTCATTTTTGGCTTTGTTGTGAGGTAATTAGTAAAACAGTTTCATATATGCCATGGGTTTTTGAGAGAGAGAGAGAGAGAGAGAGAGAGAGAGAGAGAGAGAATCCCATTGTACTTGGCGGACACTATACATAAATATTCTTGCTTTTGTCACCCGTCCCCGGATACGATGTGGGACGACAGGCAGCCACGCATTCTCGTGGGGTAAGGAGGCTCCCTAGCACCTCTTCCTAAGCGATTTATTTCTGGATACGGCTGGTTAATATCCTTTTGTGCGTTAGTTGTGCAGAGTATGGGGATTTCAGATTAGTATAACTCGAAAGACGACAATGAGGTGTGATAAGCAAAATAAATCGCTTGGGAAAAGATGTTAGGGAGCTTCCTCGCATATTACAAGATAAAATGCATGTGGGGCAAGAATGAACCAGAATACATTTTAATATTACTAATATATATAAATCTCTGACTCCAAAAAATGCGCAACAAGTTCTGTGATCAAATTACGAAATTTAAGAATGCATAGTGATAAACAATTAAATGAAGCAAATAAAATGAAAATAAATAACACTAGACACACAGACACACTAACTTGATTATGAATGGACGCCCCTTGACCTCTAAACTATGCACTAGATTCTAACTCCCCTAACTCACTGCTGGTCAAGGTTAGAGGTGATTTAGGAGTGCATGTTGAGAGCTACCCCCCTCCATCTTCCTTCCCCCCAAACCAACTTCAGCTATACAACGCACCTGCACACACTCTCTCCCTGTTCTCTCACGCACTTTATCATCTTCTTTTCCTAATTATTTGCTCCGGGTGCCTCGATACTTGGGTCGTTCTTTCTGTCCTTTTTATCCTTGCAATCTTATTTCTGAACTAGGTAAAATTGTCCTGAGTTAATGGCAATAGGGTTAAAGATTTTCCTTGTTAATTTTTACTCTTTTTTGCTTTCTTTCTTATCTCTCTCTATCTTTACCAGAACTCTTTACTTAGCTCTCGTGTCTTCCTTTTATCTCTTTATCTATCTCTATTATCTTTTCGCACAGTAGTTTCTTTGTGGTCTTATCAGCTTTCCTTTAGTTTTGCTTCATTTTTTTCCTGACTCTGGGTGTAGACTAGATAATCTGTTCCCTGAGGATCAACAGCCCTCTTTCTTGCCACTCACCTTCACATGCCATCCTACCATAAAATGTTAATTATATTTTCGTCTTTCCCACGTCATTGTTCTCTCTCTCTCTCTCTCTCTCTCTCTCTGTCACGTTTCTATCCTCTCCAGATCTTCTTTTTTATTTTCCCCTTTTTATTATTCTTATATTTTCATCAAATTCATAAATCTCTCAGAGCCTTTTTAATCTCTCCCTAATCTCTTCTCCTCCTTCTCCACTTCCTACAACAACAACAACAACAACTACTACTACTGCTACTACTACTATTACTACTACTACTACTACTGCACCTACTGCTCTTCCTCCTCCTTTTAATTCTTTCCTTTCTCTTCACTCATCCCTCTAAATTCATCTTGCTTCTCCAACCCTCTTCACCATCCTTTTCCTTCCTTCCTTCCTTCCTTCCTCCTCCTCCTCCTCCTCCAACCCTCTTCACCCTCCTTTTCCTTCCTTCCTTCCTTCCTTCCTCCTCCTCCTCCTTCATTATCCCCTCTTCCCTTTCACCATCCAGTCTTTGTTTGTTCCCTCTCTCTCTTGTTTGTCCTTCCCCTCTCTCCATAATCCTATAAATACCAACACGACAAACACACTACTCCCTACGCAGAGTGAGTGTGTGGGTGTATCGCCATTACTCTCTCTCTCTCTCTCTCTCTCTCTTTCTCTCCAATTTTTTCATTCCTCTCTCACATCCACATTCCTAGTCTTCATTTTTTTTTTCTTCCACAAAATTTCTTGCCTCCGTCCATGCAGTTTTTCACGTTCTCTCTCTCTCTCTCTCTCTCTCTCTCTCTCTCAATCGACCTTTTCTTTTTCTTCCACTATACCTTAACTCATCCGCCAAACCCCTTCCACTCAACCCATCCACTCCACCTCTAACTCCACCTCATCCACTCCACCTCTAACTCCACCTCATCCACTCCATCCACTTCAGCTCTAACTCCACCTCATCCACACCACCTCTAACTCCACCTCATACACCACCTCTAACTCCACCTCATACACTCCACCTCTAACTCCACCTCATCCACACCACCTCTAACTCCACCTCATCCACACCACCTCTAACTCCACCTCATCCACACCACCTCTAACTCCACCTCTAACTCCACCTCATCCACTCCATCTTTTCTACTTCACTTTATCATTCGTCCTCCCATCGACCCATCCCCTCCATCCACTCACTCTCGACCTCCCTCTTCCACTCGACCCTCCCCTTCGTCTACTCCTCGACCTACCCCCTTCCCCCTCGACCCCTGCACTCACCCTACTCTCAAGGGGGAACTAAGGCTGAGTCGTTAAGGAAGAGTTCTTGGAATCACGAAAATAATGACAGTGGAAGTTCTGCTTGTTTCTGTCACGTTTTCTGTCTGTTTCTTATTTCTCTCTCTCTTTCTCTCTCTCTCTCTCTCTCTCTCTCTCTCTCTCTCTCTCTCTCTCTCTCTCTCTCTCTCTCTCTCTCGTATAACTCACATTTCTCTCTTTTCATTCAATATTCTGTCTCCACTTTTCTCTTTTCTCTTTCTTTTTTTTTTGTGAGAGAGAGAGAAACATACATACATACATACAGAAAAATATAGACACACATACACAGACAGAGACATACATACATACATACACACATACATACATAAGGTACAAATAGACAGACAGACAGACAGAGGGCAAAGTAATGACGAGGAAAAGGAAGATAAAAACATGAGAATCAAAAAAATACCCAATCAGATGCATTATATTTCACTTAAGCCTTCGTAATTCCAGGCTCATCCCAAAGGCCAAACTATCCACCCCATTCGTGTATCTTATTAAGTCGCTCTCGAAACACTGCTACGGTAGAGCCATCCCGTCGACTGGCTGGTTAAATATGGATGCAGCTCAACTCTCAGTCATATTGATTTTCATGCATGTTTCATACGCATTTTTCACCCTCTTTGTTCCCGTTTGTGTGTGTGACCTTGCCATCTACACACACACACACACACACACACACACACACACACACACACACACACACACACACACACACACACAACCATACACACCTTGGATACACTCGCAAAAATACATAACTCATTCATACATAAATTCACACGCACACACACACACACACACACACACACACACACACACACACACACACACACACACCTTGGATACACTCACTAATATTCAAGACTTTCACACGTAAATTCAAACACACACACACACACACACACACACACACACACACACACACACACACACACACACACACACACACACACTCACACACACACACTCTCTCTCTCAGTAATCTATTCCACCCATCAGACGGTTTTCCTCAACTGAGATTACGTATTAGGAGGCAGAGAGAGAATAACTTTTCTTTACTACATAATATACTTTTCAAGAAGCTCTATAACTTTTTCCTCGCTTAGTTAATGCATTTCACACACACACACACACACACACACACACACACACACACACACACACACACACACACACACACACACACACACACACCAAGGTCGATCGATTTTATGAGGTGGCGTGTATACTTCCATATTTGCATAAAAAAGGAGAGAGAGAGAGAGAGAGAGAGAGAGAGAGAGAGAGAACAGCGACATTTACAGTACATACATCTCCATCAAAACATATAACAAATAGATACGGTAGATAGATTATGAGAGATAGACATATAGACAGACAGACAGATATACAGTATATATACAAAAAAATACAAGAATACCAGATCAAAACAGACAGAGCTCATTGACAGTAGAGTATTTAAATACTACTATTACTACTACTACTAATAATAATAATAATAATAATAGTAATAATAATACTATTGTTATTATTATTACCGTTTCAACCATATTCCGCTTTATAAATTTCTCAGAAGCTAAATAAAATCGCTTGAACATCAATATAATAATAATAATATTAATAATAATAATAATAACGTCAACACCAACACCACAACCACCACCAACAACAACAATAACAACAGAAACAATAATGATAATAATAATAATAATAATAATAATAATAATAATAATAATAATAAATAAGAAAGGACTCAGGTGGAACGGCTTAAGAAAGTTCCCGCACTTTTTACACGTCACAGGTAAAGCAAATTTAATCCATGTGTGCGTCAGGTAGATTAAGGGTATTCAAGGAGGTACACACACACACACACACACACACACACACACACACACACACACACACACACACACACACACACACACACACACACACACTTCGCCATACTGCCACACTTGCTCTAGTATGCAGAGTCAGGCAATTTATAGATCCTCTTCAGGGTTTTATCTTTATATTTTTATTCTTTCTGAGACACGCAAACCTCACTTCCCCTTCTGCCATTTATCTGCATCGATATTCACACAGTCACTCTCCCTCTCAATCTCTCACCCTTCTCTCTCTCTCTCTCCCTCTCTCTCACCTTCCTCTTCTTCCCCCTTTCACTCCCTCTCTCTATCTCTCTCTCTCTTCTTTCCTACTCTCTCCCTTCTTTCCCCTGTTCATACTCCCTTTTTTTCTCCATGTCTCTTCCCTTCTTTCTCTCTTTCTATCCCCTTCTTTCTCTCTTTTCTCCCCCTTTCCTCTCCCACTTCTCTCTCTCCCATTCATTCCCTCCTCCCCCTCTCTCTCTCTCTCTCTGACTCACCAACATTAAGGTCTGACTCATTATAATACAGGTCAGTAGTAATTATCCCGGCAATCCATATCACCTGCGTCTTTAACCCAATTAAAAATATAATTAAAGGTATCATAATCACACACCTTCGCATTTCTCCTCATAAAGTACCTTGTATTTCCGGAAGACACATTTGTATATATCACACTACTTAACAATCTCACTTATTTTATGCTACTTAACGATGCACCAGCCCTTTCACACCTCACAAACACCGCTACACATATACACTCACACCCACTCGACACCACTTAACAGTCTCACTTATTTTACACTACTTAACGATGCACCAGCCCTTTCACACCTCACAAACACCGCTACACATCTACACTTACACCCACTCGACACCACTTAACAATCTCACTTATTCCAAACTACTTAACGATGCACCAGCCCTTTCATACCTCACAAACACCGCCAAACCGCTACACTTACACCCACTCGACACCACTTAACAATCTCACTTATTTCACGCTACTTAACGATGCACTGGCCTTTTCACACCACACAAACACCGCCACACATCTACACTTACACCCACTCGACCGCTCACACCTATGTACACCAGGTCGACACAAAATTATCAGAAGGCCATCTCATTAGGACCGACCTAAAGGAATTACTATTTTTTTTACGTAAGCGAGTTTGGTGAAGAAGTGAAATCCGTTTGCGTAAGAATAAATCCACACTCAGCCTAATCCCAGCGGCGGATTTTGACCTTAGCCTCTTCAATACGAGGACGGTTTATAATTTTCTTGCTATTTTATGATTTTGTTCACGTCAGGAAAGGTACAACAGAATAGAGGGATTAGAGATAGCTTTAATTTTAACTTTAGCTACTAATCTCCTACGCTGTATACAATAATTGTGTGAAAAAAGCAAGAAAATAAAAACGTCATTGGATTTATGGGATTAATATGAGGCCAAAAAATGCATCATATTGCAGGATAGAAACACACACACACACACACACACACACACACACACACACACACACACACACACACGCCCCCACACTAGCCCACACCTGTGCATCGGCAACACACCTGTCTACCTCGCCTCTATTGATGTGTTAATTGACCACACCTGCAGGATGGCGAGAGGAGGATGGCTGGCGGCGGCGGCGGTGGTGGCGGCTGCGTGTTTAGTGGCGGGGGCGGTAGAGGAAGGTGAGAAAGGGAGGGAAATTGTCTCTTTAGTATCTATGGACTCACGCTCATGTGAACGTGAACCCAGTGGACTGCAGGCTGAAATGACCCTTTCTTCCTTCCGTCCACCCTTTGATTTTAGTGGGATACGGATGGGAGAGAGGGATTTCTGTATAACCTACTCAGTTATATCGGTGCCACTACGTGAAGGCGTCCCTCCCCTCCCCCCAGCACCACCCCTTTAGTACGAGTTGTCTTCTAAATACCAAAAAATGAAGCAAAAAAAAAAAAGATGATTATAGAGAAAGAGTTAATGATAATTACACTAAGGGAATCAAAGAACATTCTAACCTATTCACTGCTAGAGAGAGAGAGAGAGAGAGTTAATGGTAATCTAACAGTTACCAATGGATAGAGTTCCCAGTCATTTTAACTACGATATATATTTTCTAAGCCTGAAAAAAGAGTGCGTTCCTTTACCTAAATAAATAAATAAATAAATAAATAATAATAAACTAGTAAAGGAGGGCACACAGTAAAGGGTAATGGGGGGGAATTTTTTACCCCTTCATTACTAGCGTCTTCCAAACACCATTAGATAGTAGTGTGTGTGTGTGTGTGTGTGTGTGTGTGTGTGTGTGTGTGTGTGTGTGTGTGTGTGTGTGTGTGTGTGTGTGTGTGCTTGCGTGGGTAGAGGGAGAACTAGGTAGGTCTGGAAAATACCGGCTCTGTGTGCGTGTGCGTGTGCGTGTGTGTGTGTGTGTGTGTGTGTGTGTGTGTGTGTGTGTGTGTGTGTGTGTGTGTAAGTACTTGTGCGGTTGGTCGAGTGAGATCTACATGCGTTTGGCGTGTAGTAGTGTTTGCGTGTGCGTGTGAATGTGCATATAAGTGTTTGTGAGGTTAATGGTGGGGGGGGACATTGAGTGGGCTTCGTGTTACTGATATTTGCGTGCGTGTGTCTGAGCGCTTTGGGGGTTACTAGGAGGAAATTGCGTGCTTTTCTGGTTCAATGACTTTTGCGTGTGTTGAGTGTACTTCTGCTTATGAGATTAGCTGAGAAGTTGAGTGCGCTTGGAATTCAGCCGTGTTTGCGTGCGAGGATTGTATATGTGCTTGCAAGGGTACCAGGGTGAGAAATTGAGTGCGTTTGGGGTGTACCTGTGTGTGTGTGTGTGTGTGTGTGTGTGTGTGTGTGTGTGTGTGTGTGTGTGTGTGTATGTTTCATCGCTATTTATGTACGATCGCGTGTGTTGTGTGTATAATTTGACTTGAGTGCTCGCTGTTTTTTTTTTTTTTTTTGTGTGTGTGTTAATATCAATGCTAAAACTTCTGTATATACAAGACATTATATATCCCTGTGACTGTGTATGTAACTGTCCACCACTGTATATAAAAATCAAAGTAACACATATATTTGCATAGAAATAAATTAGTATTAAATATATTCTCTGTATCATAATCTTTTCCGCGGAAGGTATGAAAAATGACAAATGGAAAAACGTGTTGGGAATCATTTAGGAATATTTGCATTAATATTTCACCAGCCAAATATACTGTACATAATAAATATTTCCATGACTTAAATTTTGTTCAGGGGCGATATGATGATTAAGGTTATTGTGGTGTAGTGTATGCATGTATAATTCTGCACTGATACAACCAGGCAGTCCCGTGACCCCGGTAGACTGCAGGCTTACGTTCCTCTTCTCCTGCAGTCCCCCATCCTCACTTCGGGGGACAGGGAAGGAGGTAGGGGACGATTAGGGGGATAGGGAGGGAAGTGGGGGACGATTTAGGGGGATAGGGAAGGATATGGGGGACAATTTAGGGGGAGAGGGAAGGAAGTCGGGAACGTTTATATAATCAAGTAGTTCAGCTCCCCTCCCCCTCACGGCCATATCAGTGCCACCAAGTAAAGGCGCCCCCTCCCCCAAGAACCAGTATAAATGATAAACACGATAAATATAATAAATGAGATCAACGCCTGATAATAATGACCCACTTCAGATATCAAAGTAGTCGTGATCTCTTCAGTCCGATGATCTATTTTTTATCCAATTATCACTACCCAGACGATTTTATTTAAGGGGAACTCGCAGTGAAGAGGTTTGAGATGGTGCTGTGGGCGCCTTCACGTGGTGGCACCGATATAAGTGGTGATGGAGCTGCCTGGTTATACAAACGCCCCTCAACTACCTCCCTATCCCCCCAAGAGAAGGATGGGGAACTTCAGGAGGAGGGTAACTTCAGCCTGCAGTCCACTGGGTTCACGTTTCAGATGAACCTAGAGCTACTACTACTACTACTATTACTTCTACTGCTACGACTAGCCTACTACTACTACTACTACTACTACTATCAAAAAGTCTCTCCACTGCTGACAAAAATCATCCAGTAGTTTAAAAAATACAATATAAAACCACATCGTCGTACTGAAGGGGTTATCTCTTTACCAGGTGAGGCAGTGACGACCATAAACCCTCCCACCACCACCACCACCACCACAGGGGACAACCACGACCACACGACCGCGGCGGCAGGAGAAGAGAATCAGCAGACGACCCCCTCACACACCACGACTACGGAAGGAGGTGAGGTCGTGGGTGAAAACAGAACGACGGCACGACCACCCGCTAGTACGACCATAGCGGGGGGAAGCCAGAACGACACTTCCACGACCCCCCCAGCCACGACCCCCAAAGCGACACCTGAAGGGGGAAGCGACAATGACACTTCCACGACCCCCCCAGCCACGACCCCCAAAGCGACACCTGAGGGGGGAAGCGACAACGACACTTCCACGACGACCACAGCCACGACCCCCAAAGCGACACCTGAGGGGGGAAGCGACAATGACACCTCTACCACAGCCCCCGCCCCCAATACGACCCTGGCTGAGGTCGTGAATGTGACGACTACAGAAATGACGACTACGACTACTACTACGACCACAACGACTAGTAAGTGTTCCGGATAGTGCTGATGAAGATAAATGGCTGTGTGGATTGTGATAAGTACATGGCCTGGATAGATGAAGAGATTAGTGATAAACAGACAGGTGGATCAATAGATACACACACACACACACACACGCACACACACACAAACACACACACACACACACACACACACACACACACACACACACACACACACACACACACACACACACACACACACACACACACACACACACACCTAACATAACCCACTTTAACCTAACAACCACCAACCAACTTTAATCTAAGTTCTAAATCCGTCTAACGTTTCTAGCCGTCTCCCCCTGCGGCGTGAACTCTGACCTGGTTGGGGAGGCGTGTGTGTGTGATGAGGGTTGGACCACAGACCCCGCCTCGCCCCAACCCTCAAACATGACCTCCTGTCCCTGCCCTGACCTCTGCAAAGCCCAGGTCAACAAGGGGGTGACCTGCCCACCTGAGGGAACCTGCTATCACGTGACCTGCAACCTGGTGACCTGTCGCTGTCCGGATCCGAAAAAATACGATTCCTACACGAACTCCTGCGTGGGTAAGTCGACAAAATTCGCCTATAGTTCGTTCACTGTAAGTTGGCTGAGATTTTCGTCCTTTTGTAGCTCTGTTTTCTTAGCTCAATGGCTGAAGGAGACAACACAGAAGCTCGACATCACACTTCTTCGTGACTAGCTCCATATTCTACTGTTAATCTCTTGTTACATGGCAGCATTTAGTTCACTCTCTCACGTTCACATCCTCCTCATTATCCTATTTCCAGTTAATGACAGACGATTTTATTCAGCTGAGAGTACGTCACAGGAGCCGCAGATTTTTCATACTGGTACAATTAACCCTCTCGTCGTCAGGACACCTCTAGTATTCCATTCCAGCTAACGCCAGACGATTATATTCAGGTGAGAGTATGTCACAGGAGCCTGAGAGAAGAATTCATCTCTTACGACGGGCATTTCAAAGGACAAGCTGCGAGAACACGAAATGAAGGGACTGGGAGGAGGGAGGTGAAGGGACGTGGTAGGGGAGAGGAAGGTGAAGGGACATAGTAGGGGAGAGGAAGGTGAGGGGACGTGGTAGGGGAGAGGAAGGTGAGGGGACGTGGTAGGGCAGAGAAGGGTGAAAGGACGTGGTAGGGGAGAGAAAGGTGAGGGGACGTGGTAGGGTAGAGGAAGGTGAGGGGACGTGGTAGGGTAGAGGAGGGTGAAAGGACGTGGTAGGGTAGAGGAAGGCAAGGGGACGTGGTAGGGTAGAGGAAGGCAAGGGGACGTGGTAGGGTAGAGGAAGGTGAGGGGACGTGGTAGGGTAGAGGAAGGTGAGGGGACGTGGTAGGGTAGAGGAAGGTGAGGGGACGTGGTAGGGTAGAGGAAGGTGAGGGGACGTGGTAGGGTAGAGGAAGGTGAGGGGACGTGGTAGGGTAGAGGAAGGTGAGGGGACGTGGTAGGGGAGAGGAAGGTGAGGGGACGTGGTAGGGTAGAGGAGGGTGAAAGGACATGGTAGGGGAGAGGAAGGCGAAGGGACGTAATGGAGATGAAGGTGAAGGGACCTGGTAGGGTAAAGGAAGGTGGAGGGGCGTGGTAAGGGAGTGTATGTGGGAGGGTGGTGTGGCCTGGGGAGATCATTGTGGAGCTGAGGAAGAATATATATATATATATTTTTTGTCAGTGTACAGTCTGAGCGAAACAATCTGACACTACAGACGATGATTAGAGTAAAATACCACGAAACTGGTTTGTTAAGGGTGATAATATACTGTAAATATATATATATATATATATATATATATATATATATATATATATATATATATATATATATATATATATATATATATATATATATGTTCTTTGTATACGTGTATTTAGATGAAAAAAGAGAGAGAGAGAGAGAGAGAGAGAGAGAGAGAGAGAGAGAGAGAGAGAGAAATCACTTCGGAATATCAGGAGCTTTACTGACCATTTAGGATATCATCGAACCCCTCTTGCGCGATTTATTTGTTCATTTATTTATTTATTTATTTATCCACTGTCCAACATTTGCCACACGCGCCGCTGGGATGTGCCTGGAGTGGAAATTCTGCAAGAGGGAAATTCCAAGTAGGTTAGTCCGCCATCATAACGTTATTTGGCCGACCGTGTGACCTTCCCTTTGTGGGCCAAGGCTGGGTTATGCAGAGTATGGTGGCAATGCAGGTGGGGAGCAGGGGAGACGGGAGGGGATGTAGGGGAGAGGAAGAGGGAGAAGGGAGAGGATGTAGGGGTGAGAGGAGGGGGAAGAAGAGAAAGGGTGTAGAGGAGAGGGGAGGTTTGGGTAGGGAAAGAAGGGTGGAGTAGGGTGAGGGTGGTGGCTGGATGTAGGTGGCTGAGGGGTGGGGGTTGGGGTGGGGGTGTAGGGGAGAGGGGAGGTGAAGGCGGCGGGAGAAGGGGGAAGTAGGGTAAGGGTGGTGGCTGGATGTAGGTGGGGGAGGGAAGAAGGGAGGTTAAGGCGGGGTGGAGGATGAAGTAGAGTGGGGATGGTGGGGGTAGGTGGGGTAGGGGTGGAGAAGGGCGGGAGCTGAGGTAAGGGAATAGGGAGGAATAGTCTTGGGGGAGGGGAATATCGCTGAAGGTAGGGATGGAGGGGGTGTAGAAGGAGGGCAGGGGAGGGGGGGTACACGTATGGGGGAAGGGAGGGGTGGAAACTGGGGGTGGGTGAGGAGGATAACTGGAAGGGAGGGGAGATAATCGTATGGTGAGGGAAAAAGAGAGGGGGAGATTGTAAAGTGCATACTGAAGGGAGAAAGTAGTTGTATTAATGTCTTTTAGCTTCAAACACTGATAATATTGACTAGTAAAATTCTTTCATCAATACTGAAATACGGACACAACACTTCGTTTTATTTTATTTTTTAGTTCTGACCTCACGAAATACACGAAATGAACGGATCTAATTTGACTGTTGTTGTTGTTCTTTTTCTTGGAGGGAACAATCTCGCAGTTCCTAGCCTTTGGTTCCTTCTTCCTTGCATTAAAAAAAAAAAATCAACAGACGCACCGCCACATAGTATTAGATGCAAAAAATTGACAATACGAATAAAGTGTTAACAGAGTAAAACCCGTAATTAGCCAGGGATTACAGATATAAACATTTGGATAATTACATTCAACTTATAAACACTCAACACAATAAACACATAGACAATTACTATTCTGTATTTTCTACTGTATTCTTTTCTTAAACAGTAGGCTACGTATGTAATCTAAGCACACATACTCACTTTAATGCCACAATTCCATAAGTATTTGTAATCCATATTGTACAGTGAAAGAAAAAAATCCCGTCCATGCCCACGAAACACATCCATATTATATTAGAAAATGAAAAAAAAAGTGAAAAATATGCAGCAGAAAAGAGAGTAATAAATAATTGTGTGTGTGTGTGTGTGTGTGTGTGTGTGTGTGTGTGTGTGTGTGTGTGTGTGTGTGTGTGTGTGTGTGTGTGTGTGTGTGTGTACAAACATACTGGCACCCGCATTCCCTTCGTTATATCACACACTCTGTATTGACACACTCGGGTTTATTTCGATGGAGCTGTTCACCGTGCTCTCTCTCTCTCTCTCTCTCTCTCTCTCTCTCTCTCTCTCCAAGAACTCAGCTGTTTTCATCATTAAAAATCATCAGCTCAGGGTCATATTAGGCAAATTTTACTAAACTCCTAAAATGATGAGAGAGAGAGAGAGAGAGAGAGAGAGAGAGAGAGAGAGTAAACAGTAATTCTTTTTCCTCTATGTAGTGACCCAAAATTAAGTTACCAAGCAATGTCCTAGGCCCTTCTTCACGTCAGGTAAGGAAGCTCCCCAACACCTTTTCCTAAGCGATTTATTTTGCTTATTGCACCATACTGCCCTCTTCTGTGTTACATAAGTCCTTTCAATATCGCCATACTCTGCATAACTAACCTACAAAAGGATAGTAACCACCCATATCCCAAACTAAATCGCTAAGGAAGAGGTGCTAGGGAGCCTCCTAACTCAACGAAAATACGGGTCCAAGATCCACTGTCCTCTGAAGATATGGAGTGGTCTATAGCGTATGTACAGTAGAGGACAAATATTCGCCTAATATTTCACTTCTTATATATTTTTCGTTTTCTGCTGGGTATTTCAAAGCGAGAACATTTTGGTATGGTTCTCGACTAATATTTCACCTCTTATAATTTTTTCACTTTCTTCCGATGGCTGTTTTGAACCGGGGAATGTCTGGCACGGTTTTCTACCCAGCGAGATTTCCTCCCTCTTTGATGTACTATATCAGAGAGGCAAATAATGGACATACCCCGGGAGTGAGGTAGACGAGTTGGAATAAGAGACGAACTTTTGCATCAGCCTAAACACTGAGACAAATTAGGCTTTACTGGTACACCTGATTAATATACCTGTAACTCAATGGATTCTTCAGTGTCACAGGTATTTAATGAACTGAAAGGTGTAAATGATTTTCAGTGCATTACGCATAAACAAGCAACGACCTGGATGTCAAGCGATGTCGTAAAATTAATCCATTCACAGGTGAGGGCTGAAAATATGACGTGTGTGTGTGTGTGTGTGTGTGTGTGTGTGTGTGTGTGTGTGTGTGTGTGTGTGTGTGACCAGTTTACATCTGCAGACTAAAAACGATCACCAGAAATCACCCAAGAGAGAAAAATGAACAGTAGAAATCCTTGAATATTTTAGGGAACATATGTCTTTCACTGTACCTTGAAAATCCATCGCTGTACCACCCCTCTCTGTACCGTTCTGTACCCCAGGCCCCTGCGAGTACTATGGGGACAGCCTGTGTGGGGTCGGTGAAGGGTACCACTGTGAAAATTCTGAGGCCACTGCGTCTGGTTTTAGCTGCACCTGCAAGAAAGGGTACACGCTGAAGGATGGTGTGTGTGAAGGTAAGTTACGAAGATAGATAAATAATAGATAGATAGACAGACTGATAGATAGATTGGGTAATTGACTGACTGACTGACTGACTCACTGATAGCCAGATAGATACAAACATATAGATAGATATACACAGACAGACAGACAGATAGATAGATAGATAGATAGATAGATATACACAGACAGAGAGATATAAATAGATACAGACACAGATAGATAGTTAGAAAGCTGGATATAAACAGAGAGAAAGGAGGGGACAGGTGTAAGGGAGGAAGATAGGGTCATAGATATAGATAAGTAGATAACACACCAAAGACACTACTGTATATGGAAGAAATATTTTAGACTGATAAGATTCACTGACAGATAGATATACATACATACATTACATACATACATACATACATACACAGACAGATAGACACAGCCAGATGGTTATTGAAAAAATTATGATTAAACTTGTGATAATCTAATTCTCTCTCTCTCTCTCTCTCTCTCTCTCTCAGACATCGACGAGTGCCAGAGCGAGGGTGCGTGCAGTGGAGAGGGGGAGGTTTGCATCAACACACCTGGTAGTTACAGGTGTCTCTGTCGCCAAGGATACCTCAAAGGACCGCAAGGAGGATGTGAAAGTAAGTAGATAGATAGATAGACAGATAGATAGATGGATAGATAGATACTGAAGACAGACGTATAGATAAACAGTTAAATAAATGCTGCAGAGAGAGAGAGAGAGAGAGAGAGAGAGAGAGAGAGAGAGAGAGAGAGAGAAAGAGAGAGAGAGAGAGAGAAGCATGGAGATAAATGAGCAATGACACCGGAAGCAATCATCTCTCTGGGCCTTATTAAGCCAATTATCCACCGCGCCTGGCTTAATGACTGGGTAATTACACAGCTGGTTCAATTATCCAGGAGCCTAGTTATCCATATACCTGATTATCCATACACCTGATTATCCATATTAATTATCCACACACCTGATTATCCGTATTAATTATCCACACCTGATTATCCATATTAATTATCCACACACCTGATTATCCATATTAATTATCCACACACCTGATTATCCATATTAATTATCCACACCTGATTATCCATATCAATTATTCATAAACTAATTATCCATATGAATTATCCACACAATTATCCACACAATTACCCACACGCCTAATTATCCATATTAATTACCCACACTAATTACCAACACACCTGACTCTCCACACACCTGGCTATGCACACTTCCGGTTACCTAGATTTTTAATTATGAAGCACCTGAGTTTCTAAAATGCTGTCCGTCACCAAATGCCTAATTACTCACTCGTATATTCATTTTTTTTTACAAATATCTATTAAATCCATCAACCAGAGGGCGTTTTTCGATTTTTTCTCCTCTACATCTATTATGCTTTTATTCAGGTTGAGAGAAATTTTGGAAATAGGAGAATCAAAAATTTTCCATTAATCTTTTTATTACTATATATTTTTTACTCTAACTTGGCCCAAAATTGCCATCTCGCCATCTTGAATGCCGGGTTGTAACAATAGATCAACACTAGAATCTGATGCTAGTCACGAAGAAGTGGTATGGAAGGAATGTAGAGCCGTAGCATTGCCTTCTATTATAGAGCCGTAGCACTGTCTTCTGCCACTGAGCTACGTGAAATAAGCTGCTAAAGGACGAAAATCTGGGCCAAGTTAAGGCGAAAAGACTCTAGGCGACTCTTCTAAAAGGGAGAGGGAGAGAGAGAGAGAGAGAGAGAGAGAGAGAGAGAGAGAGAGACTGGAGGGAGAAAGATTAATAAAAAAAAGCTCTCTCACTGCTAAGATGTTGTGTGTGTTACCCTGAGAAACAGACGATTTCCTTAAGCTGAGTAAAATCGTCTGAGAGGGGTTTTAAGTAAGGTGGAAACGAGGTCGGTTCAAAAGGAGAGTCAGTGTTTGTCTGTCTATATCTATCTGTTTATATCTTGTTTATATCTATTTATCTGGTTATATCTGCTCATATCTATCTTTTTCTTTCTGTCTAATTACCTATGTCCCTGCCTATGTATCTATCAATCTGCTTCTATCTATCTGTCTGTCTATCTCAATTTGTTTCTATCTATATATCTACTTGTTTCTATCTATCTATCTATCTACATACCTGTCTATATATCTGGCCCTTTTTCTAACAACTTCTCCTAAGTGATTTATTTTACTGTTTACCTACGAATTACTTAAATCATTCTAATATCACCAAATTCTGTATAAATAACGTACAAAACGATATTAGCCAGCCGTATCCTAAAGTAAATCGGTAAGGAAGAGGTGTTAGGAAGCTTCCAGAAAGGGCCCGTGACTTCCTTCTTCTCATAAATCGCTTCCAAAAAATAAATCGGTAAGGAGGAGGTGTTTGGGAGCTTCCAAAAAGGGCCCGTGACTTCCTTCTTCTCATAAATCACTTCCAAAAAATAAATCGGTAAGGAAGAGGTGTTAGGGAGCTTCCAAAAAGGGCCCATGACTTCCTTCTTCTCATAAATCACTTCCCAAAAATAAATCGGTAAGGAAGAGGTGTTAGGGAGCTTCCAAAAAGGGCCCGTGACTTCCTTCCTCCCGTAAATCACTTCCTTATTCTTTGCTACATTCACTCTTCAAATTTCGCTTCCCATACACACTTCCAAATTCATTCACTAATTTTCACTACGATATATGATACTCTATTCATTTTTAATTCAAGTAAAATTATCACGTATATATCTTGAATTATGAGTGTAACTGAGAAATCAACACTAGAACACGCAGTCACGAAGAAGTGCTTTGGCGAGGATGTAGGGCTGTGGTATTGTCTTTATTCTGCCACTGAGCTACAGAAAGGACGAAACCCCTCGGCAAGTGAAAGTGAACAAACTATAGCACAATAATAATAATAATAGTAATAATAATAATAATAATAATAATAATAATAATAATAATAATTCAGATGCGAGTGTAAAAGATGCCATATGCCTAGTAATGGTAGTAATGCTATCTGTCTATCAATCTATCTATTTATTTATGTCTGTCTATCTGTCTGTTTCTATATTTACCTGTCAGTCTATCTACTTATCGATTTGTCTGTTTTCTTCTATCTGTTTCTGTTTTTTTTTATTTATATGCCTGTCTTTCACTCCATCTGTCTATCTGCCAACCCCATATACCTGTACATAATCTAGCCTAAATAATACTTCCCTGTCTGACTCACGTGCTCTTCCCAGCCACTGCCCTCATTCACCTACCCTAACCCACACTGACATCCATTTTCCTCATTACCTCACTCGTTCGCCCACTCACCTGTGTCCAATTAACCCACCTGAGCCGAAAAAACGTATTTATTACCTCTGCCGGTGAAGCTGGAGGAGCTTGTGTATTTACCCGTGTCTGTCTGGGTATATCTCAAAAAGTTGTTACCTGATTTCACTGATTTTTTGGTGAATACGTGGGCAGTGATCAAGGAAAAATTATTACATTTTGAGGTTAATACGGATACGGATGTAGAATTATTATTATTATTATCATTTATTTTTTTTTAATGCTGCTTCAGTCCAAACCACCAACAATGATCACCTACTTAACCATTCCTCCTAAACCACCTCCTCTAAGCACCTCCCTAATCACCATTCTCATCTTAATCCTGGTCAACCTGTACAGATGTTCATGAGTACTTGAATCTACACATCTGCGACCACCTGTGTAAAGACTCCCACACACCTGAACCTTACACCTGCCTCCCCAGTCACAATTTTCACACCCACCTCTGATCACAAACCTCTTTAACCCTTCCCTTATCGCCTCCCTAACCACCATTCCAATCCCTTACACAGACATCAACGAATGTCTTAATCCCCATCTACACACCTGCGACCACCTGTGCACGGACGCCAACCCACCTGACCTCTACACCTGCTCTTGCTACCCTGGATACACCTGGAACGAGACTATTAGCACCTGTCAACTGGGTACGTGGTGTGGGTTGGTGGTGGGGTTAGGTGTGGTTAGGTGGTGTGGGGTTAGGTGTTGGTAGGCTGGTGGTGTGGTCATGTGGTGAAATGTAGACAGTGTGGTAAGGTGGTATGGTTAAGTGATGTAGGCAAGTATGACCGGGTGGTGTGGGTAGCTGGTGGAGGGAGAAGGAAAAGGGGAGGTAACGTAGCAAGGTGAGCTGGCTAGGCGAAATGGTTAGCTATTGTGAGCAGGAAGTGTGACGGGGAAATTATATGGTGTGTGCAAGTGACAGGCATTGATTATCCGACTCAATTCTGTAGCTTCTATGGGCGAGAGAGTTACAGAGCAAAATTTAATATACACAAGGGGGATGGGGGAGAAAGAAAAGTGTGTGTGTGTGTGTGTGTGTGTGTGTGTGTGTGTCATAAAAGGCGACTATGTGATGGCAGTGGGGTATTGAATATTAACCCTCTTTGTGGTGCTTGCATGACACAGGAGATGAGATGGAACGTAGACTTCCTCTTTTGATGAAGATGATGATGATAAGGGTATTAATGAAGCCCTTATTTTCATCTAATCCAATCTTAATATTTCCTCTTCCATCCTGACAGACAACGAGACATCAGCGTGCGCGTGCGAGGAGCCTGCGAGAAGCGTGTGTTACTACGAGGACGGCGAGAAACGGTGCGGAGCGAGACCAGGGTACCGTGAGCAGAACGGAACATTTATTGGTGAATTGATTATCGATGGCTTATGTTTCCCTGTCGTTCTACTCATTTATTTATTTATTTATCATTTATTTCATTTTCCACCCTCTCAACTCTGGGACGCCATTCTTACGTACCTCATCTTATCTCCTACTTACCCATCTCCTCCTCCTCCTTCACAATCTACGACTTTTCTCTCCTCCTTTCTCTTTCTCAGGCTATCTTCTTACCTCCCCACCTCCTCCTACTCAAACTATCACTTTTCTACCCCTACCTCCCCATCTCCTCCTCCCTCTCAGTCTGTTTCTTCCTCCTACTTTCTCTTCCTCATACCATTTTCTCCCCTCCCCACCTCCTCCTAAGTTTACCTACTACAGTACTCCTTCCTCCTATTTTCTCCTTCCCAAAACCACTCCTCTCTCTTCCTTTCTCACTCTCTCTTTCCCAGACTATCTCTTTATCTCCCTATCTCCGAAATCTCAATCTACCAACCTTCCCTTCCACCACTTCTTCCCAAACCATCCGTACCTTCGACAACTTGTATAAACGTAAGAATGGTTTCAGATCCCTCTCTATCCCAATCCCACACTGAAAGGGAATCGAAGCCAGTATCTTCACACCCAAGGAAGATCTGATGATGATGATGATGATGATGATGATGATGATGGGCAACAGTACCATCACTAATTATTTAACTTCTACGATTTTCACCCCGTTAGCCCGATGACGTAATAATTCTCTCTCTCTCTCTCTCTCTCTCTCTCTCTCTCTCTCTCTCTCTCTCATTCATACGCGAAGGGTTACACACAGGCCCACATTCTCGTAGGGTATGGAAGCTCCCTAATACCTTCTCCTAAGCCATTTATTCTGCTTATTACACCTTATTACCCTCTTCCATGTTGTATAAATCCTTCCAATATCGCCATACTGCATAAATGATATACAGAAAGACATTAACCAACAATATCCAAAAATATAAATCGCTAAGGAAAAGGTGTTAGGGAGCTTCCTTAAACAACGAGAATACGAACCAATCAGCCATACCCAAAAAATAAATCACTAAGGATGAGGTGTTAGGGAGCTTCCATTGTAACGAGAATACATAGCCTTCATTAACACCTTCGTTACCAGGGGGGGGGGAATTCTTAGGCTAAATAAAATCGTCTGCTACCTGTAAAAATCACCTGAAGAATTAACCTTTCAGTGCTATGACATTTTTAAAGTTAATTCTGGCCACCTGAAGACGATTTTATTCAGCTCAGGAGATGTCTTAGGGAGTGAGGGGGTTAATGAGGCTACACCTGGCCCTTCTACCTAACAAGGTCTCTCCTGGGGTGATTAAAGCCGGCCGGAATAGCAAGAAGGTACAAGGTCATACATGTCAAGGAGTACACAGGACATCAACAACTAACGACAGACAAAAGACAATAACAGACAACAACAGACAAGACAATAGACAACTAATGACAGTCAACAATAGGCAACAGTCAACAACAGACAACAGAGAACAACAGACAACTAATAACAGGCAACAGACAACAACAGACAGCTAATAACAGGCAACAGACAACATACAACTAATGACAGGCAACAGACAACAGGCAACTGACAAGACAACTAATAACAGACAACTAATGACATGCAACTGACAACAACTGACAAGAGACCTTCGTTATGTGTGAAACTGACTAAAAACCCGCTAACACCCAGGAACACTGGTCGCACTGTGCAGAACACAATGGACATCCCAAAATAGCGGTCCCTATTATACGGTGTGAGTCGACGAAGCCACTTTCTTCTTTATTGAGTTCACCCCACTCGGCTGGCCACAACCAAGGTCACTTGTTCCGACTCCCTAGCAGACGACGGCTTTATCAGCAACAATGGACGTGAACCAGCTAATGAATTTTGTATTGTGTATTGCAGTCCTCACTCTGCAGGAAGAGGAAGAAGCCTCTGCAACAGGGCAAAAAGAAGAAAGAGAGTTTTTTGGAGGAGAGAATGGCTCCCAGGAAGAGAATAAGGCAGCCAGTACACAAATCTGGCCCAAGAACTGGCCTCCGAAGATCATGAGAGTTTCAGGAGATGGATGCGAGTTGACCGAATCCAATACAGTTACCTGTTAGAGTTTGTGAGACCTGCCACCAGCAAGATTCATTAAAATATGTAGAGGGCAGTTACACTTCAGAAGTGTCTAGTAATAACACTTCGTCATTTGGCGATGAGTTCTATTACAAAAGATTATACAAAGTTGACTAAAGGTAGTAAAATAATCGTAAAAATTCTTATTACGGTTACTATTCTGACTCCGGAGTTCAAGACAGCAGACGACACACATTACTCGGCCACAACCAGGGATAAACTCTTGAGAACAGGGAGACTATGCGAAGTTTTGGACAGCGTCAGTGAGCGTGTGCGTCCACGAATGGGTCTGATGGCGTTCCGCGCTTGGCTGTCCACAACCCTCGCGCGGCAGTGATTCCAGACGTCCACGGCCAATTTTGACGTCCACGGATCCCTGTGATAGCGGCTTGACTGATCTCCAGCCAGGGGTAGGATTACAGGGTAGGCAGAAAGCACACTTCAGTCTGTACAGCTATCAGCAAAAGTTCGCCGACAAACCTCCCTCAGCAATGCCCCCAGATTTCCATATTTCTCACGCGTCTCCAGTATATCAAACGCGGTGTCCAGGCATCTCGAAATGAAATGAATGGATCTTGTATTTGGCTCCCTTTTGTATTGTTTTTGTTTTTTCTTGGAAGGAACGGTTTGCGGGCTCCTGGCCTTTGGTTCCTTCTTTCTTGCATTAAAAAAAAAAAAGCGTATTCCTTTTCTTCATACTTTTTACTTGTGTTTTTCCTACTGCTACCGTGTAAGAAAGTGTTCATGTAAAGCTTTCCATTGCCACAGCAGGCGGAGAAACGTCAGCGAACGTTTCCTCATGCCTATAACTCATGCCAAACTCCCGCCAACCACTTCCCACCATCCGCCCTTCCTCCGCAGATCGCCACGAGTGTGGGGTGGAGGCGGAGGTGCGGGCGTGGTGCGGGGAGGGTGGAGAATGCGTGGAGGGCGTGGGGGGCTCGGCCTGCGTGTGTAAGGAGGGCTACACCAACGACACAATCAACCACGGCCAATGTATACGTAAGATTTTTTTCTTTTTTTAAGAAAAACAGAGGACGGAAAAAACAAGTAAAAAAAAAAATAATCCCAGACAATTATAGGTGTCCTTCGTTCCTAATGGTTTCAGTTTCGACTCATACTATCGACTGAACCCTATGATCAGTTTCACTTGTGGTTCATACTGGCGACTGAAGATCACCCTGTTTCACCTCTCTCGCAACTGTGGTCCTAAAATCAGTGTCAGTTTAATGTTAGAGAATGTAATGAAAAAATGTGCTTCAGTTTCGTCACACAATAAATGTAATAACTAAAGCTACTCAATAAACGTAATAAATGTAATTAAATAACTGAAGCTATTCAATAAATGTAATGAATGTAATGAAATAACTGATGCTACTCGATAAATGTAATAAATGTAATAACTGAAGCTACTCAATAAATGTAATAAAATAACTGAAGCTACTCAATAAATGTAATAAATGTAATAACTGAGATAATAAATAAGTGAAGCAACTCAATAAATGTAATAACTGAGATAATAAATGTTATAAATGTAATAAGTGACGCTATTCAATAAATGTAATAAAATAACCTACACTTCAATAAAGGTGATAAATGTAATAACTGGCGCTACTCGATAAATGTATAACTGATGCTGTTACGAAAATTCAATAAAATTAGTAACGCTGCTCAATAAATGTAATATATTATTCTACTCAAGAAATGAAATGACGCTGCAATTTTTTATCTGTACAGGTGTGGAGTGTACAGAAGGCATCCTGGACGGCTCGCAGTGTACAGGTAATTGCTATTAACACGAAATATATAGAATAAATAATAATAATAATAATAATAATAATAATAATAACATCGGTAATACTACTACTACTACCAATAATAATAATAATAATAAATGAATATTAGTGTCGAAGGTTTAAGAGTACAGTACAGTAATTCAGGTACTAAACGACAGTCGATAAGCATAAAATAATTGCACTTAAGTATTACAGGAAATGGGACAAAAAAACAATGTGGATGAACTAATAACGAAATGAATAACGCTTTTCACTAGAGAACGTATTTTTTAAAATATATTTCGGCTCCACTAGAAGTTTCATCGCCTCTGAAGGGACCTTTCTGTTGCGTGGAGATAGAAACATGCTTCATTAGTCCCTTCACGACAGATTCTCTCCCTTAAGATGAATAAACTCGTCTGGAAACTGCGTGTCAAAGATGAACAATTCGTCACTCGATCGTACGAACAGTAAAGACTAAATTTATGACTATTTTGCTGTTTACTTATCTATTTCCATTTTACTTTGCTTCGTCCTTTGTGTGTGTGTGTGTGTGTGTGTGTGTGTGTGTGTGTGTGTGTGTGTGTGTGTGTGTTTTATTTAATTTTTTACTCCGTCGTTTTTGCAGATCCCGTCACCAAGCAGTGTCGAGACCTGGCCTGCCCGGCGCCTCTCACCTGCGGAATTAGCAACGAGGATCGGGGGGAGTGTAGGTGCGGGAGTGTGTGTCAGGGGGTGAGGGGGGTTAACGTCACCTCCAGCGTGTGGCAAGGCACGCTAACCATCACACCACCGCCCCTCACCCACACCTCACTTCCTGTTCAACTCATCGAGGCTGTAAGTTTGGTCATTTACTCGTCTCTCTGTTTCTTCCCGTGTCTGTTCATCTTGTCGGTCAGTTTGTATCAGTGTATCTCTGTCCATCTGCTCTTGGTTAGGTGGTGTGGGTGTGTGGGTGGATGGTGTGGGTAGATGTGTGGGTGGATGGTATGGGTAGGTGGTGTGGGTGGATGGTGTGGGTAGGTGGTCTGGACGGATGGTGTTCCTCTCATCCTTGGTGGGAATGGATGAGAGACCAACATAAGCCAGCCAGACTACCCACGAATAAGAAACTGATGTCTAACGCGAGCAATATTCGAAAAGATAAAAATAAAAACACGACGAACAAAGTGACGGATGTGAGGCTTCAGTTCAAAGAAAGGAAGAAAAAAGTCTGCGCATGCGTTCTAGACACTAACACATGAGCACTTTCCATCTACTGTATACTGCGTAGCTTTGACATAGGCCATTATAGGGTAGAACTTTCACTAATCATACCGTAGTTACAGTCGCCATTACACTATAGCTCTCTTCACTCAGCACTCTTTCTCTGTCCCCTCCTCATCTCCAATTTTCTGTTTCCACTGCTCATTTTCTTCCCCTTCTCAACCCCCCATCCCCCTTTTTGTCCTCTTAATCCCTCCATCAACCCTTCCTCATCCATTTTTCTCACCTAGACTCTTCCATCAAACCTCTACCTCCTTCGATGTTTATCAAATTCTTCTTCAGTTAATTAAGAAGGTCAGTAAAAATAATCGGCAACACTCATTACGCTTGCTGAGGGGCCGTGCTCAGTAAGTGGCCCCAAACAACACACGCACCATGGCGACTAACAGCATCACAAGTTTCATCACATCACACTGTACATTTTCAATCCTTCACCCACCACCCCTCTAAATTAAAGACACGAAGACAAGAAACACTAAAGTAATCAATCATAAGAAGATAAACAAGGTAGGAGGATAACGCAGAGGATGGTTGATGTAATGCGTGCGTCAGAGAAAGAAACCGCAGATATCACTAGAGAAGGTAAACAAACATTCCTACCTTCGCTTCCTCTGATGACACCTTGACTCACTCCTCCTTCCTACTCGCTCCATCACCTCGCACAGATATTGCGTTCACGTCTCTTCCACAAGCACACTCTCAAGTCCTCGATAAAACACGACAAAACAGATAAACTGAGAAAACGCGAGAGCTCCGTAGACCCTTCGTGGACGGGTTGGGAGCACTAGCCACTATAGTAGGACTCGCGCACGTTTGCGGCTGTGGTGTGGCCCGCACCTGTGTACAGTGTTGCCACGTTTTCTATACCGTTATCTCTCTCTCTCTCTCTCTCTCCTGGCGGGAAATGTGAGCCACCCTGAGTACTTTTGATTCTTTTATAAGTTATTTATAATTGTGCTTTCATTTGTTAATTTGGTTTTGTTATATTTAGTAGTAGATGGAGTGTCAAAGTTACTGTCTGCTGAGAGGTTTGTTACGTTACTGATTCATACACCCCGACGTAGTGGGGTGTGGGTGTAGGTGTGGGTGGGAGTGTGGATGTGGGTTTGTTGGGGTGGTGGTCCAGGGGGAGGGAAGTGTGAAGGGGATTTGACCTGAGACACCCAGGAGGGATTAAGAAGGGAGGGAAGGGGAAGGGCTGGAATCACCTACCACATGGCGGGAAATGTGAGCCACCCTGAGTACTTTTGATTCTTTTATAAGTTATTTATAATTGTGCTTTCATTTGTTAATTTGGTTTTGTTATATTAAGTGATGCCGACAATGCATTCAATGCATGCCTCTCTCCCTCTCCCTCTCCCTCTCTCTCTCTTTCTCTTGGGACATTGAATCTCCTCATTCTCCCTTGGGACATTTATTTTAGGCCAGATGGATGTGTATTGCCACTCACAAGAATTATATGAATTATTTCTTTTACTTTGGATATTGGCATATTTCTTCTTTTTTCAGGCTCATTATCTTATATCCATAACTGTGATATTATTACCCACCCTAAAACTACGCTAAAAACCATTAAAAGTGACTACAATATCTTTTAGCAACACTGTACAATATGTGTGCCATGTTTCTGTGTTACTGTATAAATATTTTATGCATAATTAGATTACTGTTGATTCATCCATCAAAATACACAAGTGTAAGTTTTATTCATCTGAATTTATCGAATTTGTGATGCCTTGTACATAAATAGCTTCCGTTTCACATCGCAAGTTGAGGAAACGTGGCACCATTGTAAACAGGTGCGAGCCACACCACAGGCGCTTGCGGGCGCAAGGCCGACTATAGCGAACATGGGCAGGTTGAGGCTGGGCATAAGGCGTGACGTCATGGGATCCAGCCAATGAGAGCCTTAGTTCAGCTTCTGTACATTAAATGAATTGCTCCTGCTTCCAGCGACGGCAGAATCTCCACACGTGTATAACCTCACATCATCATGGCCAAAATCTCCCTTATTTTTCTCCATTCTGATCTATTACTTCTTATCACACACACACACACACACACACACACACACACACACACACACACACACACATTAAAGTGAATTTGTTGTAACCTGACAACGATTCCAAATCCATTTCAGCCAACTCCGTCTAATAAATAAAAAACGTAACCAATTAACTTTCATCACCTCCTCATAAACCCCTCAGCAGATCCGAACAATATCGAAGTCCCCTGTCATCAAACCCTAAGAACACAGAAAACGAGATGCGTCATTACGGCATTGAAATAACCAACTACCTCTTCCTTTTACCATCCTTCTTGGTGAGGCCTGCACGTGGTGGCGCTGTGTACCTTGGGCGGAACAGCTGCAGCGTCCACTCGGGAGCCAAACCTCATCATATTTCCCTTCACCTCGCCGTGGGAAAGACCTTTATCCGACCCTGGTGAGGTGCTGTCTACCACAAAGGGGCGACAGATCCCTACATGGTGAATGCACTGTGCTGTACCTGTAAGACGGTCCCGCAGAAGCAATGTTTACCTGTGGTCGACGGGTCTACTCAACCATAAAGAATGGTATTGAGTAACAGTAACAACCCTTCTTTACACCGCTCAACAGCTGGGACGGTCCTTCGGTCGGGAGAACATCGAAGTCCTCTCCATCAAACCGCGAGAGAGCAGAAAAAGAGACGCATCACCAAAACCCCTGCTGGTGAGTTTCCTGGTGGTAACCCCTCGACCCGACATGGCCCAGGAGGTGTCAGTGGTCATCAAGGGTCAGTGCCAGGACAGTCAGGTCACGCCAGGGTCATGTGTGCTGCCTGGCGGACTCATGGTTCAGAAAGACTCCATCACGGTGCAAGAGAGAGGTAAGAGTCAAAGTAAATGTGAGGATAAATTATATGATTATTTGTGTTGGTGATAGCACACTTAAAAATTCACTGTCACTATAGAGATAGCCTTTACTGAGAATTATTTGTGTTGGTGATAGCACACTAAAATATTCACTGTCACCATAGAGATAGCCTTTACTGATGATAAACTAGAAAACATTGGACCGTCTCATGGTTGAAAGAACTCTCAGTATTTTATTCCAACACTCAGACGATTTTATTCAGCCGAAAGTGAGTCATAGCAGCCCGAGAGTGTCAATACTGTCACCATTAGCTCTCTCATGACCAGGACAGCTCTTGTATTTTCAGTTAATGATAGAGTCTTTAGTCAGCTGTGAGTGAGTCATAAGGGACTGTTAAATAAGTGCTAAACAGAGGTATATTTTCTTCACTTTGCCTAAAACTTCCACATCTCCATCTTGAACGATCGAGCTTTAACAGATTAACTCTAGCTGCCTGTATGAAGCTAGTCACGAATAAGTGCTCTGAAAAATGATGAAGAGCCGTGGTACTATCTTACCCTACCACAAAATAACGGGAAATTAAGTGCCAAAGGATGAAACTCTCTGCCAAGTTGAAGTGAACAAACTGTAGCAACTCACAAACCTAGCATGAAATAACAACAGAACTGCCTATTAGGATTTTGGTTACGTCCTCACCGCCTCCACTTCGGCAGACCCTTGTTCGGATAACCCCTGCCCTGCCGCCGCAAATCTAGTGTGCCGAAACCGAACTGACGTATCCGGACGCTTCCAGTGCACCTGCAGCCTCGGGTACCTGAAGACGGAAGGGGACCACACCGGAGGCTACTGCAGGGGTGAGTAGGGGATGAAGGATGGATGATAGGGAGTGGCAGGGTGGTAGGATTGTGTGGGATGATGCAGTGGTTGGGTAGGGTAGGATGGGATGGGATGGTAAGGGATGATGGGGTATGGTGGGATGGTGTGGAATGGTGAAGTAATTGGTAAGGGTGGGGTGGTGAGGTATGGTGGGATCGTTAGGTATGGTGATACTGCGAGGTATGGTAGTATGGTAAGGTGAATAGAATCAAGGAAATGAGGACTGAAAACACACACACACACACACACACACACACACACACACACACACACTCGTCCATTTAACCATCTATTCATTCATTGCAGACATCAACGAGTGCAACAACAGCAGCAACAACCCATGTGCAGAGAACCACGAATGCATCAACACTCCAGGTGGATATATGTGCAGGTGAGACTGGGCTAATTTAGGGCTGTAGGAGTTCCCGTAACACTTCTATCTTAGCGATTTATTTGGATATTACTCCTTAGCGTTCTCTTATTGTTTCTCTCTCTCTCTCTCTCTCTCTCTCTCTCTCTCCAAAAATCACCCAATATAACTACTCTATATGTTCAGTTTATGTGTTACAGTTTGAACATCCTTCGCCTAAACACCAAAAGGCAAGCGCAAATAGACCCAGAGCCCGACACAAAAAAAATGGGTGATAGATTGACGGAAAGATATACTTATAGATAGATAGACAGGTAGACAGATAGAAAAGGAGAGAGAGAACTATTATTATTATTATTATTATTATTATTATTATTCATTATCCTTTTTTTCATTTTTCAGATACACCAATGGATGGACAATCGCCGGAGGTAAGGATTATTTTCAGCAAACAGATAAAAATTCATGTCATTAAAAATTTGACCAAGTTAGACTAAAAGGAGTATACCAACTTAATTCTAGATCAAGTTAGAATTAAAAAAAAAAAAAAAAGGTACACGAACTTAATTTCAGATCAAATTAGAGTAAAAAGGAGTATACTAACTTAATTCTAGATCGAGTTAGAGTAAAAAGAGTAAACCAACTTCATCTTTCCATCGTGCATTTTTCTCCTAACACAGCAGCATCAGTTCCATCACATACCAGTCTCTTCTTCCACCTGTATGCTCTCCTGTGTTCTCCTCACCCTGTCCTCCGCCTCATGCAAACAAAACGATTTAGGACTTGTTTTTATGCTCCCTGAAGCACCGTGATATGAGGGAAGCAAATCCCCCGCCCCCCCCCCTACTTTCACCACAAGACTCTCAATGAATATAAACATTTAACTCATAATTATATATACCATATACTCTCTCTCTCTCTCTCTCTCTCTCTCTCTCTCTCTCTGTATATATATATATATGTAAACATATAACTCAAACATTTTAATCTAGGGTCAGACTAAATGCTGACTTTCACTTCCGGCCCTTGTCAGTTTTGTCAGTTCAGGTGCATACCTTTCCACCCTTTGCAGGTATTCTTTCTGTCTGTCTGTCTGTCTGTCTGTCTGTCTGTCTGTCTGTCTCTCTCTCTCTCTCATACAGTACATTTTTACCTCTTCATCCCGGGGACTTTTAAAATTCTTGATACCTCCTAGCTATTATATACTACTTTCAAAGGATTTTTTTTTAACTGGAGGGGTTCAGTAAAGCCTTCATTAACCCCTACACTACAAGAGATTCATTGAAAGTTGGCTAAAATGGTCTGACGGTAGCCTGGTTAAATTGAAAACGAGTCCTCGGGCTGAAGGGATTTAATAAAGCTCCTAATTCATGCAGTAGTTCTTTTTTCTTTTCTTTCTTTCTTTTTCTTTGTGTCATAGCTCGTGCAAGTAACCAATTTTATTTATTTATTTATTCATTTATTTTTTTGACAGTTGAAACCTTGAGGAACATGACCATCGCATTCGGCATCCTCTTCTTCCTGACTCTGTTCCTTTGCATTGGACTCATTTACCTGTGAGTATGCAATTTTTTTTTTTTTAAATAATTTTCAGGTATGGTAAGTCCTTCAGTCCGGTCTGTGTGTGTGTGTGTGTGTGTGTGTGTGTGTGTGTGTGTGTGTGTGTGTGTGTGTGTGTGTGTGTGTGTGTGTGTGTGTGTGTGTGTGTGTGTGTGTGTGTGTGTTCTCGCTTCCTTTAGACAGTCATACTCATCTTAGGCGCGGCTTTTCGAGCTGGGGGGCGGGTTACGTGCAGCCTTCATGAACTCTAAACCACCATGAAGCTCTACGGGGCTCTGGTAAGTCACGAAGCTCTACGGAGGCTCAAAGGTGACTATGGTTATCTAGAGGTAGTAAGAACAAAGTACAAAGGACGCCATCTTACTGGACAGGTAAATAATCAGTAAAGCAATAACAGGTGGGAAAAGCATAACCAGTACAGGTGGGCAAAGGTACTAAGATGGTGAAATGGTTAAATGGGGATGTGGAAAATAAAAATAAATAAAGGTTACGATAAATACCTGATTCTTAACATGATTCTTTATCGATGCAACTCACCACTAACTGATTCTACACGGGAGTTGGTAATCATCACCTAAATTCATTATATTTATGTTTAACTATTAATTACTAACGACGCAACAAGAGTTAATATTCTGATCATTAATTTTCTAAGTGATATTCCACCTCTATCGGCCAATCAGCTTTCCTTCTCGACAGAGGTTAAGTAGATTATGGGATTATGATAAGGACTGGGAGGTAGGACTGGCAGTGACTTTCCCTCCTTTTTCTTCACTTAATTTTTATCGTGTAACTTTAACAACTTATTACCAAACTCTAAAGTACGTTTCATATGCATTATATTTAAAGTCCATAGATGTCAGTTATTATTTAGCCATTATTTATTTATTTATTTATAACGTAACACTTTTTATCACTATGGCGGTGGTGAGACGGGCAGTGGGGGAGAAGGATGTTCATGGGTTCACACGTGCAGAGGCGATGTTGGATGGATGTGTAATGTGGCTGAATGTGGGGCCTGGAGGGTGCTAGGACTGTGATTGGGGAGCTGAGAGGAAGGATGGGACTGGAATGTATTGGTCTGTGATGAGGAGGGATAGAACGAGATGGTTTGGGCATGTTGATAGGACAGAGGATGACATTTGAGCGCAGAAGGGAAGAAGTGTGAACGTCGGGGGTAGGGTTGTGAGAGACGGACCGAAAAAGACGTAGGACGAGGTCTCAGAGTGTGACCTCAGGGATAAGGGACTGGATAGGGATGCTGCCAGAGATCGAGCAGCGTGGAGAGCCGCCATTAGGTGACCAATCATGTCCTGTATTCAATTTTAACCTCTTCGTTACCATTTCCAGGCTGATGAAGAAGAACAAGAGCCAACGCGAGCTGGTTCCCATGACGATGACGGGTAACAGTGCATTTGAAAACGCGGCGTACAAGTGACAGGAGGCTCACCCGCGCATCACCAGACCTGCGCAGTATATGAAGGAGGATGAGGAGGACGACAGCTGAGGATAGGAGGACGAGGATAGGGGAAAGTGAGGCGAGTGGATGAGTTGACGAAAATCTATGCTAAAATACTGGACGGACAGAAATAAGGAATAGAAATACTGTTATGAGAAATCCAGACCCACACACCAAAACCCGTATTTAAGGAGGGTGAAGAGGGCAGCTGGGGATGGAATAGGAGGAACGGAGGAAATAAAGACGAATGGACGAAATGAGGAAGAAAAGAGGACAAACTTAGGATGCTGAAACACTGGATAACTTAAGATATGGAAAAAAAAAAATAAGGATATTGGAACTCAGAACGAAATAAAGAGAAATACAACGGAATATTTTAAAATGCTGGACCATTGACGAGAAAGGAAATGGGTAGAAATTAAGGATTCTGAAACACCGAACGAATTAAAAGTGATC
>NC_137053.1:3182500-3302500 GCF_032717465.1 Coenobita brevimanus | reverse complement strand
TCAGACAAAAGCAACACACACACTCCTGTTAATTTTCACATAGTTCTCCGTAACTCTAAGTGGCTTTGTATATGTCCAAGCACCTCTTCATGAGCGATTTAGTTTGCATATTTGTAAATCATCTTGACAATCTTACATTTCATCTATCTCACGTTTTTTCACTCTATCTATCGCCAATCGATTTCATTCAGATTAGGAGAGACTTTTCTAACTGGAGACGGGCGATAATTGTGAACCCGGTGGATTGGAGGCTTAAATTACCCTTCTCCTGCAGTCCACCATCAGTAAAGGAGAGAGAGAGAGAGAGAGAGAGAGAGAGAGAGAGAGAGAGAGAGAGAGAGAGAGAGAGAGAGAATTTTTTATCGAACAACAATACATTTTCAACAAACTAACCCAATATGACGCTAATAAAAAAAAAAAAAAATAGTCCAGTATGATCAGATAAGGAACCTCCCTAATACCTCATCCTAAGCGATTTATTTTGCTTATTGCACCTTACCACCCTTTCGTGTGTTGCATGTTATTCTAATATTGTCATACTCTGCCTATATGACGTGCAGAATTATTATTAACCTGACATATCCGAAAATAAATTGCTAACGAAGAGGTGTTGGGGAGCCTTTTAATCGGCAAGAATACGGGCCCTAGAATTTCCTGCATATAAAAAAACAAGTGCAAAAATGGTACAAAGAACAGTATCCTAGGGTGGGATTCTCGACGATGTTTACCATGGATTTTCTGTCCTAACCTAACTGTGTTTTTTCGCAGGAAGAACTAGAGACCTGGAATATTTAAGCTCGTTTCCTTCTTTGTCCCGTCCCCCCTCCCCCCATCCCCCCAAAAAAAAACTGACGGTTTTTCTGTCGTAACCAAGATTTTTTTTTTTTTAATAATCAAAGAACGAAAGATATGGAAAAACTCTACTGTCGTTGTATATCTTGCAAAAAATAAATACCTATGACAATCCCCCCCCCCCCGGCTTCAAAAGATCGTTCATCACTCTTCTCCTTTCCAGCGACCCTGCATGTATCCTCGCTAACCTTGTCACTTCCGTCCCTGCTGACCCTTTGACCGCTGTGAGAACACGTAATACTCCTACTGTTCATTCCCTTAAGCTGATATCGCTAGGTGAACGTGTGACTTAGCCCTGTGACCTTGACCTTTGACGTATTATTCTAAAAAAAAGTAGGTTTCATCTTTGGCTGACTCTCAACTGTTACCCACTTTGGTTATAAACACACACACACACACACACTCTCATGCTCTGCGAGCGGGGTGTAAAAATGGAATACATGGTGGGGGTGGGCGATGGCGAGTGAAATGTAGCTAAAAGATATTTGATCACCTGTCAGAGTGAATTTACACGGCGAGCGAACGTGAACAGACACTAGCGAACGTTGTAATGGGCATGTGTGGCCGATCTGGCGAGCATAATCGAACATGAAAGAGTTTGTATGAATATTCGAATCAGTGTCATCATTTTTTTCCCCTCAAGAGCCCATGGATGTCAATAATTTCAGCACATGCAACTAGATTTTCTTCCCTTGATATCATGGTAAGTGACTACTAGTGAGGATACTGAAACCTTCATCTACTACAGAGGTCCCAGAACAAGAACGATTGTTCACGGAAGTATACACTTTTTTTTTTTTTATTAACAATAACAACTGAGGAAGGAAAACAAACGGATAAAATAAAAATTAATACTGCACTATCATATATGCCAACGTTAGTGAATGCTTGCAAGGCAGTGTTTGTTAACGTTCTTTCGCTAATTGTAAGTCCACCCTTACATTTAACATTCAGGTAGACCTGTTACTTGTAAAGCGCGAAATTTCTAGCCAGCCAAACGAATGGACTGTAAGACTGAACATGATCTAAGACAGTTTTGCCTAATCTAACCTAACCTAGAGTGAATTTCGGGTCCGAATCGAGAGATAAGGCAGGGCTCCTCTATGCAAGTGGGAGTGTATTTAAAATCTGTTATGAAAATGCTTTCAAATTTTGCTGAAGAAAAAAAAAAAAATCTTAAAACGTCAGCCTATGCCCCTAGTTATTTCCACAGCAGTGTTACACAACATTTGTACAGTATTACTCTTCTGAGAACATATGATTTTCTAAACACCTATATGTTTGACACCTCCACCGAGGACAATCATGTTCACAAATTAATAAAACTGGTATCACATTGCTATAGTATTATTAGGGTACATCACATGAATAAATTTATCACAGTCGAAGCTACTGGTACTAAAGTAAGAAAGCGGCTGGCTAAGTTGATTGTACATATTTTAAAAAGAAAAAAATATGGAAGTATGCTTATGTACTGTACGGTATATGTAGATGTGTAAGTAGTACTGTACCGTTAAGAGCTAATAGATTATGACAGTTTTTTACTGTATATAAAATGCTTACCCTATATACTTTATGATCGCGAAGTATACATTATTTTCATATATTTGCTCTTTCCATCGACTTCTATATTATCTTTACCATCATAATTAAACAGACATTAGGTTAAGGCGGTCACAAAACACACACACAGAAAGGTATGTTCTGCACTGCAGCAACCTACGACGTTGCTTTATTGGATTAAAGGTATCACTATAATTCGTAGAACTAGGCAGAAAAAAAATCTTAATCTACATACATCTATCTGTCTATTTATCAATCTATCTATATCTACCTATCTATATATATATTCTGTTCTGTATTTATATTATGATACACCGGTATATGTATACAAAGAAGGGAAACAGAGAAAGCAAGTAAAAACAATGGAGGCGACGAGAGCAGGTGATTCAATATGGTAACACGCTCGCTGCGCAGATAGCCCCGACATATTAGAGCTCAGTGGGTACTCTTGTAATAACATAATCCAGCACTGTACCTTAAATAACTGTAGGCCACGCAGTTACATCATATACCTCGTACTAGGTTATCCAGTTAGGCATGAGAACATGCGAGGCACCCACGTAGTTAGGGTGTTGTATCCTCTGAACCCCATCCAGACCTCCTTCCCCCGATAAGTATTTAAATAAACATGACAAAACTAAATTTCAATTATCCCCATGCTTAGTACCTACCGGTAATACCGTAGTGGTGATGATCACAGTGATGAATAACTCTCCTCAGACGATATCGTTTGAATGACAAGCGGGTGCGTCGGCAACCTTCACAGACTTGGCAGGTATAGATGCTTTACCACCTTAATTTGCAGTTTTCTTCAGTTATTTCTTTACCTTTGCACTTCACTGGATTCTTCGAGCATTTTCGGACTCCGCTTTCAAATTTCGATTTTTTTTTTCTTTTACGTGGTGAAAAGCGTTTACACAACGGCGTCAAAGAAAGCTTGACGCCTTCTTGTAGTGCTTGATGACAGACGGACGCCGTACCCTTAGGACCTACTTACCTAAACCTAACTTCGATTAGCCCAGCCAACCTAATCCAACCTATTATATGGTAATCTAACCAAATATATCCGAACCTAACATTTCCTTGTTTTTTGATGGATCCTCTTGATACTCGAAAACGCACTTGGACACTTTAACAAGTTATATTTTAGCTTGGATATGATACAGCTTATGATGATGTGATTTATTTAATTACTACAACTGTGATGGAGAAGATATTTAAATATGCCAATATGAAAACCGGCAGCCGAAAAGTCTCATTTGATGAACGGGTGTCTGCCACTCGGTGTTAGCTACTTTCTCTCCCTGCCTCCAGCATGTCTGCTCGGCATCCGTGATATTTGTAACATCCCATACAGTTGAGGCTTAAAAACTGCTAGCCACTGGAAAAAAAAAAAGTTTAAAAGTGACATTTTATTAGTCACTTTCAGCATACCCATATAATATTTGCATGACGACATCAAAAGGGGGAAATGTAGGAACAGCACCATATGATAAGCCAAAGTAGAGTTAGTGGCTAATGTTGAGTCAGGTTCAGTTTTATCAGGGGCCGGCATTCACATAAAAAACATGCTTTTGACACGCCAGCAGCAGGACAAGTTTGTCATGGAGTGTTCAGTATATTTACAAGTAGAATGAAGTTTTTGAAAACACAAAAATCAGATTAAGCACAGTCCCTGACAGAAACATATAGAGTACACACATTATTCACGTAAGTTGGTGTCAGTACCTTTTGAATGCCTCTGAGATCTTCGAGATGACAGAGAGCAGTGCATGCAGCAGTGGGCTTGTTAAGCACTAGTCAGGGGGCAGGGTAGCACACTAGTCAGAGGGTGAAGTACTGTATGGGAAACAGATCTTGAAAGTTACAAAACACTTCACAGTGTTAAGCTACTCAATACTTTTCTGAGTTGCAATGCTTGATCAGTTGCTTACTTTTCTCGGTGGGTGTGCTGTGAATAAGGTCTGAACCCCATGTATGGTGGTGGGTGCTGTATCCTTTTTACTCTAATGTGGACTAGAACTGTCATCTCCATCTTGAATATACTGAGTTGTAACAAGAGATTAATATTAGAATATGATGCTAGTCATGAAGAAGTGCCATGTAAAGAAAGTAGAGCAGCAGTCTTGTCTCACTCTGCCATTGAGCTACAAAAAATAAGCTGCTACAGGACAAAAATCTGGGCCAAGGTAATAGGATTATATAATAACAGGCCTCAGCACACTCACACCCTGCCGATTCTACTGACAGCACATATAACACGATCACTGCAGCACTTCCACATGCATCACTCTTCCTACAGACATACCTTCTCCATCTGTACTTTGCCAGCATGAAGAAGGGCTTTTGGCTATCACTCACAGTTCTGCAGTGGACTAAATATGGACTGATATCAAAACAGTAAAACTTTAACATTAGTGTTCAATCACCAACTACATCCAACAGCAATGATCACAATATCAGAGGAATGGTACTAGTTTTAAAAAATTTAGGCATGTTGTACTTTACCTGTTGAGTATATTAGTGCAATAAACAACTGCTATTCTATATCCACCCTCCAAACCTGTATACATTATCTCCGTAGAGAGTGTATGTGCCTGAGGCTAAGGTACTTCATCCACACATTAAACTGAAAATGGCTAGTCACTAGTCAGGGCTGTATTATAATCATGAGAAATGGCTTGAACTACCCAGTGCAAATGAACACTGACACGCAACACCGAGCTCGAATGCACTGAATCACCTCATGAACTGGTGCCTATTTCTTGGCATCAATTACACTTAGAAATATAAATAAATAAATAGGATATGAAAAAGTATAAATAAATACATCAAATTTACTAGTCCACTTTGTACATAAGCCATGGCTAGCTATTATATACAGAAATAAACTACAGTATTCCCTTTAAAAATATTCAAAGGTACACATCTGATGCATATCTTCCCTGCCCAAGTTTGAAGGTGCACATCAGTGTAAAATGTTTGGCTTTTCACAAATAAAATGAAACAAAATATACTAAACACTGGTTAAAGAATTTGTTACTAGTCAAACAGGATATCGGTATATATAAAAAGGAGTGTAATCACAGTTACCTATTTGTATTTGTTGTAGATAGTGTTTACAACTGCTTCTCAGATACAACCAGCAAAATTCAACAGCCTCCTTAGTACAAAGCCTGGAGATTGAATTTCATACACTTAGATTTTCAAAGTAAGCCTCCCCTCAAAAAAAAAAAAAAAAAAAAAAAAAAAAAAAAAATGTATGGAATACCCATAAAAAAACATTTAGGAACTGGCAATTAGTAAATTCTTGAAATAGTTAAACTGATCAATGAACTAAAGATGACAATTTCTGTCCCTCAATGTAGTAATTGGTACTGTAGTAACATTTAAACAGTAATGAATATATACATCAGGTGAAATCAAATGATACTGCCACTATGTGATCAATTCAGAAGCTCCAAGAGGGAGGCAAAATGTCAGATGATCTTAAATAATAAAACCACTGCCAGTATTTTTTTCTTCTCAGCTAATTATTAACAACTTCCTAGTGATCATTAAAACCTTTTAGAGGGTACGGCTTCACTTATGTACGGTACATACTTCTGGTAACCACCAGTTGATTTATTCACCTGAAGGAAACCCATCCTCTAAAGCATACCGGTAGCCCATAACTCGATGAACCCTTCAAAGAGTAGGGCCTCACTTGAGTAACAATATTTATTCTGGCTACTGGCCAGTCAGTTTATCCAGCTGAAAGAAAAGTCTGCCATCTAAATGGTTAACCTCTTCTGACCAAAGATGCATTTCTTATAACCTACCCAATGCCATACATTTTAATTCAGAGTACAGGAGACCCATCCGGCTGAAGAGGTTAAAAATAATCTCCAATTGTCCCTTCAACCCAAGGATGTATGGTACTTTGTATTTTATTCTAGTTAATGCTAGGTGATTTAATTAACCTTAAGAGACCCCTTGGGCTGAAGGAGTTAAGAATATACATCTGTAACAACAGACACAGGTCAATTAGCATGAAGGCAAGCACGACACATAGTGTCACCACCACAAAATACCTTAGTAAACTATATACCAGTGCTCTTTACCAGTTTAAATGCTCAGGTACAGTAATGTAATATTCCTTCTACTGTTACACAGCATCCTTAAAATGTATAACAATAAGGAATCTAAGTGAGGCAAGGTTAAGATGACAGCAAATGTAGTAAAAACTTTTCAACATTCACATAAATATAACAGCATTGGCCTAAACAGCAGAGAAAGTGGAAAGGGATCATTAGGGGTAAAAAACTTGTCAAATAACAAAACAATTACATCATACAGAAAGAACTCTACTGTATCTCTCTGTGAAGTACTTTGAGACTTGTACAAAGAATTATATACAAATAAGCTAATCAGTCATTGTTGTCATTTTCATTCTCACTACTAGAGTCACTACTAGAAGAGGAAGAGGAGGAATCACTAGATGAAGATGATGACGATGATGACGATGACGATGATGATGACGAGCGCTGACGTTGACTTGGCGATCTGGCTGGTGTGTGAGAATCAGTGTCATAGTTGCTATAGTATTCATACAGGTCAGCATGTGGCTGTGGCTGTGGCTGTGGCTGTGGTTGTTGCTCCTTCTTTTGAGATGGTCTGTGGGTAGTGGTACATTCTGGGCAATACCAATTGCCTTCTGGTGCAGCCATAATACCCACACATTCAAAATGGAACCACTGGTAGCGGCATGAGGGGTTGTCACAGCCAATCATGTCAGAGACCTCATCATAAGGACACTGACAGATGCAATAGAGGGTTTCATCTGCTTCCATCCCAGAATCTTCCTTCTGCACAATCTTTTTGGAGATTCTTCTTCGTTTTTTTGGTGGTGGCTTAGTGCCAACAGAGGCTGACTTTTTCCTTTTGTTTCCAAAACTGGCACTCTGACCTTTCGGGTTTACAGGAGCACCTGAAGCTGGCATGTATATTCTGGTAGAATTTTCTGGAACTTTATGTTTGCGATGGCGACTTGGATGAACATTGTCGAGGTGGTATTGAAGAGCTTCAAGTGAATGCCAAGGGGAAGCTCCCTCACAGTATGGGCAATCATAACTATGTGTCTGACTTTTAGTGGCCTTATGCACCATAAAGAAATGCAAGCTCAACACTGTCCATGATTCAAAAGCTTTATAGCAAAAGTTACACATGTAAGCATCATTGACTCGCACATGATCAAACATAGTGTGAGTATCACTAAGATGCACAACTAGGTCAACTATTTTATTGAGGCGAGGGCGACTTTCACATACCCGGCACACTATCTCTCCCCCAACATTGAGTGCTCGTTGAGCCTTGTGAGCATAGTAAAGGTGAAAGTAATATGCACCATCCTCTCTGAACACCAATCCACACAAGCAACGAAATGTCCCGTTAGGTAACATTGTCCGCTGGTGAGAGGCCAAATGATGATCATTGATATCATCGGCAGTAGTGAATTTGAAATCACAGAAAGCACACTCTGTTAGTCCCAAGTTGAGCACAAGCTGGGGATGAACCAGATACATATGAAGCAACTTTCCAGCGGGGTCAGTCCACGTTTGGTGGCAGGGTCCACACCGCAGTCCAACAGCCCGCTCTATTACCTCCAGCATATGCTCACGCATTACAGGTGATGCTACACTTTCATCAACAGAGCCTCCAATTGCACCTACCACACTACTGGATGTGTCCCCCATTCTTTTTCTTTTTTGCTCTTTAGGGAGGTCAATTTCAAGACTGGATATATTCTTCTTCTCAAGCTTTTTTTCAGAATCATCCATATATATCTCCCATGATGCTTCCTTATCATCTGACTGTTTTCCATGAGAACTCGAACTCTTTTTCTGATGAGTACTAGTTGGCAGTTTTTCTGGCTCAGAATCTGATGTTTCCAAGTCTGACTCTGTCATGGCCAACATGACCAGTCTAGTTTGGAATTCCTCTTCAGCTACTTTGTCATCATCCTCTGGCTTGGATGGCTGACCACTTTTCGAATCTGGAACTTCTGCATCACAGCTATCAGACTCTGAATCACTCTCCACATGGTCTTTCTCCTTCCCTGATTTGTCCTCAGTGTTTCTGTGCTTGCGACTTTTATACCGGCTTAAATCCTCACTTGAATCTGACTGGTAATTAGTTGGCTTTGGATGATCTGCAGCCACGTGCTTAGACAAAAGGTTGCGTGAAACAAAAGCCTGATTACAGTGCTGGCATGAATGGGGTCTCTCACCTGTGTGGATGCGAACGTGTACCCTTAGTCTTGACCGGGTGCTGAAGCGGTCACCACAATGTTCACACTTGTGGGTTAACTGCTTTTTGTGTATGTGAAGTACATGTTGAGTTAATGAGACCTCAGATGTAAAGCCCTTGCCACAGTGAGGGCATGTTTGGGGGTTGTGCTTCCACTCTTTATGCTTCACAAGATGATGCTCTCGAACAAACTTCTCACCACAAACATCGCATTCATACTTTTTCTCCAGCTTACAGAGGTTGTAGTGAAGCTGACGTGACTTTTCTTGTTTGAAACGTTTGCCACACTTGAAGCAAGGGTATGTATAGTTCACTGAAGAGGAAGACCTGGCTTCTAGGACTATCATAGATCTCTGATTGCCATCTTCTGAAGATAATATGAAAGGTCTTGCTTCACTAGGTAGGTGGGACAAGTGGAAAGAATGAACTAAAAATGAATAAAGACTTCCCTGGAAAGATCCACATGTGCATGATACAACAGCATTGGAGTGGGCTTCAGTAAGGTGTAGCATTAGATTAGGCAAAAGCACACCCACTCCACACCCAACACACTGACCTGTATATTTATCATAAAGGTCACGCAAGATGTTCTCTCCCATTAAAGTCTCATCAATGTCTGCATTTTCCCCTAAACCTTTTGGTAGGGGTTTGGGTTCTCCTCGTCTGCCTAACTTTTCTTTTTGAGGTCCTTTCTTTTTCTGCTGCTGCTCAATTTCCTGAGAGGAAGGGAGAGAAGATTCTGATGCAGCCTGAGGCTTGGTTGGTTCGGATGTATGCACAGGTTTACTTGGCTCCTCACCGTTTTGTTGCAACTGTTCGGTCAAAACCTCTGTCATCGTGCGAATAGTCTGTTCAACAACATTGCTCAGGGCATCAACAAGGCCAAATGTTGGAGTTCCTCCCTCTGCTTGTGGCTGCTCTCTTTTTTCAAGCTTTTCAGATTTCCCAGCTCTAGTGACATCTGACCCATCCAAATTCTCATTACTTTTATTTCCTGGGTTTGTTGTTGCTCCTGATGATGCCTCCTGAGGCTTTACAGCAACCTCTAATGTACCCTCCGTCTGGGCTGGGCCAGGACTCTGTGCTGCCAATCTTGGACTGGGTGAACATGATCCTCTCGGAGAATTTGGAGAGGCAGCTGCAGTGTCAATTTGTAATGAAGGTTCACTTCCACTATCATCATCATCGTCCTCTTCCTTCTGCTCTTCTGTTTTCTCTTTGGTCACATCTTCAGTCACAGTAACAGCTGGAGACAATACTGAGCTAATATCACTTCCGTGGGATGCATCAACACCACTAGGAGCATCATTACGGATACTCTCTTCATGGACAGAATCATCTTTTTTGGTGGGTGTAATTGTACATTTATCTGCAAAGTAAGTAGGTTCTGAGGTAGGTGGAGTCAGTTTGTGTGGGGACATTGATACTTTGCAAAGAGATTCACACCAGCCAGGAACATTATCATCTTCACTTTCTATGGAAGCTTCAGTATCTATGTGACTGTCTCTTATCTCCTGGTCTGAACCCAGATGATCCACTTTGTCTGTTGATCCTATCAGCTGGGTTATACTGATCACTGGATCACACTGAGCAACCACAGTCCCAACTTCATTGGTCCCTACAAGCATTAGACAGCTGTCTTCCCCTGAAGATTTTGACTGTTTAATTTTGTACTTTTCTCTTAACTGCTGTTTGTGGATGAGTCGTCCCCAAACAGTGTCCCATGACCTCATGTCATGGCAGGTTGTCCGGTGGTGCTGAAGGGATGTGGGTGTCATGGCATGAAATGGGCAAGCCAAGCAAGCCAGAGTGTGAGATAACAGATGGTGGCAATAGAGAGAGAGATGATCTTTGAATACATCAGAATGCAAACATTTTGAGCAAGAACTCGGCAGCTTTACATACTTCAAATTTGGTTTGATAGACTGACGATGCTTAGTGGATTCCATCAGGTGATCATACAGTACAGAGGTGTTAGCAGTATAGAAGTCACAAGATTTAGCAGGACAACACCAGGGTGGTCCAGCCATACACCTTCGCATGCCCCGGTAACAGTGAGGGCACAAAGGCGCAGGAGTGCGGTCAGCATACCGCAAGGTAAGTGAGGTTGAACATCCACAAAGAGCACATGTAGCCCACACTGTTACAGTCATGGATGGACTAAGATAATGAAAATTTTTTGTTAGATAATACATGTCTCCTGAATGACTGTGCCAGACAATGTTCAATGAGGAAGCTTCAGGAGCAGTAAGTAGGCCTCCTCGCCCTCCACGCACCCACTGTAACACTAGGCTCACATCTTCCAGACCTAGGAATGCTTCTGTGGACAAGTGGTATGCATTGATATGGGTTACAAGCGAATCAGCAGTTGGCATTACAGTCCTCCATAAACTGTTCTCTCTCCCACTTTCTACAAAATGACTACTGAGACATGAAGGGAAGGGGCATGGAAAAACATGAGAAGTCCAAGAATGGGTAACCCAAGACAGCACGTCATGTCCATACAACAATGACGGACAAAAACAACAGGTAAAACGTGGCACAGTCTCCTTGATATGCATATGAGTTTGAACATGTGGAAGAAGTGACTTTACCCACTGTTCACAAAGAACACACCAGCCACCTGCTAGATAGTTCTTGTGAACAGATAAAAGATGAGATATTAATTGTGACTTGGTATTTAGAGGCTGATAGCCACAAAAGAACCAGCAGGTAGGACTTTCCTTTACCATCCTAGTGCAACTCCTACACAAACCACGAGACTCGTCCAAGCGAGGGCTTACAATAAATGCCAAAGAACGCTTACATAAGAGACAACATCCAAAAGATAAATCATTCTGCAAACCAAGTGCTAGTGTTGAAGCTACAGAAGCTCTGTCAACTGGAGGCAAAACCAGAAGGAGACGCAAGAGAAGCCACCATCCATGTAGTTGAGCTTCACTCTGGAGGTGAACATTAACAAGATGGTTTGTTAGCAATTTTGGAAAGGCATGAGGAGCGCACATCATAAGCAGGTACCGGGGACTTTGGCTAATGACAGGAGGGGAAGAACACAGGTGACAGGTCCATGCCAGACCTCGCCCTGTCCACCAAACACTAGCCTGGGAGGAGACAGAGCACAGGGGTAGCAAACTGGACATCAGTCCATGTACTAACAGTTCATGTAGCTGTAATGTAGGCTGAGCCATGACACAAAGGCACACTCTGCATGGTCGTGCTCCATGAGACATTGGACTGGCAATTGCTCCCATTTCAATATCAGCATTTAAATCCTCCTGCAAACGACTAATGAGGTATTTGTGGTGCTCCCACAGGTGAGTGTGATATTTTACAGCTCCATGGCTTTTCCCACACTGACCCTCATCCAAAAAGCATTCATATATCCGTCTGTGGCCAACATGAATATGCTGAACAGCTTCTTCACATGTACTAAACAGGAGCTGACATCTATTGCATACTTTTCCAAAAAATTCACTTTTACTTCCACCACAAATGGTACTGCTAACATTATGCAAACTGTAATTAATACCAGTACTGGAATTCTTTTCTTTTTCTGACAAATGAAAGCTGACACTACTGGCTGCATGGGTACTACAGGGAACAATGTCATCTGAGGCAAATCCTTCAAATGCCTCTGTGTCATCATCATCATCATCATCATCAACTACAAAACATTCTTGAGCCAACAATTTTTTTGATGTGTATGAATAAAAGCCTTCAAAGTTATTTGAAATGTCTTCCTCTTCATCTGATGATCCAAACAAATTCTCATACTCCCACTTTGTTATGACTGTTTTAACAGTTTCATTTTTAGTCACTAAACTCTGTCTTTCTAAAGGTTTTGGCTTGTTAATAACCCTCTCTTTAACATTCTCTGATACATCTGAACTTTTGCTGCTTCCTGCTATCAGTGGAATTATATTAACCTCACATACTTTTGGTGCTTCTGCACCTTTTACAGCTTGAGTACTAATTTTTTTGCTATTACACTGACTGGTACTTCTCATAACACCAACATTTTCATCACTCTCTTCATGGTGTTCTCTTTCCCATTTAGATGAACAACTTTTCAACCATACATCACTGTCAGTAGACTTACCGGTATGGGTGCAATTTTCCCCTTCAACATGTCTCTGATAAACAGTACGTGAATTTTTTTTGTTTACAGGTCCTGATACCGTAATTTCTTGAGATACTTTCATAAGCTTTTCTTCTGAGCATTTGCTACTGATCTGGATATCACTATCTCCCTCCAAATGCAATGGTAACATATTCCTTAAGGATGTACCAGTACTGCTTTTGTTGCTTTCATCTAATTCACTACGCTCAGAAGAATCTTTAACAGAAGAAGGGTCTTTCTTAGTCACCTTTAATGATTCAACATAATTACTAACATTTTCTGGCAAACCAGTGCATTCAACAGTTTCTTTTTTATCATTTGTCTCATATAAATACTCATCTCTTTCTCCATGACATATTCTTTTGACAGATTCACTAGTTCTCTCAATAATGGGCACTGATAATTGTTTTTTATTGCTTTCACTTTCAAAATTCACTTCATCTGCACCTGCATTTTTAACTGTTTCAGAGGTACGACAAGTCAGTGCACTTGTACCCTCACTTTCACAAAGCATGAAAGTATGACCTGTTTCATCTGTAACAGTTCTTGAGCTTCCTTTATCTTTATCCTTTTCACCTTCTAATGACATGCTGCACTTTTCTTCACATACTACTGGTATTGTATCTGGTTTTAATTCAGTATTCAAATCTTCATTCACAGTATCAGTTTTGTGTGTATCTTTTTTCATAGCACTACTGCTGGTAACATTTTCCAATGAATCAATTTCAGAGTGTGGCTCACTCTTTTCAATTTCAGGATAGTTTTCATTTTCATTCACTGAATCTTGAACATCACTAGACTGAGTACCGCTTTCATTATTTAGCTTAGTATTCTCTTTATCACTGTCAACTTCAGCACTTTTAGAAGATCTGAACGTGTCAGTTTCGGGCATTTTCTGTGAATCAGAAAAATCCAATTTACGACTTACACTCATCGTCTCAACTGATACACTACTATCACTTTGGGTGCCCTCTGAACCTTGGTGACTATTTTCAGCAAGTAATAAAGATAACTTGGCACTTTCCTGCTTTTCACGACGTTCATTAGCCTTTAGAGATTTCACAATGATCTCCCAGTCATGCATGATGTCTGGAAGAGTGCTGGACTTAGACTTCCTTGATTCTGATGAATTTCCTTCTTCATCCCCAGAACCCAGACTGTGGTAAAAGTGCTTCCTGACTGAACCACCCTCCTGGCATGACGATCGTGCATCCCTGCTAGTACGGCTGCTCGAGTGACCCTTTCCACTAGAGTGCCTGGACTTTCTGTGACGCTCTATTCTGCCTGTGGGATCGTGTTGGGTTGTGTTAGAAGGACGCCCTGGTGTGGCCAATGTTGACAGGCGAGAGGGGGTAGGCGGCCCAGAACCCTGACCATGGCCCGACTCCGATACACTCCGTGATCGCCCTATGCGTCGACTGGGAGACCTGGTGTGGCAACAATACCATACATACATTAGGCTTCCTATGCATAACAATATTTTGTAGCAGCATCATAAACAAAAAGAACCTTCCAAAACCATAATTACATGGTGCTAATGTTCGATTTACACACACACACACATATATATATATATATATAACAGTATATACTATATATATATATATATATATATATATATATATATATATATATATATATATATATATATATATATATATATATATATATATATATATATATATCTATATGCAGCTATACCCCAGTTTAAGGATGCAATAGGTTAGGTAAAAACCCATCATTAGGCGGGGTATCGTATATCGGGATATATTTAACATGTAAAGTAATGGGATGCATTTTTCAGCCTTGGGTTTCCCCTCCAAACCAAGTCTAAAACTCACCCAAATGAGCCCCAAAACAAGTCTAAAGCCAATCTAAATGGACTAACAGCTGTAAAAGAAGTTAACCTAAGCCAAACACCCGTAAATAACTCAAAAAAAAAAAAAAAAAAAAAAAAAAATAAATAAAAAAAAAATAATAATAATAATAAAATAAAATCTGAAAATCGTCAAATATGCCTGGAAAAAAATCAAGCTTAGTAAACTGTACCCCAAAATGACAATGTTCACCCCACCTATGGCTAAAACACACTACAACACTCTACAGACTATACAGAACAAGGCCCTAAAAATAAACACAGGCTGCACAGCTACTACATCCACAGACCACCTACATCAAGAAACCAAAGTCCTCAAAGTCAAGGATCACCTAGACACGAGAGGCACCCAAATTCTTGTTGCAGCCTCCACAAACCCACAACATCCACTACACTTCATGGCAACACATCCACGCACACCAAGGTCCATCAAAACAACACCCAACATACGATATCATACACAAATACTGTCATCTCTCCCCCCTCGCCTGCCTCAGACCAGCTTCCAGAAGCATATCCATAATCAAATTACTCGCCGCTCCATTCAGTCACTTAAAGACAACACATAGCTGCATGCACAGCCTCCTGATATCCACCCCTCTGTATCCTATCTCCCTCGTGAGGACAGGGTCCACCTGGCCAGGCTGAGATGTGGGCATCATCCAGCCCTCAAGTTACCAGAAGAGGCTGGATGACTCCGTCACTGATGCATGTCCAGAATGCAACACAGCACCCCATACTATTATGCAAATTATGGAAGACTGCATTGCACACAATCACCTATGCCAACAACACAACATACACTCCTTGAGAGAGATGTGGGAAAGCCTGGTTTCAGCCATGGCCTTCCTTAGGGGCTCGGGGCTGTTCGGCCAGACTGCCTAGGGAACAACGTACTGCTACTACACATTAATCTAAGTCCACAAAGTTTATAAATCAACCTAAACACAATTTTATTCTATCATCAAAATCGGTAAAAAAAATCAAAACTCATCATTAAACTGGTGTTTGGCCATCGTTATGCAGGGTATGGTGGTATTTCTACCCCCATCTTGAAGCTCGGGTATCGCATCTAATGCAGAGGTATCGTATATCGAGGTATACCTGTATAAATATATATATACTGTATATATATGTATATATATATATATATATATTGCAGGTACAATGAAACTGCCTATTTATTTCATGAATTTTAGAGAAACCTGGTAACAGGTTGGCTTAGGAAGGGTAATGGAAGGTTCTTAGTATTACTGGTGAAGGAAGCAATGTGGAGTGCTGTAAAAACTTTTATGACAGAAATAGAGCATACATGAAGGTGTGGGAGAAATCCAATGATACAGTACAAGCACAGGGTAGGTGTATATTAAGTGATAATTCTTTAGGTCTTCAATGTTTCAGACTACCCTTATGCACAACCATCCTAGGCCTTCAATCAGATGATGAATTACATAATTAATTCCTGCCATTTTCTGACTACTCAGTATATGAGAGACTTTTTGTACTGGAGGGGTTAGATATTGCCTCTGTTAACTCCCTTATGGGATTAAGGGGTCTGGCAATAGAGAGAGAAAAATAGATATCCTTTACAAGTCAAATAGAACCCTCTCATGGTAAGTGATTTAAATAAAAATTGTCACTGGACTGATGGGGCTAGCTCACAGTGCCTGATTGCAATTTGTGTCAGGCAAAATCACAGTATTCAATGACCAAAACAATCTTTCTCTTCACTGCTTACATCTCTTTTGCAATGATGTGCTAAAGCCTAGGTGATTTTCTAAACCTGTATGACTGAAGTTTCCTATTGCACTGCTTACTGCCTTATTTAATTGTCTCGCACCATGCCTCCCTCATTACAGCAGGCAGGCAGCATATGTTTAACTACACACCTTCAACCCTTTTCTGCCTAACTCGAAGCAAGAGTAAACCAGCATTCTCAGTCTGTTGTGTGCAAAACTGATCAGCTCTAAAAAAAGCCTTCTCGGTCTTTCATTCCTTCTGCTTATCAGCTTTTGTTTTTTAAATGTAATGTGCAGGGGAATCTCTAAATGAAATTATTCTATTCTTATACACTCTAATCTTCTGTTAAAAAGAGAAAACCTTTTAGGCTTTTAGCCCCCCACTTCTTTTTACACTACAAAAACAAGGCCAAATAAAACCAAACCACTGGATCTTGTCAATTTTTAGTTATAACCAGGTAAAATCACTATTTCAGTAAACCCACTGAGCCCAGTGTCTTTTTCACTCTACTCTTGATATCTCTTTGTGACTTGTGCTTTGTGATTTTGTTTTTTAATTTGGGGGGTTAGATACAGCCTTTTTCAACTTCTTGAAAATGAGAGGCCTTTCTTAAGTTGAATAAAACTGTCTGGTAGCGGCAAGAATAAGCTAAAAGGGACATCACCTGGATTCAAGGGATTCACAGTGATGGCAGTAATGACCCAGAAGTTCCACTAAACACCATCATGACAAGAGAATACAAACTGAATTCATCATCATCAACATCCACTAAACACCATCATGACAAGTGAATACAAACTGAATTCATCATCATCATCCAGTCCTCCTTTCCCACCCTTGGGCAGGGTGATTATTTGGTACATTTTCATATTTTATTGCTCTACTCCCTTTCCTTTACTACCAGACAAAGAAAAAGAGGCTTTTTGCCTAGCCAAAAAGCCAATTTTCACTTGGAGCAAGCATATTTTGGAAGCACCCTGGCAAGTGGAGTCAAACTGCTTATGACCCCATGCTTTACATGGGCACGATGACCTTCCCCTGGTTGTTAATGATTTCTCTCCCTCTCATAAAAGAGCATCTAAGGCCATTTTCTCTGGTTTAGCCTACGGGGTGTACCCAAATGCTGTGTTAAAAGAATTCGTCATGGACTGATTTCCTCTTTCTGATGTACAGAGGATGAAGGAGTTTGCTCCCTCCTGCAGGGCATGAAAAGGTGTGTGGCTCCAAAACTCATTCACTAAAAAGGAAAACTAGATTTTAGGCCTTGAAAAAAGCTTGTTTTCCCTCTTTACACTTTTCTTTAGAAGGCACCCTCATGACTTTGCTGAGAAGCAAAGTGACAAAGTCCCATATATTGTACACCTGGACAAAAACAGTAAGAGCACAACTCTCTTTTGCATAAGCTGAAGTGAAGATGGATGAAAATGTACTCTGCCACACTCTGCTCACCAGCATTCCTGTGGCATCGAGGAATGGACGATTTCACACCTGACTGACTATGGGCCACAGAAACCACAGACATGAAATAAGACATGAAAAGGTTGCCCAGCCACCCACTATTCTTGTAGGTTAGACCAAGACTAGTTCTAAACCCCCTTTTCCTCATAGAAGGTGGGGTAGAGAGATACCAATGAATTTTCGAGGCTTTATATTAACCGATCAGCAACAAAGGAGCAGTGCTAGTTGATAATTGTGTAAAAATCAGTTGGAATGGCACATTATAAATTGCTCCACTTAAGTCTGGCCTTGATCACTGATATTGTACACTGTTCAAAAACCAAAAAATTAGTGGTACAACAGGGGTCCTGTAATTCAAACACAAATAAAGGTACAGATGATACTGCCCTAGATAACTGTAGATATACAGGCTTATAATTATGATGGTTCCCAATGATGCCTGAAGAAGTTTCACTTGCAGATTATGAGGTGCACTGCTACCTGCAGGGTATGCAAAAGTAAATACAGTAAGTATGTAAGCAAGTAAGTGTGAGAGAGATGAGAGAGAGAGAGAGAGAATGGAAATATTCCCCCAAGCTAGACCTTATTAGGTCATATAGCCCTGCTAGGTGATAGGAGGGCACTACCCCTCCTGGTATGGCAGCTACCAGGTGTGGCTTGAATTCACGACCCCCTGGTCCCGAGTCTGACGCTCTACCACTGTGCCACCCTGCCCCCGAGAGAGAGAGAGAGAGAGAGAGAGAGAGAGAGGGAGGGAGGGGGGGGGGGGTCTAAGTGAGCTGCATGTATATGGGCAGGGATGAACACTTGTGCTGAAGTAGAAAGAACAGTAGAAGAGGGAAGGAAAGTAGCTCGTGCTATGAATGCCTTGATAAAAAGTAACGGCTTGGGTCTGGCATCTGCAAGAAGCTTGTATAAAGGAGTTTAGTACCTACGAGTACTTAACATGCTGGTGTGAGACTGGTGTTGCAAGAAAATGAAAAGTCAAGAGTAACAGCAATGAGCCTGCTGAGGAATGTGTGGAGTGTGGAGAGTGGACAGGATAAGGAATAACATGATTTATGAAAGACGAAGTGCAAGTAAGTCTGTGGTCACCAGGCAAAGTGTGCTTGGATGGTATGGTCATGTGGTGATAATGGATGTGAACAGTGGTGAAGACAATACATCTGGGCAAGTCTGAAGGTGAAAGAAGGGATTGTAAGTGCAGAAAAAAAGTGGACAGGAATGTTAAATGAACAAGTGTAGGTATGGAGAGTGATGAGGCTAGGGAACTGCGAGCTCACATGAGTTGGTTGGAAGAATTTTGTACAAAGGAGAGCATGACAAGGGTCTGGCACCCCTATTTTCTCCCAGCAGAGAGGTTGTCAGACTGACTCTAGATGGTAGGTGGAATGAAGTGCATGTGTGGACGCTCATACCTGAACTTGTGGGGTGGAATTAGGATTCCTGGGGCTTGGATGGCAAGTGAATGAGTGTGTCCTAATTACTTGGGCCAAATTATGGTTACTTTCTTCTATTAGATTTTTTCTTGCTCTCTGGATCCCACCTCACCCCATCCTTAATTGGGGTGGAAAAAAAAAAAAAAAAAATGGTCTGGATGATGATGGTGAAATACACAAAATTTACTTACAAATTTATACAGAAGGGCCAGAAAGTATATTAAAGTAGGATATGAAATGGATATCTAAATATTTTCCTGAATCTGTACTAGGTAGATCACAGCACCCACCATCCACTACATCTCTTTACGAACCCACTTATCACAAAATACCGCACAAGATGGAATTACTTTCAATGGCCTTGTGACAAATCGCACATGGACGCTCTCCCTCTTCCCTGACAGTACCGCCACCAGCCCTAGATACCATCACTTTTGTTTTATCCACATTTACTCTAAACCCTTGTGCCCCATACCATCTCTCCACTTCCAAAATCTTTACTCCACCTCCCTTTCATTCTCTGCAATCAACACCAAATCATCAGCATACAACCTCTCCCACAGGAGTCCATTTCTGAAGTCACATGAGAGGGCTTGAAGTACCATGATAAACAACAAAGGACTCAAGACTGACCCCTGATGCATGCCAGCATTAATGTAAAGCTCATCATTCAATTCACCCTTACCTGGGTGCGAGCACCCTCAATACATGATGGCCATAACCACCCTAACCAGCTACTCCTCAATCCCAAGCTTTCTCATTGCCCACTTCACCACCTCTCTAGGGGCCTGTCAAAGGCTTTCTCCAAGTCAACAAAAACAAGGTACAATTCCCTTTTCTTTCCTATATATTTTTCCTGACACTGTCAAACAATTAATATGGCATCAGTGGTCCCTTTGCCTGACATAATCCCAAAATGCATCTCATCAATGTTCACTTTCTCTAATCATACCTTCTAGAACTCTCTCCACTACCTTCATTATCTGGTCCAAACACTATACATACATACATCACCTAATCCTGTGTTGCCGTAAGAGAAGCGTAGGAGCCCGGGGCTAGGCCAGTTGGTCCTGACATTTAAGATGAAAATAACCAGCCTCACTCATCCCTGAGTGGCATTATGTGAGCAATAAACCCCAACCACCCCTGGGATATACACCTACACAGGCTCAATCCGGCTACACCACCAGGTGCCATAGTTTGGTTATATGGTTTCTTGGTGTACAGGAAACCATTTGGCTTTCACTCAGTGAAGAGTCACCCGTCGACAGAAGGAAGAAGAAAGAAAAAAGGAAAGAAAGACAGAAGAGGAAGGAAGGAAAGAAGGAAGGAAGAGAGGAAAGGGCGCCACCTGTGAGCAACAATACAATGAGTGGGTGGATGGTGAGTGTCCCCACCTACCACACCCAAACTCTTTATGCTTCTATAATTTCCTCTAACCAGGGCATCACCATTCTCCTTGTACAGACTGACAATTACACTCTTCAGCCAATCATCTGGGACAACACACTCATATATAATTGTATTTATCGTCAGTGACTAACCCCACTCTATTTCCTGAGGTTTTTAACATGTCAGCAGTCAACCCAGACACACCTGCTGTCTTCCCCACCTGCATCGTACCTATTGCCCTACTATCAGTAGCAGCGTCAATTAAAGGCCAAGGGCCAGACACAGGATCTGCTGGCTCCAAACCCTCCCTGTTCCAGCCAAACTCCTCATTCAATGATCAGTTGTAATGCTCTCTCCAGGCGTCTTTAATATCCCCACTGTTCACCATTACCTTTCCTTCATCATTTTTCACACATTGCTCAAACATGATATCCCAATTCTCCCTCTTCATCTGATTTGCCACCTTAAGTATCATAATCTTCCTTTCCACACTATTTAGTTACCTCTTCATCTGATTTGCCACCTTAAGTATCATAATCTTCCTTTCCACACTATTTAGTTACCAAGTAAAAGTCTCTAAGACTCAGACTTTGCAAGGTAAACCTCTTTTCTAGCCCTACGCTTGGTAGCCAGGTATTCCTATTTGTTACCACCCCTTTTCATTTCCTATAAAATACTTCTCTCCTTAACTGCAGCTTATACACCCTCACCCCACCACCAAGTTACTTTATGTATTGGGGGGCCCCTTGTCCATCCACTCATTAAATCAGTAACTCTCAAGAGGTTGCTCATGAGGGCTCTGTGCAGTTTAACACTTTTGTAAATGTCTCCCTGTTAGCCACCACTCTACACACCTCGCTATAGAAGGCATCCCTTACTACTAGGTTTTTCAACTTCCATATTTTCCTCTTAGGTGCAAGGGTCCTCTTTTTCATCACCTGCTCCTTCGGCACCATGTCACATATCAATAACTTGTGTTGCTACACATATTCCTTGAACTCTATAACTTTAAGATCCCTAACTAACTCCCTATCAGCCCTCCTGACCAGGAAATAGTCTATCTGGCTGCAATTTCCCCCAGACTCGTATGTAATCAACCTACTCTCTGTTTTCCTAAAATGTGTGTTACACACAATCATTTTCATTGCCTCCTCAAACTCAAGTATCCTTACCCCTTCCTCATTTCTTGTACCATATGCATCCTCCATGCACTCCTTCATATCCTTAAGCTGCTTCACCTACATGACCATTTAAGTCCCCTCTCAAAACTACAATCTCACCATCCCCCATACCACTTACTACATGTACTGTCATCCCAGAATCTATCCTTCCTTATCTCATCCAAGCCTGCCTGTGGAGCAAATGCTGATATAAATGCAAATATTATCCCACCAAACAAATTCTCACTACTATTATCCTTTCACTGACTGATTAAAGTACATTACTGACATATTCCACCCATTTCTTCTTAACAAACACTGCCACACCACCATGTCTACCATGTAAGGTAAAACACTACAATGTATACACCTCAGTCTTCCACCATTCACTGTTCAGAATTACAGTAGCCGAGCCTTAGGTTCCTAAGCTTAGAGGGGGGGGGGGCAAAATGGGACTAACAGTTACAGTCAGACAATTAGGACTATATCTGATTCCTCAATTTCAATAAGTCTATCAATAAAATGGCAAGGTAAAAAAAAAAAAAAAAAAAAAAAAAAAAAAAAAAAGGGGGGGGGGGGGGAGGCAAGTTAGTAGTTATCCATCAGCTCAGTGCTCAGGTTCCCTCTAACTATCCTCTCCAGTCACTGTCTAGTGATGTTAGTTACCTGCATTTTCACATCACATTTCTTTAAGTTCTTGAATGCCACCAAACATTACTATGAACAATGAATGTGGTGAAAGTAGAACAGCCTTCCAATCAACTATTCAATTACAGCCACTTTCAACCAATCATTATACATAAAAATAATGCCATGCTCTCTCAAAAGGAATCCCTGAATTGAGGTTGGCCATGATACAGCTGATATTTTCCATGGACTGGAAGTTAAACCAAGTGCCAAAACCGGCCAATTATTTCCAATGGTTGTTGGAGGCTGTTGGGAAAAAGATACTTGAGATGCATAAAAAGATCTCTAACAATGTGGGAGTCTCGGCTTGGACTTTTACTCGACATAGAGTTACTCAGATCACTGAATGACTGTACTTGTGGCTAAATGTTTCCTACCTAAGATTGATAACTGTGTGTCTAATCACAAAGCTTGTAGCCACACCACTTTAATGGTAGTATTTCCCAGGGTCGATGGTTTTACAGTACAACAAACTATCATTTAATAATAAAATAATTTTACTAGTGAACTGTAATGAAAATCTCATTAATGTTGGCAGCACACTGGACTACCATACTGTACATTTGACTGGAAGAGGTTTTCTATTGCTGAATAAAATCATCTAGTGTCAAACATGGGAAAAGTAAAACTCATATGATGGTTTTTAATCTGGACTGGTAATGCTTTCCATTGCTAAATAAATGCATCCTGTTGGCAAGAATAAGCCAGTATGTACAAAGGTACAGATCCAAGAACAGTGATGACAGAGTATTTTGGCATATCAAACATTTCAAGTAAGCCAGAGCCCCAAACAAGCCAAATACTGTACTGTACTGAAGTGCTACTGTAATATACCGGTAACCTGATCTCAAAGTGAGTCTGAAGGATGTAGAAAGCCCTCTTCTTTGTTCAACGCTGATATGGATGGGGCAATTTGAGTGATGATGAGAAGCATGTTAAGCTGAGGGCTAACTTGAAACTGTAGGAAAGACAATGAAAATTACCTAAAATACTCTCCTGCTTACAGATGATGCTGTGCTGCGTGGTAACAACTGGCAGTTGTTAGGGCCTCTAGCTCAATGCAGATATGAACCAAATGGATTGTAGAAACCTGGCCACTTCAGTCGGACACTCCCAGAGATCTTTTCTAGAGGCTGTTGAAGTGTTGTCTGTGTTGTGAGAATGAGAGTTGTACCGTAAGTGGCTTTGGAGATTTTGCAACACCTATTCCTTAGTGACTTACTCTGCACATTACACCTCAATATCCTCTTGTATGTTATACACACAAACTACTGTATTTTGATATTTAAACAAAAAGCATACAAAAAATGCCTGGTCACAGTATTCAAATACACAATTAAGGAAGAGGTGCTATGGAGCCTCCTATGCCACCTGAGTTGCATGACCTGAGTAAATGCAGTGGTGTGAGGGGCATAATTATAGTAACAGTAATAGTTGTAGCCTCAGGTTAATTTGAATTTGAACTGAGTGGACTGCAGACTGAAGTTCTCTTCTGCAGTCCAGCATCCTCCTTTCTGGGGATAGGGGAGTAGTTGAGGGGCATTTGTAAAACCTGGCAGTTGAACTGCCAGGTTAAATTGGTGCCACCAAGTCAAGGTGTCCATTTCCTGCACCATAATTATGGCAGGAGGAGAACAGCAGGGTGGGTTGTATAATGAATACTCATTATAAGATAATCTATTCTAATAACACCATGTCTCCTCTCAACCCTTTCACATCACGTGGCATATCAACGTGCCACCAAGGAAATGTCTGCAGCCATCGAGTGGCGCATACATTTTCTGAAATTTTTGTATTTGCACGCTGCCACTGGGGACCCAATAGCGGTTCAGTATCAGGAGGTGGCAAGACTGAGGAGTTGCCATCACGGGAGGACTATTTTATTGTCTGGTGTTTTCGTCAAGTACGAGAAGTATGTCGGGGCATGCTGTATGAGATGTCTTGCTGGCACAGCAGCTTACTTGGATCTAATGGAAGCAATGTGTGGTGACTTAGATTATGTCAGATGAAAGTGAGTGAAAATGAGTGGGGGAAAAAAAAAAAAAAAAAAAAAAAAAAAAAAAAAAAAAAAATCTTTAATCATTGTACCGAATGGCATACATTAGCAGTGGAGGAGCTCCACCACTGCAGGTTTTGACAGCTGACCATGCAGCTAATTGTTATTTTATTTTTATTTTTTTTACATCATGTTTGACAATTTTACTCAGGAAATTATGGTATATTTTTTGGTGGGGAATATTTCATCAAAACAATTATCTTTACATATCTCAAAACCCCCTTGTGTGGAAGAAAAAAAAAAAAAAAAAAAAAAAAAAAAAAAAGGTGAAAGGGTTAAGGAATCGCCATACTGGGGTTGGCCATGGTATAGCTGATGTTTTCTATGGACTGCAAGGTAAACCAAGTGCCAGCACCAACAAATTACCTCCCAACAGTTAATGGAATCTCCTCAGAAAAAATTAAATTTGAGATGTGTAATACGATCTGTAACAATGCATCTCTGCAGGAACCTGACTATGTGCAGGCACTCAGAGCAAAGATCAGAGTCACTGTACTTGTTGCTAAATGTTTCCTGCTAAGACTGATGATTGTGTGGACAGCTACCAAACTTGCAGCCACATTTAATTCTCATGGTAGTAGGCTAACTCCCATGGTCAATGACAGACACTCATCCACTACCTTGTTGTAAGTAGCCTTTTTTTGACAGCTGTTTTCCTTATTAACAAATTCAATATGGTGGTGTATTTCTTCACTACACTCTTACTACCACCAGATGACTTTACTCAACTGAAAACTTCATCCAAATGAAGGGGCTAATTACAAGTAAGCCCTTCAGTTGAAGAAAACTCTCCTAAGTTGAATACACTCATCTGAACGTAGCAGAAATAAAATGACAAGTGAATGGGTCAAGAGCATGGTAAACTTACAAAAAAAACTGCCTACTGTAGTCCCAATTTTATCAACAAACCTAAGTTGCAGGTTCCCGGAAGAAATATTAGCTGAATGGAAAAAGTTGCAATATTCTGGAATTAATCTCTTACTTATAATGAGGACTACCTATATGTTTAATATTATTTGTACCAATGCTGGTTCTGAGAACATCAGGGTCATTTCAGTCTACAGTAGCAGGATTTTATTCTGGCCATATATCTGTATAAAATACTGTAAGTGTCAGTATATAGTGGGAGAATATTTTCAACTGATTACTTAAGAAAAGAGTATTGAAATTTTTATATCTTTTTGATGTGTTAATACAGTGCAACAATCACCAAGCTGTCTTCCTTCATCAAATTTATTGCATCCTCTTCTATAAAATTTCTCTTCAATTTTTTCTCCATTACACTGTGTTGCTTCTCAATTTATTCAGTCAGTTTCAGGTGGAGAGACTGGTGGACAACAGATAGCCTTCTTTGTTGCTATCTTTGTCCCAGTCTTATAGTGAAGCCACACCCTTAGACAGGAGATAAAAACTATGGGTCAAATGACCTACTGATATTATATTCCCTTCTTATTACTGGGTGACCCCACCAAAGTGGGAGCAACTGTGTGGGTCAGAAACAAACTACGTATTGCCCCACTTCTGGGGGTCACCTTAAACAGTACATCCTAAAACTAAGTGCTAAATTCACACCAAATCACGACAAGGCTCCAATAACAAAACAATGATAACAACAAAATTTGCACAAAGAAAACGGAAAACTGGAAGGCCTTCGTAACAACACTTATATAATCTCTGGACATACCCCACTCTGCTCTACAAAATATTTAACAATACTTAACAGACCAGTAATGTCCAATGCCTCCCTCCCATGGGCTTTCTACCTAATACTCACAACACCTTGCAAACCACAAAGAACAACACCCTATGCATCACCACCAGTTGCACCAGTGTCACTCTACTTATACTCTGAAACTAAAGTCCTCCCTCTCAGAGACTACCACGATGTAAGAGGCACACAACTCTATGCAGCACCACCCTACTTAAACTCTGAAACTAAAGTCCTCCCTCTCAGAGACTACGTTGATGTAAGAGGCACACAACTGTATGCAGCAGCCTGTGCTAATACACAAAACCCGTCATTCCTTGACAGAGAAATGCAACACATCTAGGAACATAAAACAATCACCACAAAAACACTGCCGAACTCCCTACAAAAATATTGCACCTCTAGACATTTGAACACTAGCAATGAAGAAATACCTATATACTCACTTCTCATGCAAGGCAATATGACACCTTGATCAGAACTACTGTATATTACAAGCCACCACTCCTGACATCAACTATCAAAGACATACTTGGATGGGTATGACTGAGTACATCAAGCTGGGCTTAGGTCAGTATATACATCACCCAGTTCTCTGCTGCTACAAGCTTAGATTTGGGTTAAGTGGAATAATAGATAACATGTGCCCAGCTTGTAGAATAGGCCCCCACTAAATAATACACCAAACGGAATACTGCACAGTACATGCCATGCTCTAAGATGCAGAAGCAACATCAACAGCAGAGGGGCAGTTATTTACCTGCAATTAATGGTTCTGCTCAATCAGAAAAACCGGGGTTTAGTAACAACACTACCTTGCTTTCCGAGTCTCCCATGCTATATGAACAATGAAACCCAACCACCCCTTAAAGGAAAATCCTTAAGGGCCATGTTGGGTTTGAGTACTGGTACCTTAACTCCCTTGACCAACAGGTGTCCATTTCTTCAACACAAGGTTACCATCCAATGTAGTAAATGATTTCCTAGGTTGAAGGAAACCATTTAGAACTAATGAAACAATCTGGCTCTTCACTCGGTAGTGTGGTCAACTTAACGTAACACTACACTGAATGAGTGCTCATCTACCATAAGCCATAATTATGACAACAACAATTCAAGAACAGTGATAATACCTATCTCCTAACCTCAAACATTGTAAAGATGGTTCTTTCAACAGCTGTTATGCCTGGTGAAACAAACTAATGGTAATCTCTTCATAGGTGCTTCCATAATTAACTAATATGCTTCATAGGCATACTTAATCAATATGAGGGGAAGACATATTTTTGCAAGGTCAAAAATTCATTTTTCACTCATACTATGTGATCTCAAAGCACCCTTCAGATGTGAACTTGTAGGCCACTTAAAATATATACAACTCAAGCATTTTAAATTTGTTGCCTTAAGAAATTATCACAGACTCTAAGAACTGAAGAGGGTAGTAGTACTTCCAAACTCCAGTCGAAATGCCTCATGAATGTCTGGTGATCTTCTCCTTGTGTCTGGGTCTTGATTGCTCATTTAAAATGAGTAACTTGTATGGTTCCCATGCTGTATGACCCACTTTCTTCTTGGAGGATTAAGCCATCTTAATTTTTATGATGAAGAAACAGACTGTAACCACTACCAGAAAGAGTGGACTGACTGGATGTCATGTGGGAAAGAGATGGAAACTATGTTTCCTCGGGGAGGGTCACCATCAGTGGGTGCCATCCAATTCACTCACTATGAAAGAAAAATGGATTTGGGGTCTTGAAAAAAAAATAAAGCTGTGTCACTTTGTTCTTTACAATCCACCGCAGAAGTTCCAAATGTGTGCCATACTGTCAAGGAATTTATGAACTACAAATGCAGTTTTCCCTCTTAGACCAGGTATGGCAATAGATGGTGTTGGTGACAATGATGAAGCTTCTGACATCAGAGCACTGTAGGCTAAGTGAGAGTCTTATGGGCTACTAGTCCTGAGAAAGCACTGACCTGTGATGCAATGAATGAGAAGATATATGCTGTACTTGGTACTGTACAACTATTATGATTTGATACTGGCAGCACTTTGCTGAATATATGCTTTTTCCCTTGCACCTGGGAGATGAATGATAACACCAACTCTCACTGCAGTGTCCATACTGCATACAGACAGGGGCATCTAGGGCAGATGAGTCCATGGCACTGCTAGGCTTCAGTTTGTTACACTTGCCATCAAGTTACTTGGGTTACAATCCACCATAATCTTCAGCACGTCAAGAAGTGTTTCTCATTGGTGTCTTGGTGAAGGGAGTGTTGCAGCCTCTGAAGGCAACTGTCACCCTGGAAGTGTCAGTGAAATTTGCAGATGGAAGCTTGACTGACAGTTGGAGTGTCCCATCAGGAGACATACCAAGAAAACTGGTGTGGATGATCTGTAACTTGGTGTAAATACACAATGGTAAAAAAAAAAAAAAAAAAAAAAAAAAAAAAAAAAAAGTCATAATGAAGGCGTCTTATGGTACAGTAGCCTACAGCTATGTAATAAAGCATCAGTAAATAAACATTATGAAAATAATGTAAAGCTGGCTACCATATCGATACTGTTAAAACCTGTAATAGCAAAAAAAAGTATTTTCCTATGTCCTCCAAAGTCTTATGACCATTTCATACTAGAGTACTGTATATGTGAATGACTGTTAAAGAATCCTCCTATGATGACTTCCCGGTGCTTCAGCAGCTTACCGAGGTACACTGCTGGTAGGTTCCTGTTCCATGGGAGGGTGGTGGGTAACATAGCTGTGGTCCATCTCCAATCATCACAAGGTTATCCCTGCAAAGCAATATACGCTTGAAAATTTTTTAAAAGCATGTTTTGCTTATACAGCAATTACCAAAAGCAAGTAGTTAACTGGGTGGAGACAAATGTGGTGTCCATCCAGGAACCAAACCTCCACTTGCTCCCAACTGCAAGGGAACATCAGTTCACTGCACAGTACAGCCTTGCAGTGGTAGGTGCTTGCCAGTGGCTGATGGGTCTGCTTGGCCAGAATGGCCAAGGTTGATCAACAACAAGAAAAAAAAACAAAATGCACTCTATGGTAGTTGACTTTTAGTAATTCTAAACAACCTATCTCCTCTAGTTATATGTGAATTTTGGGACTGGAAAATTGCACACTTTCAGAATTCACTATGAACAACTGAACTTCTAGAGCGGAAAAAATACCGTATCGAAGATCAAACATCTCCAGAACTTGACCCTTCCCTTTTCAAATCCAATCCAAACCAACTTTTTCCGACAAGCACATCTGCTACTATACATGAATGACTGAAACAATAATACCAAAAGCACAAGGAAATGGAGGATGTATTAGCCTCCAAATATTTAGGTAGTGTGATGAGCAAGAATGGAAGTTTACAGAATGAAGTGCATGAAAGGGTGCAGGAGGGAAGAATGGTTGTTGGTTCACTGAGTGTAGTAATATGGAACAGGGACATGATCATGGAGGAGGAAGGGGGGGAGGGGAATCCTGCAATGACATTAGGAACCTTTCTAAAGCACAGAAGTGAAGCTTGAACCCTGTTGAATGAACACAAGTCAAGAGTGATTGCAGCAGAAACAAAGTTATCTAGGAAGAGTTAAGTTATATAAGTTATTTGTGGAGTTATGCAGAGACAGACTTACAGACAAATAACGATGTGAAGGGCACTGTGGTATTGCTGTGGATGTGCTGAAAAGCATCTGAAGCAAAAATAATGAGATGGTTTGGCTGAAGCAAAAATAATGAGAGGGTTTGGCCATGTAGAAAGAATGGGGAATAAATGACTGACTACAGGCTATCCAATCTCGGAAGACTATACAGTAGCTGTACACCATGCCCTCTTCTCCTAGTGTCTACGTTATTATACGACTGGCTTGGCTGTATCACTTACCATCTTACCAAGACAGCCGTACGATAACTGTTAGGCACTGGGGGAAGGGGCATGGCTTACAGATATACAGTATTGAGATTGGACAGCCTGTAGGATAGTGCTTGTGACTGGCGTGGAGGAGGGACAGGGAGAGGAGAGGCCAAGTATGCAAAGGAAAGACAGGACAGAGAGATATATCAGAAAGGGGAATGTGAGCTGGAGACAGGGCAACTTGTTTTTGGCCATTCCTTCCAGGACTGAGGTGTCTAGCCACAGAGAAAGACAGATATACGGTAGGTATCTTTATGGGTAAGTGGAAGTTGTGTCATGAGGAGGTTCAGGCACAGCCTAAATGCTTCAAAGTTTTAAGGTACCGCACTGAAGGGTGGAAATGGCAGTTTATTAAGGGTACATGTATTAGCTGTTAATGACTGTTGTGACTGATTACTGGAAATATCCGTGACTCTAAAATTTCTCTAGCTACTGCTCATACTGTAACTACAGCTTTGTGTTTTGACTCCTTATATGCTGTATGTGGATTCATGGCCGTCCAAACATGCCTACATAATTACATTATTAAACATGCACACACACACACACACACACACACACACACACACACACACACACAAAGTTCCTTAAACACATCCTCCTCCTTATTCTGCATCTTTCACGAATCCCTTGATATTTCTTAGCCTGCCCAGTACATACAACTCACACATCTCATAGCTAAGTCTCCCATCAAATTGAAGTTCAAACATCTATCTGATATAGGCACTAACACACATTCAAGCACTCTTCCATGGGCTATTGTATCCTCTTTTTTTGAATCATTATATATCAGCCTCTTGATAGCACTAATCAACTTCTTTCTCAAGCCATTCTACTCTCCTCTTTTATATGTTAATCCTGTTTTCTAATACTGAACCAATGTACTTAAACTCTTTTCATTGACATAAAAACCCTCTCCATTCATCATTAAATCATGCCGTAAGCCACCTCCTTGTTCAATTATTATTTCACTCTTAAAAATATTTACTGTACTCTCAAAACCACACCAATAACACACATTCACCAAACTACCAAATGAACAAGCATGAGGAAATCGTAAACCTTTATTCCACTGCAACAATAATACTCTACTTAAATATTTTCAATACATTTACATACTGCTTTGGTACCATAAAAATAACCCTTAAATAAGAAATGCAGAAAAAAAAAAAAAAAATCTAGCTACCCACTTCTTTCACTCCACCTTCCGATCATATACAGTATGATAAAAATACCTACCGGTACCTGGAAATTACTCGCACAAAAAAATGGACACCATATATAAGACAATAAACCCCTTCAGTGCAATAACCTTTTTTTTTTTTTTTTTTTTAATAGCAAACACCAGACATCTGCATTCAGCTTCAGTGCCCTGCAGTACTGAAAGGATTTAAATCAATCTTTGTTCACCTCTTAAACACCATAAATCTTCCATGAAGATTAATAAAACCATCTAGAGGAAGGACAAGTAGAATAAAAACTGTCTGGTAAAAGGGTTATAAGGTGAAGAGAGATCGCATCATGCTGAAGGACTTTGCTAATACTGTACAGGTTTATTAATGAGGTCGCTAAGTGAAGGCAGGGTAGGAAATGCTTCGCCTACCTCATCTATAATGTGGCAAGACATTTGAGGTGCTAGAGTTATACATCTGACGGTGCACAGTATACTTTTTCCCTCAATCACTTGATTTGCTGCAGGCTTCAGCAACTAATCTTTCTGTGATATGATGCTACTACTGCACAATGGTTTCTGATCAATTCTACTGAATACAGCCTTTTATGAACAGAACTGATTGTTGCTGCATTCAGTATTGTTTGGAACTGCATCCATAACTCCCTGCACCTAGCTCCCTGACACCTACAGCTTAAGTCAGTGGATGTCAAGGTTTGAACAAACCAGTTGAAGGACATTTATATATCCCAAGGATTAAGTCTGCATCTAAGATTTCAGGTTTGAATATTTACTGTAATACCATACCAATACACGTAATTAACTACGGTACGGTACATGCTGTATACTATATGGAAAAAAAAAAAAAAAACTATATACCGTATGGCTACCAACTAACTGTACAGCTCATTACTTACTGATTATGTGACTGGGTAGGAAGAGTAAGTTCAGACAGTCTCCAAAATCAAAACAGAACTAGGATTACTGTTTTCATGTTTCTTCCAAAATACTTTACTCATCAAACTACATTACCTCCTTCCTTTACACTCATTATGATCCTAAATTTAAATGGCTATAAATGCTCTTGGTTATTTTACAGTACATATACATTTTTTATCTTTTTATCAGATTTGCTTATTTTTTTCTGGACTATTTCTATGACCATTCTTTTATTTTTCAAGTGTCATAGCAATTCTCACTGAAAACATAAGAAATTATTGGAAGCAATTAGTACAAAATGAAAAGAACTAATATACTGTACCTTCGTCCTCCTCTTACCTGTAACTTCATCCTGAATCTCCATGGCTAACACACAGGATAAAACACAACCTAACCTAACCTATTCTAATTAAGTGGGAGAGGTGAAAATTTTTAATACATTGCCGATACCAAAAAAAGAAAAAGAAAAAAAAAGAAAGAAAGAAAAGAAAGTAAGAAAATACTACATCCTAAAAAAAGGAGGGGGAAAAAAAAAAAGAAAAAAAGTATCCAATGAACATTTAACTATTGTTTAAAAAACTATTGTATGAAGTGAAAATCACTAAATACTGTACTGTACAGGTTTGTGTTCTTGCAATGCTGGTATTCTTCTCATAGGTATATTAAAACAATCATATTTAAGACTGCAAATGAGTACAGGTACCTTAATGCATTTGATGAAGTGATAAGGTTTATCTGCACATAGTGTACCAGTGAGGTACCTTATTTAAAGAAATGTGATACCAGTATACACTGACTGACCCTTCACTGAATAAGTTGATTGTTTAATGCCGAATACTGTACTCGCATGACAAACTGGATGCTTGATAATGAATAATTGCACGTCACATGAAGTGTTCCTATACTGATTTACAGCATTACGATGAAAACTGTGTTGCGTGAAAGCATCTAACTGAAACGAGGATTCCTGTAATATACTGTATACAGTACACAGACCTACCCAACAAGAGAGCAGACAATACCATACCACATTTTCTTTTAAATCTATCATTGGACAAAATGTAGAAATGCTCTCATAAATGAACCGAATATTAATTCCTTTATGACCCAAATTCTGCAGAAATAACTAATGATACTAAGAGCATTATAAGGTTTGCTGACACTGGCAATAGCATCCTACTGAGGACAGCAGGTCAAGCAGACCCCACACCCATGTTACCGTTTAAGTTAGAACACCATACATTAAGTCAGGTTAGGCTAAATAAAAATCACGTCAGGGTAGGCTGGACTGCTAAATTACATTGTTAGATTACGTCAGGGTTAAACTGGGATAAAGTTACTCATGACAGACTGATCTTGGAGCCAACTCTACGATGAAAGCCCTACATGGTGGGCTGCCATTTGCTGAGGTGTGTAAACTGATGAAGTTCCATAATACTCTCAAAATTACCTATTGCCACAGCTTTTTCTAAGCTTTCACTAGCTATGATAATTATGCTACAGTTTACTTAAAAAAATAATAATAATAATAATAAATAAGCATGGGAGCTCACCTATATTTTCACTATCATTTGTGCAGGTATATTTATGGTCAGTTGGGTCTTCCATGACAAAACTGGGCCACTACGGTACCTCAACTTTTACAATAGAAGTACCGTAACTACTGGTAAGCTGGGGTTGCAAGAACCTGAAATACCTTATCTTAGTTAGGAGGTAAAAGTGAGTCTCCCTGATTACCAGTCAAACCACTCTGAATCTGACATTTAAAAAAAAAAAAAAAAAAAAAAAAAAAAAAAAAAGGCTACAGTTCTTCACCTCATTTTAAAAAATTTGGCACCATCTACATTTCCTCTACTCATAGCTCATTTGGTGATTTTAGGAAATGTTAACGCTTTGTTTATCTATCTATCTATCAACTGCCAAACACCATAATCCCGTAAAGGGTGGCCATTTGACAATGAGTTAGTTGTTTTACAGGGAGAGGCACCAACCCTCCACCAACCCACTTGTTGACACGTAGAGAGCACGTATGGTTTGGTTATATGGTTACCACCCAGAGTTGTAATTGGTTTCTTGGCTTACAGGAAACCATTTGGCTTGTCACTCAATGTAAAGCCACTTGTAAAGGAAAGAATAGGAATAAGAAGTGACAGGAAAGATCCTTAGCAATTTAATTTTAACTCACAGCAGACGATTTCACTCAACTTAAGAAAGGCCTCTCATACTGGAAAGGTTTATCAGTGCCATATCTAACCTCTCCAGTTCAAAAAGTCTGTCCAAAGCCAGATAAAACTGTCAAAAAAAATGGTCAGAACATATCGATAAGAACTTCTCTGGACTCAAAAGGTTAATATAAAGCACTGGCTGTCCAAAATCAGTCGGATTTTATTTTAATTATCTGTTTTTCGCTGACAAAATTCGGGGGCCTTCCTTATGACCCTTTTGTTGGAAATGGTTCATTTTGAACTTCACAGATCAGGAGGGGGAGGGGATTCTCCACTCAACTATTATAGTTTCATCCATTCCTTACTTTACTGACTGCTTACCTTAGTGCATCTAAGGTGCATCTGAACAAGCTAACGTAACCTAGAATGACACTGGTGTGGTAGTGGACTGTGGCAGAAGTTGGATAACTCCCCTTCTATTTTATTAACCATGTACTAAATGAAGTATTTCTGACAAAGACCATTATTTATTCGGAAAAAAAAAAAAGTGCCGGTACCTGATTACTGACCAAACGTTACACCATCCTTGGAATATACCGGTACAGTAGCATTCAATTAATTTCATGCATTCTAAGGGATCACTACCAGTAAGATTTTCCAAGGTTGAACTTTTGAAAAATAAAACCACACCAAATACTGAAAGTCTGCAGCCTACCATACCTATTTCTCTTACACATACCGGTACATATTTTCTCAGACCTTAAACAGCAAAAACATTCTCCACCTACTAGTAACTTATTATCAGGAATCCACATTCTTAAAAAAAAAGAAAAAAAGAAAAAAAAAAGTATATAATGTACCTCAATACCAAATCCTCTCCCCAATCTCCACTGTGCAGTGGTCTACATGATGATTCATCAAATTATGAATTCCTTACAGAGTAGCTACACACTCTAATCATTAGATATGGGCAGTTTCAATATAGACATCATTTTCTTGCAAAAATACCTGACAATTTGCATAAAAAAAACTAGAAAGGTGAGGAACAAAGATACACTGGATACTAGACAACTTTAGTGGGTTACTGTACAGTAGGGGCATGACATACCTGATAGGAATTAGAAAGCACATGAAATGGCTTCCACAGGATCTAAGCACAACCAGCATACACTGACAGCTTATAAAATGCAACAAGGTGCAAAGGAGGGTAATGATGCGTCAGGAATAAGGGGCCAAACACCTCCCTATAGCTGAGAACGTCACAAGGGCCAAGGTTCGCCATCTTGCTTAGCCCCCAGTCCTGGTGACGCGTCGCTGCCGGTCTAACCCTCTTAACACCCTCCACCACTTTAATTCCACAGCAACACCACAGTCACGTCAACCACGGCACCCTCAGCAAAGTACTGGCACGTATGCACAGCAATTCAGAAAAATCAGAAACGTACGCGGTAGTGAAAAAGTTATATGCTCTTCCAACTCCGTAAACACGCGCGCCACCACGTGAGCCCTGCCAGGCGTAAGATTGAAATTGGTGCTTTGCCTATCATTGTAATTACATAGAAACACACTCTTTCATAATATTCCAAGCACCTGACTAATTTTTCTTATTTATCTGGTAGGCTGTCACCGCAGTCTTCACCAAAACACTTCATCAAACGCTAATTTTTTTCCAGTAGAAAGTGTCGTACATCAAGTAACTTCAGCAATACTTTTTGATAACAGACAATTGGAGATATCGTTATTTTACCTCTATCGTCAGTTTAGACGTAGGGTGATACTGAATACAAGTATAAATAAAAACGCTACCTGACATGTTCATCAGAGGAGATGCAAATGTCATAATATGTGGGTATTATCCCCACAGCACCACCATTCAAAACAATGAGTAGTCAGGGTAACATTTATTTATTAATTTCCTCGGTTATTTGAAACTGTATAAACTATCCTCACACTGCATTCCATATGAATATTTCTGATGTTAAATAAACAATGAAACTGTATGAATATGTTTTTATATAGTAGAAGAAAAATACATTTATTTTAACCATGGTGAAGTTGCTGGATTATAGCAAACGTAGACTGTCAATAAATCGAAAGCAGCAATGACATTTCTCTACTAACTTCATCTTTCAGGAACTAAAAGAGGGAAGATATGGGAGGCTGTAATGAGCATATACAGTAGTAACATCTGTTACTTACAGGGTTAAGAAATGGGAAATAATGGCATCCAGAATGAAGGACCAATGAAGAAGATAGAATATGGAAGTTATGATACCGTCTGTGAGGGGAACTGAGATCTGAGAATCCACATGAGAGATTGGAAGTGTGTGGACTCAAACGATGGATGGTAATTAGGTCTAGCTCTAACAATAAAAATTACACAGCACCTGTACTGTATTACTGTATTCATTATAGAACACTGCACAGCATAACTATTAATACTGCAAGGGTAACGTGCATATCCCACTGTAGAAGTGAAGCACATGCATAAAGAAACCCCATGACCAACTGTCAAGGAATCATTACATTTAGCTATTTGTCTTCTTCCTTGCCTTGCAAAGCTATATGGTCCACTGGTCCTAGCTTGGGAGTTTTACCCTTTTTATTTGTCTTACTTTTGAAACATTGCACCTGGTGTTCAGTCATTTCCTATTGCAAATTGTAAAGTGCTTCCAAACATACCTGAGCAAATGGGACAATAAAGGACTGGATGATAGATAGACAGATAGATTCATTTTTTTAAACAGCAATACATATGAATGAATTGCAGTTGTGGCTGTCAACCACCCTCCTAACATAAGCAGGTAGCTGTTTTATGGTCCTTGATGGGTAGCTGATCTGTAGGGCTGATAAATACAATATTCTTTCACTGGAGAAGTGATCCACCTTTCCTGTGCTACATGGACAGGTACACATGTGGATTCATTTATAAAAACACCATGCAACCAAAACAAATTAACACATGCGCTTCTAGGTTTATACTAACAAATGTTTTTCACACCTTTACCTCTGCATATAGCATTGGGTTGGGGTGGATCACTTCTCTAGTAAAAGGAAAAGATGAAAGTTTCTAAACCAACAGTCCATTTATTCACCAGCATTCATACAACACAGCTTGAATGTGTACTGTATAAATGTGTTGCTAACACTAGTTGGCCTGTGCAAGCTGGTCATACATACACAGATACTTAAAGATAACCACAGGCAACTTAGATCTTTAGTGGAAAAGTTTCTAGAGAAGGGAAAGAAGTTGTATGCGGCTTTCATGGATTTGGAGAAAGCATATGACAGGGTGGATAGACAAGGATTGTGGAAAGTGTTAAGAATATATGGAGTAGATGGGAAGTTGTTGAATGCTGTGAAGAGTATGTACGATGGTGCGAAGGCTGCAGTGCGTGTGGATGGTGAACTAAGTGAATTTTTCTCTTTGAAAGTTGGGTTGAAACAGGGATGTGTCATGTCTCCATGGTTGTTCAATCTGTACATGGATGGGGTAATAAAAGAGGTACAAGGTAGGGTAGTGGATGTTGGAGTGGCCCTGGTGAGAGAGGATAGTGATTGGAAACTCCCTGTACTGTTGTTTGCAGATGATACTGTGTTGTTGAGTGAAGACAAAGGGGAGCTGCAAGGCTTGGTGGATGAGTTTGGGAGAGTGTGTAAGAAACGGAATCTAAAGGTGAATGTAGGGAAGAGTAAAGTGATGGTCTTTGAGAGAGGTGAAGTCAGTGAATGTACAGCGAGGTTGGATGGCGAGGAATTGGAAAATGTGAGTACGTTTAAGTACTTGGGTAGTGTGATGAGTAAGGATGGAGGTTTGGAGGGTGAAGTGCTTGAAAGGGTACAGCAGGAAAGAAAGGTTGCTGGTTCTCTGAAAGCAGTGATAAGAAACAGGGAAGTGAGCATGGAAGTGAAAAAGTTACTACATGACAGTATTGTGATACCAACTCTAACGTACGGAAGTGAAACTTGGACGTTGTTGGAAGGACACAAGTCAAGAGTGAGAGCAGTGGAAATGAGTTATTTAAAAGGAGCCTGTGGAGTCACATGGAGAGACAGGATGACGAATGAGGATATAAAGGAGCGTTGTGGTGTGGATGTGGATGTGATAGGAAGCGTTATGAGGAACACACTAAGGTGGTTTGGCCATGTGGAGAGGATGGAGGGTGAAAGACTGACGAAGAGAGTGTATGTGAGTGAGGTGGAGGGGGGAAGAGGGAGGGGGAGGCCGAGGATGAGATGGAAGGATGGGGTGGAGAGGTATATGAGAGAGGGGGGTGTGAGTTGGAAGCAGAGTTGTGAAATGGCAGAGGACAGGGCGACTTGGAGGCGATTTGTTTGTGGCCACCCTAAACAGGATTGAGGCGTCTGGCAATAGATAGATAGATAGAACTACTACACAGAGACGTACAGAAATGGACTTCCTGAATATAGAATATGTAAAGTCTGTACTGCACAAATTGTAAATTCAGAATGTATGTATTAGTACTGCACAATTTACTAGATACATGGCACACCAATAAGGTACACATTTGGGAACAGGAAAGAGGTTGTTACTAGCACACTGAGGAATTCTGAAATAGTTAATATGGAATTGGTGTTATGTGTTGAAGTGTTACTGTCTTGGCTGTTGGAATCTCCCTGAGATTCTCTGCCAACTTTCTCTTAAATACGGCAGATTGACCTATGAGGCATGTATCGGGGACGTTCTGAGCCGTCATCTGCTCATCTCTGATTAAATGGGTACGGTATTGTAAGGTACCAGATTAACCCCCTGAAACCAGTGATGTATTTTTAGCCTATTCTTGCTACCTCCAGAGAGTTAGTTTCAGCTTGGGAGAGACATCAAATTGATGGACTCAGACATGGCCTTCATGAACTCTTTCACTACTCAGGTGCTTTCAGCCTCTTCAGTTCATTGATGTATTTTCTGGTTTATTTCTGCTACATTTCAGCTGAGATGAATAAAAAAAGTTTGGACCGAAGGGGTCAAGATGAGTAAACTTTTCTGGTAGAAGCATGAACAGAATAAAAAGTACATCACTGGAGTGAAGTCATTAACATCTATGAGCAAATGTATCACATGCAATGGGTTCCACATTATGAAGGTTTGTGTATCCACAAGACATTGTTTCAGGTATTTCAGCCTCAATATTTTACTACAAATGGTGTAAGATTAAATCAGTTTGTGAGACATGGCCAGACTTCTGAATGCTTGAATGATGTCAGTGACTGCATATGATTTCCTTGGACACATAGTACTGCTGATTAGTTTGGTTACTTTTGTGTTTTCGCTTTCTATGTTTCTGGATCCTACCTCAATCCATCTATTGTGCCACAATTTGGGTTGGGAAAATGATGAAGATGATAGTCATTTGCAAACAGTATTTAAAAGTAGCCTATGCTGACGCATTTACGTTGAACGCTTCTGAAGATTAATTTTGCTGAGAAGAGGAAATACAGTGGAAATATAAAGATAAGATCTTTTTTAACTGGGTATTTTGATGTCCCATACTCTGAACTGACAGTTAAATCTCTATTCTGCTCAGCTTTTTTTTCTTGATGAGTCACTAAGTTAGTCTGGCAGACGAATGGGGCCCTATGTTCTAAATAAGCAGGCTATGGGCCCGACATACTGTAAATGTTTAACAGACACAAGGAATGAACAATAAATGTTGGTTTTTGATCGCCACATAACAGGAACATTAAGAACACATCAATTATTATTTTTTGTTCCACTAAAACTATGGTGTACCAAGATGAGAGGATTATTTTTTAAACCATCCATCCATCCATCATCCAATTCTGTCTTGTTCCATAAGGAGCATAGGAACCTGGGGCTAGGCAAGTTGGTCCTGGCATTTAAGATGAGAGTGACCAGCCTCAGTCATCCTTGAGTGGCATTATGTGGGCAATAAACCCCAACCACCCCTTGGATATAAGCATACACAGGCTCAATCTGATTGGAGCACCTTAATTACCCACTAAACCACCAGGTGCCATAATTTGGTTATATGGTTACCATCCAGCGTAGTAAGTGGTATCCTGGTGTACAGGAAACCATTTGGCTTGTCACTCAGTGTAGAGTCACCCATAGGCAGAAGGAAGAGGAAAGAACGAAGGAAAGAAAGACAGATGAGGGAGTGTGAAGGCACCCATAGGCAGAAGAAGGAAAGAAAGAAGGAAAGAAAGGCAGAAGAGGAAGGATGGAAGAGTTTCTTATGACTAATGAGAGAAATGCTAGTACATAAACCATCTTTATTTATAAAACTACAATACATAGGGACATACTGCACTGACAGAGCACAGTCAAACTCATGTTTACGCTATTTTCAGCTATGTTTGGAACAGCAATGATTCTCTGAACAGTGCTTGAGATGTCATTCAATTAGTGCTTTAAACATGGATGCCACAAGATTTGGTTGAGGGGATGAATTCAGTCTTCATCATTATCCAGACCTCTTCTCCTACCTGATGACCGGATGAGACAAGATCCAGAAGCTAAGAAAATAGCTTTATGCAAAAAGAAATAAAAACTTCTCTTCAGATAACATTACATCAGTTCCTAAACTGTGTCATCAAAAGCTTTAATCATCAAGGCATTATGTTTCATGTTTCATGTTACTGTACCAATATTTCATCACTGATAATTTTGGCATAGGACACAAAACTTCGAAGAATCTGAATAAAAAAATTCTTACAGAAATCTAAACAATGTAACATTGTAAAAATATATATAACATACTCACACCCCATTATATGATAGGGTTATATCCATGGAAAACCAACTAGATGATGACTGATCATATGAGGTCTGTCCAAAATGAAACCAAACTTTTAAAACAGCATACCAACTAGATCGTGTAGCGTGATCACGATGGGAACGCTGTGTAGTGACGACTTTATGTATTAATTTAACACTAGCCACATGAAAACTGATTAATCTGGTGGGGGAGGGGGAGCCTAGCAAGCAGTACTAGTTTCCTGAGCAATTCATTTTTTTTTTACTGTACAGTATATCAATGTGTAACTTTTTTTACTCAGAGATGAAATGTCTGTATTACGGTGATCATCAACCTGGGAGTGTGCCCCACTCCTATAAAAAATTCAAGAGGAGCATGAAGAGTCAGAAGGAAATGCTGATAAGGTTTATTCTGTAAAAAAAAAAAAAAAATTACTCAAACACAGCTGTACACTCCCACAAATATGGTAAGCATATAAGTTTGTGCAAGATCCATGGGTAACACCCACCTCATTAAGTTTACTTGGTTGTCACTGTTTGCTGTTGACAGTACTGACTACTAAGTCATACAACTGGTGGCTAAATGTTGCTTAAGAGACAGAAATTTAAGGGTAGGTGACCAGCCTATGCTCCAAGTGGCATTATACCATGAAAAAATAAGTATCTGAACTGATCCACACAGCATCTGACTTTCATTCATACTGGTACTTTAAACAACTAGGCATCTAAACTACCATGGCATTTTAATCCCTTCAATATGGTGTTGTACAGCTTAATTTATTCTTTACTATCAACACGGGATTTTAAACTACTTAATCCATACCTTAAGCAGTGAGGGGTTTAATGACATTTGTATAACCAGGCAACAGAGCAGCTCTGTTATATCAAGGTCATAATATTAAGGAATCCTGCCCCAGCACTGAGGAGGCCTTATTTATCCCTTCTAGTTTGAAAATTTTCAACTAAACTGAATATAGTAAATGCATCTGGAAATAGCAATTACATAAAAAAAAAAAATGCAATGAACTGAAGATGCTGAGACACGTAAATGGACCTGGAAAAAGTGTACGATAAGGCCAACACAGAGGAACTGAAAAAAGTGTTATGTGATTTGGAAAGCAAACTGCTGAAAACCGTTGAGGGTAAGCATATGTAATGGCAGATGGATATCTGGGTAAGTGGCCTAATAGTGGAGGGAGACAGGGATGTTTATGTCTCTATGGCTGTTCAGTTTACAAACATAGATCAATACTCCCTGCACTTGAACTGTGAGTGAATGAGTATTTAGCACAATTCACTGACATGCTGCTGGTGATTAGTTTTCCCTCTTCTATGCTTCTCATTCCTTGCTTTCTGGACCCTACCTCATCCCGTCCTTAGGTGGGGGAGGGGGGGGTGAAAGTATGATGATGATGGTGGTGATACAGATAGGGTTATGAGAGATATAAACAATTTTTAATCCGCCGCGTCCCGTTGATGTACATACTGTACTGTATACGTCCAAACGTTTTGTCACTGTGACTCCTGTTGACGTATATAAATGAGCCGCAATTGAAAGGTCTGTCATTTGCACATTTTTCAAAATTCGCGCGTGATTTTTGGTACGTATACATGGGACACCTTCCTCTACAAGATGCCAGGCAGGAACAATACCTTACCCTGCATGACCTCCCCCCCCCTGCACGCCATTGTCTTGGCAATTCACCTGTTACCAGTGACCTGGCTAGTAAAGACATGTCATGCCACGGTACGAAATTCAAGGCCAGAGTGATTCCCCAATCGATGACAATGTGGAGGACGAAGTTTACGTAACATTAGAGGAAGAAACAGTCAGACATGATGATCATGTAATGTTGCCAAAAAAGGTCAGGTATGTTGATGTTTGGTGAGTGAAACAATGCTTATATTGCCTATATTACTGTGTGAAAACCAATATACCCTCATACTACATATAAATTCGTACTAAATAAATAAATAAATACCGCTTATGAGTGGTGTGGAATAGTTACCCTCCAATAGAACTCATTTTCTTTGGAGCCAGCCTGATAGAAAACCATGTAAGATAAGGGGCACTGCTACCTGCATCCAGTATTTTAAACCTCAGGTGAGCGATTTCTCTAAGAATTTTCGATGTTTCTCACCAAAAGCGGAGGTTTGAGCCAAAATTTTTTTTTTTCCAAAATAGGTCGGGATTGGGGGGGGTCAGTGGTGGAAAACTGGTCGGAACAGGGCGGGTTAATAAGGATATGGAAATGAAACTGGTAGAGAATGATGAGGAATGGAAATATTAAAATTTCATACTTAATTTTAGCTACCTTATGTAACTTGTTTTGGGCTACTCTCAACCTCTGCTTTATCTTTTTTTGCATACTTAATTACAAAGCTAGTAAACCTTTGCATGTTGGACAGGACATGAATTGCAAAGATTCATGAAAGGCGTAAAGTAAAGAAGTCTACTGATTAAATGGACTAAAGTGTTTAGATGTTATGATCGCAGAGAAAGAATGGATGTGAATAAGATTCCACAACGAAAGGGCAATGCATGACTAAGTTTAGTGCGAGGAAAGCTGGGAATGCTAAGAAAATGGCTGGATATGGCACATGTCAGAAAGAAAGTTATGGAGACTGAAGAAGCAAATCAAGTGGCTGAAGATGGAAAGAAATAAAAGAACTACGTAAGGGAATGTGCATGAAGAGGATTCATTTATTCATTCATTCATTCATCATTCAATCCTACATTGCCCCATGAGAAGTACAGGAGCCCGAGGCTAGGCAAGTTGGCCCTGACATTTAAGATGAGAGTGACCAGCTTCACTCATCCCTGAGTGGCATTACGTGAGCAATAAACGCTTACCCAACCACCCCTTGGATATAAACCTTCACTGGCTCAATCTGATTGGAGCACCGGAATAACCCACTAAACCGCTAGGTGCCAAAATTTGGTTATATGGTTACCACCCAGCGTAGTAAATGGTTTCCTGGTGTACAGGAAACCATTTGGCTTGTCACTCAGTGTAGAGTCACCCACAGGCAGGAAGAAGAAAAAATGAAGGAAAGAAAGAGAGAACAGGGGGTGTATCACTCGTAGGCAGATGGATGAGGAAAGAATGAAGAAAAGAAAGAGAGAAGAGGACGGAAGGAATGAGGGATGGAGGAGAGGAAAGGGCAGACACCTGAGAGCAGAACATCGAGTGAGTGGATGGTGGGCGCCCCCACCTACCACATTTATATATAATTTGGCAGCTGTCGAGGTGATCTCTACCCAACAAGCATTAGGGAAGTAACCTTCTATGAAGCACATACTATGAAAGATATATGTCTTTGTAGTGGTCAAGAATTTCATAGGCTTGAAAAATGACTGCATTAATGTATGGTCCACTGAATTACACTCTGATGAAAAATATGCAATTTTTGTGCTTTTCTTTTCTTATTTAAGGATTCTACTCACACTACTTACAGGTGGGGCATACTGCAGTTTGAATGCTAATGATTAATCATTTAAATTATAATACAAATATAAACAATGCTGTACTTCATGTGTACATGAGACCTCACCATTTTCTGCCAAAGGGTGTGACATCAGATCACCTGTACCATCTTACTAGGAATATGCTAGTCAGTGTGCCATTTTCATAAATAACCTTATAATGGTCCTATCCTTGTTACAGTCATTATACCTTAAACTAGTCAATGTTTTTGTCCTTCTGCAGATTATTTCACTCAGCTCACTTGACAGAATAAGACCAAAATGTGGCTTATTCTTCTTTCCATAGAACTTCTTCAAAACCAGCATCATATTCCAGCATTAATCTCTTGCTACAACAGTAATCAAGAGGAAGAGATGGTAAAATTAGGCCAAGTTACAGTGAAATGGGTATAGTGCCATCTCCTTACTGTAGAATCCATATTAGTTTTTACTGTACTATCTATATTAGTTTTGTACAGTACTATCTCCTTATTGTGCTATCCATATTAGTGCTACTTCCTTACTGTGATGCACTTTCTTGCATACAAGATCTCAACACAACTCAGTTCTGACTCAGCTGCAATGTCTCACTCCATAAGACTCCACAGATTTTTTAATTTACTCATCAAACTATGGGGCCAAAATAGCTCAGTGGCAGTGCTTGTGCTTCACGATCATAGGATTGGCAGTTCGAGCCTGCATCAGAGTAGCGTATTTCTGGTGACAGATGTAGTGGTCTCCACTGATCTCTCCCTGCCCTGCAGAGATATATGGTCTACTGGTCTTAACTTGGGGGATGCACCCTCATCAAACTTTATCCCCTCAATTACAATGACACCTTTTATATTCTTCCTACCACCAGACGATTACAGTTAGCTTAGGGCAGATCTCATACTAGAGGGGCTAATAAGGGTGGTAACTAACCCTTCCATTCTGAAGTCTCTCCTACACTGGATAAAATCATGTGGAGACAGCAAGAGCATAGAAAAAAATAGAAAGTTCATGCACGTACAGCACAAAACTAGTGCTGATATCAAAGAAGTCCTTCATTGTCTGGCACTTCGTTCATGTTGTGTCAGGTGTACATATCTGAGAGTATGGTGACAAGACGGTTGTGTGAGCCAGTATCCAACAGCTGTTCTTGCAACTGACCAACTAGTGTGGGTTCACGAGACTTCACTGCCTTGAAGAACAGTTGAACTTCGTGTACGTGACACTCATTTAGTGTTGTGAAAACTGAGCAAAGGTCTGGGCAGCATCGCACTACACGCACACAGTAGTCTACTAGACTTTCTATCATACTATTTAATTTAGTGCGAGTATCTCTACTTTCTTGATCGTTATTTGAGGTGGTGCTACATCCTGCCATTTGGTCACTGAAATTTAACAAATTGCTTTCCTCCCTAATTGATGAAGCTTGATTCCCTTCAGCCCTACCAGTCCATACCTCTGTAACTGTTTTCTTAGCTCTCCCATGATTGCTATTCTCTACTTCCCCTTTCTGTCCAGATGCTTGTAGATCCTGTTCATTGCTGTCAGTTTCCATATTTTCCTCCAGTGATGATGTACTTCTACTGCTTCTCTTCCGGCTCCTCCTCCTGCGTCTCTCAGTTTTCTCATGGTGTATCTTTTCTGGTGGAATGACCTCTTCCACTGACTGTAAAAGGAAATATCAGCTGTATGTATAATTCCCTTCATAAATGGACCTGAAACTATCTGCCTAAGCAAGAAAAGAACAGTGTATTTTCAGTCAGTCTTATTTCTATTTTTTAATAGGCGGAGGCTTTTTACTAGTAATACAGTATACTGTACTGTATAGATGGTTAGGCTAGCAAGGCTGAACCAAGATTCCAGGGGACTGAGTGATACGTGATTGATTATGGACTGTTCCACTCAGATGCTGCTGATATATAATTCTCCAATTCTCTTTCCTTTCTTCTGGACCTCTACCTTCCGCTAACTTTACATGCCTTGCTCCAACTTTACATGGGATAAATGGATGTGGATGGAATAATGATGACAGACAGTGCTGGAATTTCTGTTTAACCTGCCAAGGCGCCATTTCTGTATTTCACTACTGTATGTTAAGAGTAGGCCAACATACCCTAATAACATTTTTGTCTATCTTTCCAAGGTTCACATACATACATACATGCATAGAGCACACCACTCGCTTTTCTTTGTTGTAAGTCAAAACAACAGTGACTTAGAGCAGTGTGGGACGGGGATGATACGGATCTCCTTCAAAACTCATTTCCTTGTGAGTCATCTATTATATGTTTTGGAACACTGTTTGACCTAATTAATTTATGGAATTTTAGCAATATTTCCTCCAATATCCTCTTAGTGGAACGCCTACCCTCCTCCTCACAGTCTCACCTATACAGTACTTCTCCAATTACGCCTTCTTACTGCATTAAAACTACGAGAAGAATAGTATTAGTAAGCCTGCAATATTTAACGGTCATTAACAAAACCTCTGTATTTACAGGCTGTTATCAGCCTCCACCCCACATTACAGAGATTACAGAGAATAGTCAACAATGACAAAGAAAGCTCAAACAAGTTCTGTCATTTTCATGTGGTTAGGGACATAAAAAAATCCTAGGCTTGTCCACATTTTCACACTCTCAATTTTAATACTACAGGCAAACTCTGATTTACAATATCGTCAGATACAATACCTCAGAATAGCGATGAGGGTAAAAATACCACCCTACCCTGCCTATCGCAAGCCTGCCCCCTATTTTTTTTTACCGATTCTGACGATATTTTAGGCTTAAATTGTGTTCAGGTTGATCTATAAACTGTTTTTTGACTTAGATTAATGTGTTTTAGTCACAGGTGGAGTGAACACTGTCATTTGGGGGTACAGATTCTTGCCCATCAGACAAGGTATAAAACAGCGTGGACAAGTAGGCGACTCAACAAACAATATTTCGTGTTTGACCACTGAACATCTAACCTATCACGGAATACATAATAATAATTTTAAATACACATTAATAATTATGAAAGCCTTAAAGAGTAAATATTTCAAGCACTGATGAAAACTGTGACATCGATAAATCATGTGTTTACAATCGGGCTGTTCAAGGGAAAATGCTTTGAAAATACAAAGATATTTCTAAATGTTGGAAAATAAGAGAGAAGAAAATAAAGGAGCTCAGCAACCACAACAATAACTAAAACAACATAAAGAGGGGCCATTGAAAAGGCTATCCCGATCGCATCATCAATCGATAAATCACGTGTTTACATTTGGGCCGTCCAAGGGGAAATCTATCTATTTATCTATCTATCTATCGCCAGGTGCCTTAATCCCTTATACAGGGTGGCCACAAACAAATCGCCTCCACGTCACCCCGCCCCCCACCATTTCACTGCCCTGCTCCCAATTCACACACCCCTCTCTCTTATATCTCTCCTCTCCATCCCTCCAGATTTGAAAATACCATACAAAGGAATTGCTATATAAATGTTGGAAAATATGAGAGAAAAAAATAAAGAAGCTCAGCAACCACAACAGTTACTAAAACAACATAAAGAGAGGCCACTGAAAAGGCTATCCTGATCGCATCATTGATCGCAGTCCCTGTCAAGTGAATTACCCATCAAAATATCAACAATTCTCTGACACAACAATTCGCACCTTGGACAATTCTGTGTCATTCATCCATCCATCATCCAATCCTACATTGCCCCATGAGAAGCATAGGAGCCAGGGGCTAGGCAGTTGGTCCCGACATCTGACATTATTATTATTATGCATAACAGATGTTTATTTAATTGTTCTGGGACCATCTGATGGTGGGATTGTACACAATGCTGCTGCTTCTTCTCTATCGAGTTTGAATACGAGTAGGAGATTGCATTCTCCAGTGACCTTGACTGGGTACAAGTGAGACATGCACTGATTTTAAGCTTAGGTTAACTTCTTTTACAGCTGTTAGGCCATTTAGATTGGCTTTTAACTTTTTCTGACTCATTTAGGTGGGTTTAGGACTTGCTTGGAGAGGAAACCTAAGGCTTAAAAACGCATCCCTATACTTTACACGTTAAATCTACCCCAAGATACGATATGCCGCCTATTGATGGGGTTTTACTTAACCAACTGCATTGTTGAACCAGGGTTTGCCTGTACAGACCTGAGTCCCAGCGGTTTAGGACTGCTGACAGCAATCTCTTCTGCACTCTCCTCCTTTCTGTGTTCTGTACTCATTTCCAAGCTAAAGGTGACTGTTCAGTGTATGTACATAACAAACCACCTTGGTCTCAAGTTCCTAAACAAAGTGCAAGGCAAAAACATCCACCCACTGCTTTTGTTCAATGTAAGATTATTAGCAGACAATGACATCAAGTCTAATTGTTGTGAAACATTCTTCATCACATGCACACAAAAAGCTAACAATCTTTAGGTGTTCATTATAATGAGCTAACCTGCGAGCGTCCTGGAGTGTAGTGGTGTCCTGCACCATGTGTGAGTGCCAAAAGCTTCCCGATGGGCAGAAGAATGTTTGTGTTGCGCATGGTTGGCACAAGCAGTTCACACAGGCCCAGGGCATACACCAGCTGCTCCGAGTTTTCCCCTTCAAGTAGTTCAGACACATCCTCCACTTTAGCCAGATGTTCTACATAGCTCACTAGGATGGGCTCCAACAGTGGCTCATACTGATCAAAGCTGCCTGTGAAAGATAGAAAAAAAGAAAGAAGGAAAATCACTATTAAAAAAAGTGGTGACATGAGAGAGGCAACATTCAGTAATTCCATCTGTTGGTGAGCTGAAAAGCTATAGTCATCAGGAACTCTTACATCCTAGTAACACCTGAGTACAGTACTGCACTTTTATTTAGATGTCAAGAGGCATTAAAATATATGTAGTAAAGCTTCACTTTACTGATGAGGAACACCTACCAGTAGTCTAGTAAAAGCCAAATTCAGATACTGCACATGTGAGCATCTAGTATGTCTGATTTTAGGTTCATATGATGATATAAAAGTTTGGATGATTAAAAATGACTACATAAAAGAGAATGTATGCAGCCTGGCCAAGACAAAATAGATGGTTAAATGTATGAGAAAATGGAGCACAGCTTGGGCATGTGTGCTGGAGTGGATGAGAATGACAAAACAAAGGAGGTCTGAAGCATTGCTGTACCTAAAGAGATGGAAGGAAAAATATAATGGAGTATGAAGTACAGGTAGTTTCATAAAGAAGTATATGGGTAAGAAGTGGCTGGAGATGGCAATGCCCTGTTTGCCATCTGTTCCAACGAAGCTTAACGATCTCTAATATCTTCTTCAGGAATGAAATAATCCACAGCTATACTGCGGGAATAAAAGGAAGTAAAGGGAGCTGATTAAGCATACAGCAGCGACTGATAAAATGTATGTGGATAACTGAATGAGGGACTCACTGTTTGACACCAGACTGCATGGGGAAATATGAGGGCTTGTCTGACCGTTATGTAGTACAGTACTAATGAAGATGAGGGTGCAAAAGTGGTGGGTAAACAGACAGAGGAAGATATGAGGAAGAAGGTTTTGCAAAGAAAGTGGAAAAGCTGTAGGAGAGGAAAAGGGATAAGTACATGAGGCAAGAGAAGTGATCAGCTATAATATATATAACTTGGAGCCGATGAAGAAGTGAAAGGTACGAGGACGGCATTCACTAAAGAAATATGTGCTCCATGTGATGCAGTGTATAAGGTCACATGATGTGAGGGGATGAAAGGAACAGGGTGGTGTTGCAGTAGTTGTAGCCCCAGGTGCATCTGAACATCACTCCAGTAGACTGCAGGATAAAGGCACCCTACTTCTTCAGTCCACCATCTCCATTTTGGGCTTGGGAGGAAGCTGATGAATATTTATACAACAAGTTATCAGTATCACCATGTGAAGGTGGTGAGAAGATGAAATGGGCAACTGAAGAGGAGGAAGAAGAAACATAGTGTACAGTGCCTGGATGGGAAACAGAGGAAATTAGGGTGTGATGCAACAAATGAGAGACCTGTGTGTTGAGTAGAGAAGAGAACTTAAGCAACTAGAAAAAAAAAAGTGGATGAGAAGTGTGGATGAAGCCTGAATGTGGAGGTAATGTTAAAAGCTGTTTTGGATGAATATAAACAAGTAAGAGGTGATAGGGAAGGTAGCTATCATTGTATTAAAGGCTCTAAAATGCTTGCATGTGTTGGCCTTGGTTGCCTAATGGGAGCTCTCCAAGCTGCTCAATCTCTGGCAACCTCCCTAGTCAGTCTCTTATCCCTAAAGTCATACTCTATGACTCGTCCCAGGTCTTTTTCGGTCTGCCTCTCGCAACCCTGCCCGATGTTAACACTTCTCACACTCCACACCCAATTGCTATCCTCCATCCACTGAACATGCTCAAACCATCTCAATCTACCCCTCCTCATCACAACTCTAATACAGCACACTCCAGTCCCATCCTTCCCATCAACTCTTCAATCATAATCCTAATACTCCAAGGCCTCGCGTTCAAGGACGCACTACACATCCATCAAATCGCTGTCAACAAATGGCAAAATGTTGGTGAAGATTTTTCCTTGATATTTTTCATGATGCCACATACTATCACGTTTCTTTGATCGTAATAACAAGTGTTCTTCCTTCAGGCTTTAACCAGAGTAAGCTCTCCCCAAATGCCACCTTTGATGACCTCTTTCAGCTTTTAAGTTCAGAAGAATAACAGAAAAACTGTCAATCAAAGATTCACTGCTACCTGTAAAATTAATCTGCCAGTTTTCCCATCAACTTGAGTAGTAGTAACAGGTGTGTGTGTATGTGTGTGTGTGTGTGTATGTGTGTGTGTGTGTGTGTGTGTGTGTGTGTGTGTGTGTGTGTGTGTGTGTGTGTGTGTGTGTGTGTGTGTGTGTGTGTGTGTGTGTGTGTGTGTGTGTGTGTGTATATATATATATATATATATACAGTATATACATATGTATATATATATCCATATATATATACTGTACATATATATTGTATATATACAGTAAGACCTCACTGTAACGGACTAACTGGGGCTCAAACCATTCCGAAAAAAGGAAAATTCCGATAAAAGCGACATCCAGACTTCCCCCTGCTGACCCGGACTTTTTTCAATACATTGGGCATTAGTCTGGATCATATGAATCATTTTTAAATTGTTTTGACTACCACTGCAGTACTGTACTGTGGTATAACTTCACTACAGTACATTAATCAAATGGTATAATATGTATAATAATACTGTACTGTACACTGATAAACATGTCTTTTATTTACCTTATTGTGGTGAACATAGCTGAAGTGGTCAGACAGTCCCGACTACTTCTGGCTTTATCAGACTTTTTCCGATATACAGGAATTTAGTCTGGTAGCTCCTTGAGTTCGATAAAAGCAAATTCCTGTCTATTGAAGTCCGTTATATTGGGGTTTTACTGTATATATATATATATATATATATATATATATATATATATTCATTTTTTTTTTTTATCATCATCCAATCCTACATTGCCCCATGAGGAGCACAAGAGCCCAGGGCTAGGCAAGTTGGTCCTGACATTTAAGATGAGAGTGACCAGCCTCACTCATCCCTGAGTGGCATTATGTGAGCAATAAACCCAACCACCCCTTAGATATAAACCTGCACAGGATCAATTCGATTGGAGTGCTGTAATCACCCACTAAAACACCAGGCACCAGAATTTGGTTATATGGTTACCACCCAGCGTAGTAAATTATTTCCTTGTGTACAGGAAACCATTTGGCTTGTCACTCAGTGTAGAGTCACCCAAAGGCAGAAGGAAGAGAAAAGAATGAAGAAAAGAAAGACAGAAGAGGGAGTGTAACAGACACATACACACTCATCATCAAAGTCATAAAATAAAACAACAATTCTGACAACTTACTGATTATCTGTACGGCTGGTGTTGACACAAAGCTGTAAAGTATGAGGAGGCCTCGGTGAACCACTGCTGGCTGCTCGCCTCCACCACTCTTCTCACGGGCCTTCAGAAAATGTCGCATCACTTCCACTACTCCTTCCACTAATCCTGTTAGTATGATAAAGATTTTAGGATCTTGCTGTACAGTCCAATATTGTATAGCATGCCATGTTTGAAATGGGAAATATCTAGACTGTGACTCATGAGAGACAAAACCCTGCAAAATGTGACTGCATTAATTCATTTAATAAAATGCAAAGTTCAACAGAAAGTCTCCCCAAATCCAGCCTAATGAGTAAACACAATCCCTGCCACTTTTTGTGGTTGGTACACAATCAAGTATTCCCATAAATTATTTTGTTTATATTATGCAAAAAACTTACAACACAATGGGTGTCAGGGACTAACTTCACATGCTATACACAACTGGGGCATACTAGCACAGTATAGCAAAACTGCAATAAACATACCCAACATAAATGGGTATACTTGTTCCTTTTCACACCTGAAAGAAAAATGCTGTAGAGGAAAGTTGTGTAGTATGCTGTACATCATAACACTATCTGAATACTGTATTTCATTTACACTGTATAACTGTACTGTTTAAAGAAGTCTTCACTGGTCCATGGAACATCCATACACACAAATAAAAGAGTGACCTGATAATCATATCAAGGGGCTGAATCCTTGCATAGCTGTGTCTTTTAAGGGATTTAATTATTGTGTTTAATACAATTACAAGAGATGACTCACTGGAAGCTGTGGACGAATTCTGTTGCCTTGGTGATATCATTAGTGCTGGGGTAGATACTATGCAACAGGGTCTACTGCATGGGTGTGTAAGAGTTGGAAAGAGTTCACAGAACTGTTAATCATCCTGACATCTAGAATAAACTGACTGTCCACAAAAGGTACAGATGTTTGATACCAGTGTTAGAAGTATCATACTGTATGGCAATAAAACTGAGGAAGACACATGATGAAATGGTGTGTCAACCACTGATTTAGAGGGATCGCTGGAGGAAGTGCACATAACAGAACGAGGTGGATGAGTGCTATCAGGTGAACCTGTCCAAATAATGCAATACAAATATCGAAAACAATGATGATGATGACAATTCATGAACTGCCACCCCAAATAATACTCTGCTCCCATGGTTTACACAGAAAATGTATCACATTCACTTACCATGTATCAGATAACCTTGTAACTGGTACCACCTCTGTTTTATAGACAACATATTTAGGGGGGGGGGGGGAAATGGTTCCAAATTTCCTTAAAAAAAAAAAAAAAAAAAAAAAAAACTAGACCCCCCCTTATTTTTTTTTTCATCTTGTCTATATACCAATGAACCTTGCTATTATTTGAAATTTCAGTGATTCCATTTCATTTCACTGGTCAACCAACCTGAATGAGGATGAAGTCAAGAGGTCTTTTATGAAAACTAAAGCATATTACAATACCTGACTCTGAGTATTGGGCAGCCATGTAGCACTGTTCAGTGGGGAGCCATAGGTATGTAAGTGACTCCAGGAATTCCATGAGAGAACTCAAAAGTGCATCTGAAAAAAAAAAAAAAAAAATTGCTTTATACAACTAAGAAGGGTTCATCAAACAAAGAGATTCAGGATCACCCTTCGTGACCAACATTTCATTTACCACTTACAAAATGTATTTAAGATTATTCACAAATAAGAAACTGAGGGTAATGATGGAAACAAAAGATCATACACAGTACAGAAGAGAACAGAATAGGATACTGGCAACAGAAGGGAGAGGAACCCTAGGGATGATAGTCAGGGCTATCCAGGGTCAGGTTCCTAAACGTGAGTAATGTATAAAAACAGTAAAAAATGATGATGAACAGAATACCACATTGCATTACACAAAGAACTCAGTTGTAAACTTTACAGACATTCCTTACTTTTTAAGCATTCAGTTAGCATATATAATCAGTTTGAAGCCTGGAAATTATTAAAAAACTGAAAGACTTACCAAAAATTGGAACTGGACTGACAGATTTCAAAATGTACATTTAGTACTTAAGAGATAGATTTAAACATCAACAATAAACAACATTTACAGTATGTCACTATATTTCTGAACTTTTTAATGTAAAAAAAAAAAAAAAAAAAAAAAAAAAAAAAATTAACTGTAGGTGAAAAGTGGGTGGTTACCACAACACTGAGAAGAACTAACACTGGGGTGCTATTTGGCTCTAAGCTTGGTATCTAACCCCACAATCATTCTCAGGCATGGAACTCTGTCACAAGTACAGCTGTGAGCAGAGGTGTCATAGACACTGCCTTAGCCCCGATGCAGAGATAGTGGATCATTTCTGGCTACTGAGGTGTAGCAATGGGAACAGGGAGTGGTAGTAGATGGGGGAAGAGGAAGGTGATGGTGACATCACTCTCCCACTCCATTCACCACAGTTCATAAGCCAAAAGTGACACACAACTTGCGTGTAGGGGCTACGGCAGTGTCTCTGTTTCATGTGTTTGAAATTGCACATTGAACCAGAATCCATGCTGCGATGCCCATACCATTACAAGTCTTGACAAACAAGAAAGGAAGCCTATCCTTTATTTTCCAAAGCAATAGGAGGTACAGTAGCTCCCAAAACTATCTTTAATGTCTGGTGTGAAGGATGGCATATTGAAGAGTATGAAACATGCTTCCTGACCACTTGTCATCTCAGTAATGTTGGTAAACATGGTTAGCTGTCGTAAATGCTACTGCTAATAAGCAAATCAATGCCACCATATGACTGAAAACATCTATCGGCATGTGCATGGTAACTGTTCCATAATATTTATACCTCGACGTCAAAGAATTTAACCCATTACGACATATTACATCGTGTTACATGCATCATGGGACACATAGTAACAATGATGGGCTGAGTTGCCATGTTCGAATATGAGTGAAACCACAGATCATGAAACGACGTGAGAAATATCCATCACAACTGGGTCAACAGTGCAAAGGTTAATACTACAGTCACACCCCACTAAATGATACCCCTTTATGCAATACTCTATCTTAGCGACGTAAAAAAATTAACACCCTTCCCCACCTATCGATCGCCAACCCCTAGTTATCCGATGGGTTCTTTTGAACCGTGCGTGCTAGGCAGGCACCTGTGCCCCACAAGATGGCCAACTTTGTTTACATGCGTAGATCCAATCGCACATCGCTGCAGTGGCGCGACCTTCACTGTCGTCTTGTAGTGCAAGGACCCACACTCCCAACTGTTCTTTTCCTGGCGTCAGTGACCAAGTGAAGACCTCCTTTATGCCTGCCTGTGCTACAGTGTGTTACATCACCATCTTGCATTGCAACGTGTCGTTGTTGATTTTAATTGTGTCCCTGCAGAGCTTGTGATCAGTGGAGTGCGTTTTACTGTTATTTTGAGTGATTTATTGTGTTATTTTCTTGCTAAATAAGGATATCACGTCTGGTATCGACGCTGCATGTGGTGGTGGTGGTGGTGCTAAGCATGGTTCAGAGCGTGCTTCTGAAGGTGCTGGTGGTGATGAGAAAGCTAAGCGGCAATGCAAAAGTGAATCCACGGGAGTGAAGCTAGATATTCTAAGGCGTCATGATGAAGGCCAGAGTGTGTGTGCTATCACCTCTACTCTCCCCCATGTCGCAGTCGACAATGTCCACCATCCTGAAGGGTGATGCCATCAAGGCTGCTGCAGGTGGCCAACATGACAGTGTCTCGTCTCACTAGGACCAGGAAACCAGCGATGGAAGAGATGAAGAGGACATTGAAGACCTGGGCAGATGACCAGAACCAGAGGAAGGTGTCCCTTGGTATGTCTATTATCTGCACCAAGGTGCTCTCTCTGTGGGAGAAGGCGAAGCGTGGCTTGGAGGAAATGGAGGCACTCAAGGCCAGCCATGGCTGGTTTGACAGCTATCATGTGAGTCTGTCTGGGGAGATGACGAGTGCTGGCCAGGCAACCACAGCGGTGTTCCCTGCTATGCTTAAGAAGTGAACTGAGGGAGGCTACAGCATGAAGCAGGTGTTGAACTTCAACAAGACAGGCCTCTTTTGCAAGAGGATGTCTTCCAAGACATTCCTTGTAAGAGAGGAAAAGTCTGCGTCGGGGTTAAAGGCTGCCAAGGACCAACTCACACTTGTCCTGAGGGGCAACGCAGAGGGCGACTTGAAGCTGAAGCTGCTCCTCGTCTACCACTCTGACAATCCAAGGGTGTTGGCTGGCTATGTCAAGGAGGACTTACGAGTGATCTGGCAGTCAAATAAGAAAGCCTGGGTCACCTCTGCCATCTGCTCGTCCTACTTTCACTCCCACCTCTTGCCTGCCCTGCAGAGGTATGCCTCCAAGAATAACCTGGCCAACAGGTTTCTCCTGGTGGTAGACAATGCTCTGAGCCATACACTTGCAATGAATGATTGGACCAGCAACACTGAGATGGTCTTCCTGCCTGCCAATACTACAGAGCTGCTGCAACCAATGGACCAGGGCATCAAATCTACTTTAAGGCATACTATCTCCGTCGTACGATGCACCAATGGGTCCAGGCATGCGATGCAGACGACCGGGCATCTGTGAAGACGTTCTGACGAAGCTACAACATTAGGATTGCCATAGAGAATATCACAGCTGTCTGGAAGATTACGCAGCTGACGATGAACAATGTGTGGCACAAGCACTGGCCAGAGTGTGAGCACTCATTCACTGGTTTCAATGAGGAAGTACATGTCCAGCTTGTGGAGTGGGTGCAGCAGGACATCGTCGAGCTTTCCCCTGAGGCTGGCTGCTGTGATGCTGATGTGGAAGAGATGTTGGAAAGCCACAGGGAGGAGCTCATGAACATGGAGATGCATCATGCCCAGCAGGAGTCAGAGGACGAAGCCATGCAAGAGTTGCCAGTGCTGGACCTAAAGACCCTGAAGGAGATGGTCTCCCTTGTTGACCAATCTTCCCAGCGAGGAGTAGAGACCCTGCAACACAATGAGGAGGGCATGTGGATATACAGGGAGCTGTTGGACGAGATAAAGAAGGCAGGCAGGCAGACGACCATCACCACCTTCTTCAAGTGCATCCATTCCTCCATGTCCACCTCATCAGATAAGCCCAGGCCATCCACCAGCCAAGCATCTCCACAGCCCTGCATCAGCTGAAGAAGATGTGCTTGAGGAAGATGTGCTGTGCCACTGGCGACAGACGTCCCATCAAGCATATCCACTCCCTCTCCACTTTCTCACTCTCCCACGCTCTCACCACGTTGCTCTCCCACTACCTCCACATCACATCAGCAATTGCAACAGTCTCCTGCAACCTCCACTCCACATCAGCCATCGCATCAGTCTCCTCCTACCGCTAAACCACCTCAACTCACTTCCCCCCAACATTCTCCCTTGCCCAATGCAAATGGTTTTGGGGGGTCTGAGGAGGATGAGTGAGTGCCCAAGGGCATCAAACATCCCCTAGCCTCTGGGACGATACTGTGCCAAGGATGATGACTAGGACTGGACAAGGAACTAAGTAAGTGATGAGTTGTTCGTTGATTTTAACTAATTTTTATATTTTTTGGTTCAGATTCTGATGATATTTTAGACTTAATTTTTGTGTAGGTTGATTTATGAACTGTTTTTAGATTTAGATTAATGTGTTTTAGTCACAGGTGGGGTGAACATTATCATTTTTGAGTACAGTTCACTAAGTCTGATTTTTTCCAGACTCATTTTTGATGATTTTCAATTTTATTTTTGGGTTCAGGTGAGTTATAAACTGTTTTAGGTGAGTTATAGCCAGTTTTGAAGCTATTTGGGGGCTTAGGTAAGCAAGAAACTTGTTTTTGGACTCACTTGGGTGGGTTTTGGATTTGGTTCAGGGGGGATTCCAAGGCTCTCAAACGCATCCCTACACTTTCTATGTTACAACGCTCCCAGTATACAATACCTCAGCTCAACAATGGGTTTTCTCAAACACATCCTATTGTTATAACAGGGATGGCCTGTATTAGACCTGCATGTTGGACTATGTCAACCACGCACCATTATTTATCTATACCATGTGGGTGATATCTCAGTGTCAAAAGGTATCGCGGTTTTGTGTTTCGCTACACGAATGGCACAGCTTCATAGTAGGTGCAGGCCTGCCACTTGTTGCCACAGCATGCAACACGTGTCAAATAACATCGTCCATTGTGTCAGATTGTATAGCACATTATTTTAAAGATAGTTTTGGGGGCTACTGTACATGGCTGCTTGCAACACAAGTGCTAGCTGCAGGTACTGGGTCGCCTCATCAGTACACACAGCAAATAGGGGGGTTTTCATGACCCTAATTCCACCACTTAAGTAATCTTTTATAGCACAGCTACAGAGAAGATATGGGCAGTAGTCTTCCTCCCATATCCCTAGGGGGAAAAAATACTTCATTTATTCAAATTTTGACTCACCACTAAGACTATTTTTCAGCATAAAAACCAGTGATTCCTTCAGAGTCTCATTACTCTTTAATGCCATGATAAGTGGGCACTTTGATCGCTTCTCCATAGGGATACGGTAAGTGGCATGCCAGAGCAACAGTCGCAGGAGTCGGAAGGCCTCAATTAGAGTGGGCACATCATCGGTGGAGTGCAGGAGTGCTAGGCACGAAGGCAGCAGATTCTTGGACCCAAGCACCTTCTCACATCCCTCTCCTTGGCAACACAAGTTAGCCACTACACCAACAATCACTTCCTGAATAAATGAAAGAGATAGTTTAGCTTATATGGGCTTGTTATCCCATGTTAATTCCCCACTCTCTGGGGAAAAAAAAAAAAAAAAAAAGCTAGAAAATAAAACCTTTTGTGTATCATCATCAGCATCACTGCCATTATCCCAACTCTCTCAACCATTATCGTATTCATTTTTACAGGCTCCATCATGCATGCATGCATCAGCATTGGTTGCCTAATGGCAGCTCTCCATGCTGCTCGATCTCTAGCAGCCTCCCTGTACGGTCCCTTAACCCTGAGGTCATGCTACATTACTTCATCCCAGGTCTTATTGGTCTACCTCTCACAACCCTATCTCTAACATTACCATTAACACTTCTCACTTTGTCCACCCAACTGTCATCCCCCATCCTCTCCACATGCCCAAACCATCTCAATCTACCCCTCCTCATCAAAACAACAATACAGTACACTCCAGTCCTGTCCAGCCTCTTAACTCTTCTATCGTAAACCTGGTTCCCCCAGGCCTTGCAATCAAGGACACACTGCACATCCATCTAATCACTGTCATTTCTGTACATTCCAGCCTAAGAATATCCTCTTCCTTTACTGCCCACATCTCACTATCATACAGCATTACACTCCTAACACATGTCGCATACATAAGATCCTTTAGCAAAGAGGAAGAGCCCTCTCAGTGTCAGGAGAGGCAACAGCTTCCTGAACTTTTTCCAACCACTCCTCACTCTAGCCACAAAGCTAGCTCCAGCCCCACCTCCAGCACTGAACATGTCTCCCAAATAACAAAACTCTTCCACACACTCGAAAAACTCACCGAAATGTTCAATTCTTTCACGCCTGACAATCTCCACGTGCTCTCCCTGACACACTGCACACATGAAATCAGCATTATCTCACAGTCTACCTCTAACATCACTACAGCATATCTCTTGTGCACCCATTTATCACAAATGCTGCATAAGATGGAATTACTTCCCATGCCCTTATGGCAAATCACACATGGTCACTCTCCCTCCTCTATGACAATACTGCCGCCACACCTAGATACCATCACCACTGTTTTATCTGCATTTACTCTCAAGCCCTTGTGTCCCACACCATTTCTTTATTTCCTAAATCTTTCCTCTGTCTCTCTTTCATTCTCTGCAATCAACACGAAATCATCAGCATACAACATCTCCCACGGGAATCCATTTCTGAAGTCACAAGAGAAGGCTTCAAGCACCATGATAAACAACAAGGGGCTCAAGACTGACCTCTGATGCACACCAACATTAACAGAAAACTCATCACTCAAATCTTCTTTCACTCTGACCTGGGTGTAAGCACCCACATACACAGCCATAACCACCCTAACCAGCCACTCCTCAATCTCAAGCCTTCTCACTGCTCACTTCACCACCTTGTTATAGACTCTGTCAAAGGCTTTCCCCAAGTCAACAAAAACAAAGTATGGATCCCTTTTCTTTCCTATATATTTTTCCTGAGGCTGTCATACAATGAATATGGCATCAGTGGTTCCTCTGCCTGGCATAAACCCAAACTGCATCTCATCAATGCTCACTCTCTCTAATCATATCTTCTAGGACTCCCTCCATTACCTTCATTATCTGGTCCAAAAGCTGTATGCCTCTGTAATTTCCTCTATCCAGGGCATCACCCTTCCCCTTGCACACATTTACAATCACACTCTTTGGCCAATCATCTGGAACAACACACTCATACATAACTGTATTTATGAAGTCAGTAACTAACCTCACTCCTTTATCTCCTGAGGCCTTCAGCATTTCAGAAATCAGCCCAGACATAAATGCTGCCTTCCCCACCTGCATCCTGCCTATTGCCCTACTCACAGAAGCAACAGCAATCAAAGGAAAAGGGCCAAACACTGGATCTGCTGGCTCCAGACCTTCCCTGTTCCAGTCAAACTCTTCATTCAACAACCGGTTACAATTCCCTCTCCAGTTGTCTTTAATATCCCCACTCTTCACCACTATCTTCCCTTCATCATACTTCATGCACTGATCATCTATGATATCCCTGTTTTCCTCTTCATCTGATTAGCTACATTAAATATCATATTCTTCCTTTCCACACTATTTATGTTATCCAATAAAGGTCTCTGAGACTCAGATTTTTTTCTGTAAACCTCTATTCTAGCCCTATGCTTGGCAGCTAAGTATTCCTCTTTGTTACCACCCCTTTTCCATTCCCAGAAAAGCCTTTCTCCTTAACTGCTCATCTAAAGAGGTATGGTGAGCAAGAACCTAGTAGCAAAAAATGAGGTAGCATACATGTGCGAGAACTGTCTCCAGCAAACTCAGGAAAATGGACCACACACCTACAAGCATGACACTAGCAAATTTCATATTCTCATTTTCCTTTATAGATCCACTCCAAATACATGTGTCACATATAAACCATCATTTAATATAGTACTGTATATATATATATATATATATATATTTTTAATCAACAGATCAAAGACCATGAAAGAGTGAAGGATGAGGATATTCCCTAAATGCTATATTTCTGTTCTCCCAGACAAGAGAGTGATTACTTTAAAAATAAATTACAGTCCTATTTTTCAAAAAAGTGATCATGTAGTGTGTGAGTTTCATTTCATACTCACATATATCTAATGTAAAATAAAATTGCAAAAAGGAACTCAGTTGCAAAATAGGTAGTTACCAAGAAATAAGAAAATGCTTTGGGGAAACAGACTGAGAAGAAATAAAACATTCAAATACTGACATTCCACATAAATGATTCCATGATACTGTACCACAAAATTATGTAACTAAATCTAGTGTATAAAGTTACTGTCCATACCAAAATGTAAATGAAGAATGAAAAGGAAAAAAATGTGATCTGATGTAACCAAGGAGGAGGAGGAGGAGGAGGGATCTCTTACTGATTATGCCCACGGGACACACAGGTGCCCTAAATATATATTATATATATACCTGTGCTGCTCTCAGGTGTCTGCCCTTTCCTCTCCTCCATCCTTCTTTCCTTCCATCTTCTTCTATCTTTCTTTCCTTCATTCTTTCCTCATCCTTCTGCCTACGGGTGACTTTACACTCCCTCTTCTGTCTTTCATTCCTTTATTCTTTCCTTTTCCTTCTGCCTATGGGTGACTCTACACTGAATGACAAGCCAAATGGTTTCCTGTACACCAGGAAACTACTTACTATGCTGGGTGGTAACCATATAATCAAATTTTGGCACCTGGTGGTTTAGTGGGTAATTATTATGCTCCAATCAGATTGAGCCAGTGAAGGTTTATATCCAAGGGATGGTTAGGGTTTATTGCTCACGTAATGCCACTCAGGGATGAGTGAGGTTGGTCACTCTCATCTTAAATGTCATGACTAACTGCCTATCCCCGGGCTCCTACGCTCCTCATGGGGCAACGTAGGATTGGATGATATATACAGGTATATATATATATTAGAAGAGTATTTTAGGATAAATACAGTTGCTAGAAGTGATGAAGAATTCTTCAACTTGGATTCTGTATTAAAAAAAAAAAAAAAAAAAAAAAAAAGCATGTGAAGAACATTAGAAAGATGTAAGACTAATAAAAAATTCCCACCAGCACTCATGGAAGTCCATTATTCTTCCCATAAGATGATACAAAACTACACAGAGCAGAAACATAAATGGAACATGTACATACTGTACATTAACCCCTTAAATGCAGATCGTCTCATTTGCGACGCTCGGCAAAAAGGACATAACGGCGGAGCGTCGCATTTGCGATTCTAGTAAATTTTGAATAACAGCGGGCAAGCAGGCTCCAGCTGGTATTGTCTATCAGTACCACCACCCTCTAGCTACAACTAGCATACTTTACCTTTGTACTACTGACCTCAGTTGTTGCCAAGTATCGCGTTTTCCCCCCGTCCCCCCCCCCCACGGCCCGGCCAGCCTGGCTGTGATAAATGGCAGCGCTCTGAGCGCTCAGAACTGTAAATCTGTGCTCTCCTCTCACAAGCAGTTTATGCTACTAGGAAATGCTTGTTTCCCCAGTTGTAACACTAGCTTTTTTTCTCACGGTTTGCCCCTGTTTAGCGTCAGTTTACTGCAGGCTTTCAAAGTGACATTATGGCAAGTTCTAGCTCTTCCCAGTCAGTGCAAGCGGCCGACAGGAACGAGAATAAAGTGGCGGGCGTAAGGCAGAATAAAAAGCGCGCCGTGGTGATCTTTTGGGAAGTACAGTAATATGATTGAAAATAATGTAGTATACATGTTTTTAACTGTGAAAATGGAAATGTTTGTTGAGTGACGGGAAGACCGCCGCCACAGTGCATGTCGGCCGTACGCTCCGTTGATTTTAGCCTTATTTTCAGTGCTTATTGTACAAATACGGATTCCTAACGACCTTTACGTTGTAGTATAAAGTTTACTGTGACAGAATGAGGCTGTGGTAGAGGGGAAACCAGGTTGCTGGAGGTGTGAAAGTGAAGATTTGGTTACCCAACTTTGCAAGGCTCCACAAGTCCTTTGGTAGTCCACGAAGGCTCAACACCTGTCTCTGGAGAAAGCTGAATGTAAGTACTATCTGCCATACCAAGTATAATGTTCTAGGGATAATCTCTGATTTTTGGCGAATATTTTCCTACAGGTACTCAGACCGCGATACAACCCCGCCACTCGGGGGGGAACGACTGTACATGGCCACGTTTAAGGGGTTAAGACAGGTGATATTACAGATTTAAATGAAAAGTTTAGATAAATGCAAAGCAAACGGTCCTCATGAAATATCATGCTGGGTATTACACAAATGTGTGGAAAAATTATGTATACCACTGTCCAGTAGATTGTGGTAGGTGGGGTGCTCACCATCCACTCACTCGATGTAGTGCTGCTCTCGGGTGTCTGCCCTTTCCTCTCCGCCCTCCATTCCTTCCTCCCTCTTCTGTCTTTCTCTCCTTCAATCTTTCCTCGTCCTTCTGCCTACGGGTGACTTTACACTCCCTCTTTTGTCTTTCTTTCCTTCATTCTTTCCTCTTCCTTCTGCCTGTGGGTGACTCTACACTGAGTGACAAGCCAAATGGTTTCCTGTACACCAGGAAACCATTTACTATGCTGGGTGGTAACCATATAACCATATTATGGCTCCTGGTGGTTTAGTGGGTAATTACAGCGCTCCAATAGGATTGAGCCAGTGAATGTTTATATCTAAGGGGTGGTTGGGGTTACTGCTCATGTATTGCCACTCAGGGATGAGTGAGGCTGGTCACTCTCATCTTAAACGTCAGGACCAACTTGCCTAGCCCCGGGCTCCTATGCTCCTCATGGGGCAATGTAGGTCTGGCTGATGGCATGATGGCTGTCCAGTATATTTATGAATTCACCTAAACAAGGAGAATTCCAACTGTGTACCACTGCTCAAAGGGAGAAACAATAAATGCCCCCCAAACTGTATGTCAATATCTCTTGCACAGTACCAGTATTACAAAAACTGGTATCAAAAAGCTGGGTTCAAGGATCCTTAGAAACGTGTATAAACAATCTGACTTTCGAGTAGGGCAGTCATATCGCCAGTCTTTTCAACTGCCATGACAGTCAATAGAGATAAAGCAGGAAAGAGATGTACTGGCTGAGCAAATGTATATACTTTAACGGGGCTTTTTATCATGTACCCCACAAAAGACTATTTCTGGAAGTTGGAAAATGGAGGAAGAGTTACAAGAATTCATGGAAAATGCAGTTAGATGAGAAATAAAACCCTTTCTCTCTTAATACTGACAGTGAGCCTGGGAGCACAAGAGTGTGTGATAATGTCATTGGCCAGTTGTAATACATCAATGGCCTCCAGCTGCAGCAGAAACTCCACAACATCAGGTTCAGCACTCATGTCCCACAGCTGACAGGCAGCATTCTCCACCTCCTCTCCGAGCTCCACCACACGGCTCTGCCCCACTGCCCCTGGAACTGGCTAGAAAAACAAGTGGTTACAGTAAGTCTTTGTTATAAGGCATGGATAAAATACAGAAAAACTGCCTACAATAATTCTACTGATTTATATTTCTGACTTACTATTTTCCCACATTTACAGTACCAACTGTACATAAATATTTATATTTTGGAACATACTTCTGACTTATCATAAGGACTGTCTCTTTATGGTAACATAACCACATCAGAACATATTGTATTATGTATCGTGAAAAAAGACACAACAGTAAGATGTTAATATAGATTAATGCTGTCTTCACTTCTACATGGTGAGATACCATTAACTTCCACTAACCCTTCCGAGGGTAGGGGGTTTCTCTCAACTGATTTAAATTTGTATAAACTGACTAAATGTAGCAAGAATAAAACATATACAGCATGGAATGCTTTACTCAGTTAAGTTGAAGTCATTGCAATCCATTTTTTCTCATACTTTCATCTACCACTTCAAGAAGTACCAGTAATTATTTTTGGCTTTCCATTAGCAAATCATTACCATCACTATTAACAGATGAGAATGCATACATACCTGTATTTGCTCAGAGCTCTGAGTTTCACCAGCTGAGCAGGCATCAGCAGTAGTCAGTGGTTTCTCATCAGTAGCTAAATACTGTGGAAGTGCCTGGAAAAAAAAAAAAAAAAAAAAAAAAAAAAAAAAAAAATCTTACTATACTTCATACGGTTCAGACCTTCACAACTCTGCTACAGTTATTTTATCCAATCTCAGCACCCCACCCGCAGTAAAACTCCTTGTCAAGTCCATTTGCGCTGCTTTAAGGCTTTTTGTACTCAAACTATACAGTACAGTACACCTTACCAGCAACACTCAGTATTGGTAATTTAATTTAAGACAGCACAGGACTTATTATGATCACAGTGTTTATCATAAAAGAATCCCTGTAATACAAAATTTCTCTAATACGGTAGGGCTGCGGAAGAAATTAACCGTGTTTGACGAGGACAGACTGTATTTTCTTTTTTTGTGATTATGGTTGGACGTTTGATGACAACAACTGTCTCATCCAAGATAACTAGCCAGAAGAAAGGGTCCTTCATGACAGTGTCAAAGATTTTCTGCCTATTGTCAGGTACCATTTTAATTCAGCCACTGGCTACGCTGGATAATGTCATATGCCAGGTACTGGTAGTGCCGAGACGAATAATCGGAAGTTTACAGTATGGAACTGTTTTTACAATACTGATACTAACACTGTGATTGTATAAAGGGGAAAAAAATGGTTAAATATATAAGGAAAACAGCTGACATATATGACTAGCATGAAGTGCTCGGTAAGGAATGATAAGTTTGGCACTGCAATCCACCTGACAAACATAACAAAGGGATAAAAAGTATAATGGGATATGCAGATGCTGTACTGAAGAGAGAAAGGGCAATGGAAGTTGGTAGTCATCAACAAAACATAGACTGCTCACTCACTCATTAACCAATTTCTTTACCATGACAAGCAAAATTTCAGAAAACTGTACGTCCTCTTTGAATGCAGTGCATAACTGGAGAAAATGTGTTTCCCTAACACCCTGCTTTACCGGAATCTTCTGCCTATCCTTGAATATGTTATGTGTCACTGCCATCCCTATATATCTATAAATGTCTTCTAATACCTTTAAAATACACCATACATGGTACTGGAGAGGGAAGCCTTCCCATGGCGGTACATGTATAACTGGACTGCCATGCTGCCCCATTATACAAAAAAGTTACTCACCTCCTTCCCTAATTCTTGAAAGAGGGATGGTGGACTGCAAGAGAACAACATCTTCAGCTTGCAGTCCACCAAGTTCATGTTCAGATGAGCCTGGGGCAACAACAACAAAAACAGCTTTACATAAGTTTATTCACCAGTTTATTTTTAAATTACCATGTACAGTGAAGTCTCTTTTATCCAAAATTCTTTTAACTGTAATATGCTACTGTAAGTTTTACTAAAACATTCTCATTTCGATTAACCACAAAAATCTGAAATCTATCCGAAAATTCAAACACGGTGGGCTTGTTTCGCGCCACTAGTGTTAGTTTACGGTTGCTCCGCTAGTCACTAAAGCAAGCGTTGGTTGCGCCAGTGAATTACTTAATTGTTTTGGTGAAAGTTTATTTAAGTTTATCTGAGTGAAGATTTATTTAAACTGACAGTTTCTATGACAGTTACAAAAGTGTTTCCCCCCACCCCCCCAACTTTGGGCATAGGCTTCACAGCCTGCTACCAAGGCCCACTAGTCCTCCTACATATCATACACCTCTACATGTCAACACTTCAGCACTAAAGCCCACCATCCATATTGAATATATGCTAGGGCTGTCTCATACAGAACTGTTGTATTGGTATTTGTGGGGGTATTTTGACGACAAGTCGGCGGGTCTTCCGGTAGATCAGTAAAGTCTTATTTAATGAAATTCAAATCCTTAAACTGTTCCCTGCCCCAGCGGGGATTTGAACCTGGGTCCGGTAGGAATGCAGGCCACCTCTCTACCGGTTGAGCCACCGCCTCCCGAGTTACATACAGTGTTACTACAGTGTAGTAAGTGTTTTGGTGATGGTTGAGTGGCTTTTGGGGTGCTGGTGGTGGTGGTGGGCTAGATGTCGCCAGAAATGGGTGATCTGTGAGTACAATACTGTCCCTTTGTATCCTCCATATTACTGTATTACACTATCTTTTATCCGAAAAAAATGATGAAACGAAACTTTGAAAGTCCCATGATTTTCGGATAAAAGAGACTCCACTGTATATAAGAAACTGCACATGCTGCAGTGTACATCAGTCTGATTCTATTCCCAATTGGGAATGCATTTTATCAGATGATGATGTTTGAAACAACAGATGAGTGAGACAGCAGTTTTAATACTTGTGCAAATCAGTATGCCAACCTGTGTAATAGTGAGAAGTGTGTTGAGGACCCAGCGGTGTGTGTAGGCAGTGTTGCCAATGGCATCACCACGGAGAACTGCACACTCAGCCTCGTCCAGCTCCGATGGTACAGGAGGGTTCACCACACACTGCAACAAAACATACTGCATCTGAAGAGCATAAGTGTGCAGAACTGTACTGTATAATGGTAGGTGGTGGATGGCAACCACCACCCCAGGGGAGAGGAGGTACTATCATAAAAATGATGTGTAGTTATGATGATATCTAGCCATGCTGACATTTCACTCTCATGTAGGGTAAACAGGCATAGGTATAGTAAGTTAAAGCCAGAGCTGAGACTATCACAATACTGTATTGCAAGCAGTTTGGTCATATTTCTGATATCTTTCCTCATGAAAATATGATTAGTGTCATAGTTGTGCCACTGGGAAAAAAAAAAAAAAAAAAAAAAAAAAAGGCTGCCTGTTACTAGCCAGGTGTCACTGATGGTAAGGTCACCTTCTGGTTCCCAAACATGACATGTTACTTGGTGGGGCTGGCCTGTGATCTGGGCCAGGAGATACGTGGCAGACTTTCCCCGGGGCAGCATTATGTAGGTAATAACTCCCAACCAATCCTTGGATGTAAACCTTTATGGGCCACATCTGGTTGGAGACTTTCACCCAAAAGGCCACTAGGCATCCATTTGCTCATATTATTACCATCCAATATATTAATGGTTTCCTGGACTACAAGAAACCTTTTGATTTGTCACTCAATGTAACGTCGCCTTAAGTTGACACAACACAGGGTCAGCAAATGGACTGTTGCCTTCAGTTGACCCTTCACTGAGTCTAGAACCACCTGAAGGCAAATACTGTCCAACAATATTTACTGGTATACCTCTACCTGTTATCCTTAATATAAAAATATTTTCTTCATCTTAATTCCTTCAGTTCAATGACATATTAATGAAGTTTATTACAGCAATCTACAGATGATTTTACTTAACTTACAATGGGAAGAACTCTTATAAAAAATGGGTTACTGAAGGCTGTAACTAACCCACCTGCTTCAAAAGATCTCTCCTATGCTAAATAAACTTATCTGAAGGTAGCCTGGGGAGGGGAGAATATAAAAAAAGATAGATGAAAATGCAAGAGCAGGTAAAGATGTCAACAGTTTGTCCAGCAATATGGACTTCCACTCACCAATGGTATTATAAAATGATCAGAGGAAACAACTTATTATAAACTGCATGCTCTAGTATGGAACACTTCACAGGAAACACACCTCCAATGATGTACGCTTGTCCTTTCCTTCTGGCAGCACACTGGGTGAGCCCTGCCCACCTGTTGTGGAGGGTTGATTTTCCAGAGAGCATATGCCTTGTGAGGGCTGTTGTGAGTCCTCTTTGGCTGGCTCTTTATCACATGACTCCTTCACACAATCAGGTTTACCACAGCTGCCCACAGAGTCAGGGGAAGTCTCCATGCTTACTTTTTGATAAGGTTACCTGTAAATTTACATACAGGTACTGGACCATCACTTTAATCATACTTCCTACAAATAAGAAGGGTGAGTAGGATCTAGAAACATGAAAATTATGACACAGAAGTAAGGGAACTACCATTACAATATGGTACTCAGTGTAATGGGCTGTACATCTCAGGTGCTGAAGCTTCTATCTATCTATCTATCTATTGCCAGACACCTCAATCCCGTAAGGGGTGGACACAAACAAATCGTCTCCATGTCATCCTGTCCAATGCCACTTCACTGCCCTGCTCCCAGCTCACACCCCCCTCTCTCATTTACCTCTCCACTCCATCCCTCCATCTCATCCTCGGCCTCCCCCTCCCTCTTCCCCCCTTCACCTCACTCGCATACACTCTCCTCGTTAGTCTCTCACTCTCCATCCTCTCCACATGGCCAAACCATCTCAATGTATTTCTCCTTACGCTTTCTATCACATCCACATCACACCACAGCACTCCTTCACTTTCTCAAGGTCAGTCTGTCTCTCCATGTAACTCCACATGCTCCTCTGAAATGCCTCATTTCCACTGTCCTCACTCTTGACTTGTGTCCTTCCAACAAGGTCTAAGTTTCACTTCCATACGTTAGAGTTGGTATCACAATACTGTCATGCAGTGACTTTTTTTACTTCCATTCTAACTTCCCTGTTCCTTACTAAGGCAAATAGACTGGTTAGTATTATCAGAACATTTTATAACTTCAAACGAAGGTATGTTCAAGGCACTATATACAGCTGTTGTTAGACCACACCTAGACTATGTAAACCTTGTGTGGTGTCCATACAAGAAGAAAGACACATAAGTCGTAGGAAACATTCAGAGACAGGCTACCGTACCAAGTTAATTCCAACCCTGAATGATATGTCATCAGGAAAGATTAAGAAAACTGGATTTACTGACATTGGCATACAGAAGACTCTGAAGGGATATGATACAGTCGTATAAGATGTAGGGAGGAGCGTATGATAGACATGTCTGTGAAGAACTGTTTCTGGTGCAGGAAGACACTGGTACAAGGGGGCATGAGAAGGATTATAATGAGAGGTCGAGGTTGGATAAGGGGAAGTAGCTACAGTAAGCATTTTGTAACTGGGTGGTGATCAACTGGAATGGCTGGTCTCGGTCAATTTTCGGTAGTTCACATCACTCGATTTTGAAACAAAAAATATATTTTCTAGTCGATTTAGTGTCATGTGAATGAATTTGAGCAGGTTTTATTTGGAAATCACTCATTTGGAGATTAGGCCTAACCAAGGCAAATTATACCTGATTTTTGGGTAGTTAACAAAGCAGCCAGGCAGCCCGCGGAAATGTTTAATGTCAGTCTCTCCAACTGGCCACGTTGTTTACCAACCACCATTCCCACTCGACGCGTCAGTGTAGCTCATGTCAAAGCAGTAGGAAACATATTGATTTAACCTTACCAAACCTTAGCCAACTAACCTCACTTATGTTTGACTGCCAGCTTTCAAATGTAAGAAAAGCACATTAAGAATGGTGGGCTACTGGCACATGTTGGCAGAGATCCGAGATAATTAAATTCACTATAGGATAATTAGGTTAAATAAACATTTCCAAAAACAGGTTTATAGTAAAACAGATTCAAAATAATGTGGTCTACAGCATGGTTGTGTCAGATTTCCTGGACTGAGTGATGTGAACTATGGTACCGAAAATTGCCCATAGCCTCCCTACAGAAGTGGTTAATGCTGAGTCCATAATAAGTTTTGCGAAGAGATTAGAGAAAACACTGAAGACTCAAGAACTAATATTTGATTATAAAGGCCAAATACAAACAAACCAGCATACTGATCAAAGGTTATGCGAAAATAAAGCCGGACTCACATGCCTTGTGGGTACGTCTCTTCCAGGACTCTAAATTTTCTATACCTTTGTAATTATCTGTGTAAGTACCTGCAAAATGAAAAAATTACCAGATGCACTTTCAAAGAAAATGTCACATAGCAGACCAATATCATGAAGCAATTCTGTGACAAAGAATACCAGTATCATCTTTCTTAAAAGAAAAAAAAAAAATCCAAGAGCTGACAATGATTTTAAGAAAACACACCCCATAACACCTGAAAAATATACAGTATATTCATGTTAAACTCTTGGGAGTTTTTAAAACGAATACAGCAACAAGAACACTTATGGTACACAAATTGACACTTTTTGTTACTTAGAGGGTAGTTCATTGCAGTACAGTACCGTACTTTAAGGCACAAATTCGGTACCTACCATGAAAGCCATTTACTGACTCCATTCACTTAGCCTGTATATTATGAATTAAACTACTGACAAGCTGTGAGTACTAGCTAAAACAGACAACCCACCTCAAACCCAAACACTGTATTAGCATTAAACAAACATTTCCGGTAGATGATTTACCAATATCCCGCAAGTTCAAAATATAACAAAGCACTACACAAGCCACTGTCAAAGTTACATACCATGAGAGTTTATTTGGGTAAACCCGTAAACGTCTGCGCATAAAACAAAATCCAAAATCCACATCAACTAATTTGACGCCTGTACGGAGGTGTGAAATAAAAGCATTGGTCTGTGTAAATTTGATGAATTAACAAATAAACAGTTTTGACAATTTATTTTCATTTGCATTTTCATGAAGAAGCTACTTTCCACTAACATAAAATTATTTTGAGCTCGCGGGTAGTAAACAAATGTCGGCATCGTCCTCAAATATTTATTTTATATATATGACAATTTTTATAATCCCCTTTTACGCTAATGAGGCAAATCATATTGATACTGTACTTGTAATACATAAGAGCATATGGCTTAGAAAAAAAAAAAAGTGCAACAAAGTTTTCTAACTAGCAAATATTTTCCGCTTTTCTGTGAGCCATAGGTAACCTAGAACCAACTAGGTAAGTGCTTGTTATAGTCTGGGAGAATGCTTCCTTAAGTTTCCCTGTACACAGTGCACTCAAAACTCGAAGTACGTACCCACAACTTTGAGCGGTAACGTTTTTCTCGTTTGTCACTGAATAAACAAATATGTCTTTCCTTCGTGGATATATCGCATCGTGGGTGGGACTGGGACAGTCGATAGTTGAAAAAGAAGAACCTGATTTATTCACTAGCATGATTGTTGATGATGAATACGATGTGGAGAAAATGCATGTACAGCTGGAAAAGGGTGTGTTGAGGTTCGACTTGGAAAAACATGAAAATGAAGGACCAGATATCTACGTGCTTGTCGAAAGGGCAGATCAATATGAATGTCTATGGACGCAGAGGCTAAAGAAACACATTATGGCGGTGAATCTGGAGGAATCGCTGGCCACGATTGTGCCCCGAAGGAAGCTTGCCTTCAGTCGTCGCCTGCGTCATTCAACTAGATCCGCAGATGGTTTGATTGATGTGGATCCATCCATGGTTTAGTAGTGAGCGTAAATCTTTAATTGATGTGGATCCATCCATGGTTTAGTACTGTGCGTAAATCTTTAGTTCTTACTTTTGACTGTTGATCTGATCTCTTCGCGGGTATTTAGATGGGATGGTTGTCGGCCACAGCCACTGGCGTGTTTGGGGCCAGTGGCCTGTGTCGTGAAGGGTCAAATTTATACCCACACAAGACAGCCCGTAAGGGTGGAGGCCTCGGTAACCATCTGACCTCGTGAGGTGTCATATTGGGGAGTAGGATCTTCTAGTATGCTTGAGATCCACCGCAGGACCCTGACTTACTCCTTGAAAGAATAGTGGTAGCCAGAATTAATCTTTCCTCATACTGGCTAAGTGTGAATGGAAAAGACATTTGAGTCTGTCGTGGATTATTCACCTCATTATCTTGGGTTATAAGACACTGCATTATCCAGGGTATCACTGTTACCTTCTTTATAGCTGCTACCCTGGGTGCTCATATTTACTTACCAATCTGCAAAGGCTGGATGAACACCTGTGTCAAATGACACGTCCAGATGACAGCATCAGGATTCGAATTATGGCGGTGTTGGGCGATCGGATGCTTCCAGCTCTACGCTGGACGATTCCGGTGTATTCATTCACCTCTTTTCCCTTAGACTTCCTCATGCCTGATGTTAAAATCATTCCAAAAGATGTATTCCCCTGGGGAGGAGGAGAAAGAATACTTCCCCAGTTTATCCCTGCTTGTTGTAAGAAGCAACTAAAAGAGGCCTTTTTGTCACCAGTCTTTCTCTCCTTACTGTTCTCTTCTGCTTTTCTGTCCTACCCCTATTCATGATATTTCTGTGTTTCTTCCGGCCTTTATTTCCCTCCTACAGCCATATCATGGTTTGGTGCTAATTCTTCATTATTTCCTTCAATCGTTCCAAAAGATGTACATTCTACCCTCTCTGGCCTGAGGGCTAAGAGAACTGGTCTGGTTCTCCGACTTGTCAAGACCGTGCCTGCTTTGTTGCTTATGCTAAGCTGCATCTTTTCTTCTGGCTGTAAGCTTACTTTCATTCAGCCTGCCCCGAAGAAGGGTGACTTTCCCACCATTCTAACCATCGCCTAATTACCTTATTCTCTTGCTTTTTCAAAATCTTGGAGTCTATCCAGAGTAAGGAGACTGAAGTACCATATATTCTCACAATATTTGACATCAGCAGACTTCTGACAGCAACGTCCCACTGACAGCCTTTTCACGTTCATTGGTTTCATTCTATAATTCTTTGTGCTTCTCTCTGTATCGATCTTTAGCCGGATGACGTAATCTCGGAAGGCCACAACCAAACTGCCTACATGTCACCCTGCCCTCCCTCTAAGTAATATGAAAAATGGGTCATCTGGACCCCACCCCCTCCTTGAATCTGCCACTGCTTCCACAACAATGGTTTATATGAATGCGAACAAGGGTGTATACAGGATCATGCTTCTTGTTGCGTAGGCTATTTATTCAAACTTTCAATTTGCCTGAAGAATGCCTACAGGACAAGAAAGCAGACAATAGAAAATGGATGTTAACTTTTTTCTCGCTCTTCCAACTTATCATCCAGCGATTGGCCCCACCTATCAAGACTATCATAGTCAACTGGAGCCAATCAAATAATTATGAAGTTGTAGATGGAAGCTGACACATATAATAGACTACCAAATAATTGTTCGTTCTCTTACTCATTTTAAGAGAAAATGGTTTTAAAAGTAATGTTTATGGGTAACTATGATACAGTACATTAACACAGGAGTTGGCGAAGGTATTCGTTTTCTGAGTTCGTTTAACTTGTTTTATTCATTTCATCAGATATGAGATACGGTGCTGCCTCGTAGAAACTTATGCGAGGAATACTAAAAGGTCGAAGAGAAATGCATTACTAATAGTGAGAATTAACAAATGAGGAATACTTTTGTCGAGGCGAAATGCAGAACTAATAGGGAGAATTAAGGGGTGAGGAATACTTTGTCGAAAAGAAATGCACTGCTAACAGTATACAAGTAAGGAATATTTCAACTTCGAAGAGAAATACAGTGGATGAACGAGTGAGGAGTACTGAATGTTGAAGAGAAATCCATTGCTAAAGCGAGGATTAACGAGTGGGGAATACCTAATGTTGAAGAGAAATTCTTTGCTAGCCTATTAGTCAGGATTAACGAGTGAGGAATAATGATGTCGAAGCGAAATGCATTGCCAATAGTGAGGATTAGCGAATGAGGAACCTTTATTGTCGAAGAAAAATCTATCTATTATCTATTGCCAGACGCCTCAATCCCGTTTGGAGTGGCCACAAACAAATCGCCTCCAAGTCGCCCTGTCCCCCGCCATTTCACTGCCCTGCTTCCAACTCACACCCCCCTCTCTCATTTACCTCTCCACCCCATCCCTCCATCTCATCCTCGGCCTCCCCCTCCCTCTTCCCCCCTCCACCTCACTCACATACACTCTCTTCGTCAGTCTTTCACCCTCCATCCTCTCCACATGGCCAAACCACCTCAGTGTGTTCCTCATAACGCTTCGTATCACATCCACATCCACACCACAACGCTCCTTTATATCCTCATTCGTCAGCGTCTCTCCATGGGACTCCACAGGCTCCTCTTAAATAACTCATTTCCACTGCTCTCACTCTTGACTTGTGTCCTTCCAACAACGTCCAAGCTTCACTTCCATACGTTAGAGTTGGTATCACAATACTGTCATGTAGTAGCTTTTTCACTTCCATGCTCACTTCCCTGTTTCTTATCACTGCTTTCAAAGAAAAATGCATTACTAATAGTGAAGATTAGCGAGTGAGGAATACTTAGTGTCGAAGAGAAATGCATGGCTAATAGTGAGGATTAACGAGTGAGGAATACTTAGTGTCGAAGAGAAATGCGTTGCTAATAGTGAAGATTAACGAGTGAGGAATACTTAGTGTCGAAGAGAACTGCATTGCTAATAGTGAGGACTAACGAGTGAGGAGAATACTTAGTGTCGAAGAGAAATGCAATGCTAATAGTGAGGATTAACGAGTGAGGAATATTTTAACTTAGAAGAGAAATACATTGATAATAGTGAGAGTTAACGAGTGAGGAATACTTTAACTTCAAAGAGAAATACATTGCTAATATAGTGAGGATTAACGAGTGAGGAGTATTTAGGTCGATGAGAAATGCATTACCAATAGTGAGGATTAACGAGTCAGGAATACTTAATGTCCAAAATAAATTTGTCTAATATTGAGGATTAACGAGTGAGGAATATATACTGTAGAAGAAGAAATGCATTGCTAATAGTAAAGATTAACAAAATTATGTTATTAATATTCACATGGTCAAGATTTTGTATGCATTTTTTTTTAACGAGAAAAGACACACACACACACACACACACACACACACACACGAATGAAAAAAGGCTAAATAAAGATCTATTGATTTCGGGATGTTTGGATGCACTGTTGAAATGAGTGGGATTCATAGATAGATGAAAAGAGACTGATGAAGGAAGTTCCAGAGCTGGCCGGTTGCATGCATGAATGACTGACAGTACCAGCTGACTCGTGCATTAAAGTCTATCTATCTACCTATATACCTAGGCTGCTTCCCCCAAGGAAAGGGAGGTAGCCGCGACAGGACGACACACTCCCCATTTACCCATCCATTCAAACACATTCATTCGCATCTTAGCCTCAAAGGGGCCAGAAAAAAAAAAGAAAAAGAAAAAAAAGAAGTGAGTGTACAGTTAGACGGGTGCTACGTGCCCGTCGTGATTGAGGAGGTACGCAAACAACAGGACAGAAGAACAGTGGCCCCTGAAGTAGCGAAAATAAAGAGATCCAAGATGCGACACTGCGGCGAAGAGAGAGGCTGAAGGGAGGCAGTGACAGGAGGCGAGTTAATGAGACGAATAATTTCCGTTTTCGTCTTTCAACTACCAGGCGATTTTATTTCACCTGAGGAGTTGCCGCTTTTCCTTTAAGTTGTACAAGTCGTGGTTCTATGAACTTAAGTGAGCTCAAGTTACCAGGTAAGAATGAATCACCTTGGTTTTCAGTCAGATCGGCCCTCCTTTCTGACTACACTTGGCCATAAACTGGGCTGGAAGGGGTTAGGGGACGTCCTTATAATTATTAACTTTATCGCTTTTTGAACAAAACATAATGGCGACACATGTGCACCATTATGAGAAAAAGGAAAAAATACTACTACTACTACTACTGCTACTGCTACTACTGCTACTACTACTACCACCGGTGCTACTATTACAACTACTATGATTGCTACATAATAATAATAATAATCATAATAAATGAAAAAAATAAATGAATGAATATGTAAATTAATGAATAGATGAATAAATGAATGAATGAATGAATGGATGGATGAGCGAATGACTGACTGACTGACTGAATGAATGAATGAATGAATGAATAAATAAATGAATGAATGAATGAATGAATAAAAGAATTGAACAAAAAATAGATAAAAGAATGAATGAATGAATAAAAGAATGAACGAATAAACAAATAAATGAACAAAGAAATGAATGAATGAATGAATAAAAAATAAATAAATAAATAAATAAGTTTTCTGGGCCAATGCATGGCAAGGTTCCCAACACAACCCACAAAGGCAGCGTAAGAAGGGAATCGGAGTGCGTTTGTTTTGAATACGAGAACAAGGCATCGATGACCGTGAGAAGGGTAAGAATATGTGTTTATGAGGCATTACAACTGAAAATAAAACGCAGCGTACTCTGTCTTCAGCTCTCTCAGTCTTCGATTTGAACGTTTGAATTCTTCAGGGGGTCTGGGAAATTGGGGGAGGAGCGAAAAATGATGATGATTATGTATATCATCATTATCATTATTATTATCATTTATTGTTATTATTATTTTTTTTTCCCATCTAAAAATCTGCACCGCCCACACGGACTAAACTATTCACACGAGGTTAGGAGGCTATTTCACGCCCAACTACGCCCCGGGCCGCCCATAGCGTGACAGAGTGATGGTGTTTCGGGTCTTTCCGCGCCATCACACAAACATCGCGCCATTTTTCTTTTTCGAGATGGGGGATACGGGTGTAAGGAAGGAAACTGTACTTGAGTGTAAATCCACGACAGTATATTCAAAGTTAGCTGAAAGATGATGAGTTACGAAATAATACAAAGAGGTAGAGTGAATCAGAAAAAAAATGTAAGGACGCCATGAATAAGAGAGAGAGCTAGTGTGGATAAGGGAGGGTTGGTATAGATAGGGAAGAGTTGGTGTGGATAGGGGAGGACTAGTGGGGATAGGGAGAGCTGGTGTGGATAGGGGAAGGCTGGCGTGGATTGGGGAGGGCTGGTGTGGATAGGGGAGAGCTGGTATGGATAGGGGAGAGCTGGTGTGGATAAAGGAGGGCTGGTGTGGATAGGGTCTCTCCTCTCTCCCATTACAAGGACAAATCTGCCTTTAAATCCTCTCCATTCTGGCCAGCGGGGAAGCGAAGGGGAGGAGGGTAGTGCGGAGGAGAGGAAAGAAGAATGGAGGAAAGTGGAGGGAAGGAGAGAACTGAAGAAGTATAGGGGAAGAGGAAAAAATTAAGGAAAGCATAAGGAAGGGGTGAAGGATGAGGGGAAATGTGGGGAAGGATGGAAGAAAAAGTATGGAGGAAGAGAGAAAAGCAGGAGGAGGAGAGTCTAGGGAAGGACGGAGAGAATATGAAGGATGGAGAAGTCTTGGAGGAAAGGGGAGGAAAGTGAAAGGAAGGGAGAATAAGTGGGGTGGAAGGAGACGAAGCAGGGAGAGAGAGAGAGAGAGAGAGAGAGAGAGAGAGAGAGAGAGAGAGAGAGAATAATTAGTCTAAATACGGCCAAGTGTAGTCAAAATTATCTCTTTGTTTGTAGTCATCAATCAATACGAAAACCCCAATTTCATCATATTCGATTTTCAAAACGCCATTGTCAACTGTTACGATTCTGGACATAACGTAAAATGCCCGTTTCCGAATATTAGCAGTCTTTGAAAACAGCTACAGTTTGTTTACCATAAGTAGGTGGAGACTTTTGTCCTTTGTTGCTTATTTCTCGAAGCTAAGAGGCGAAAAAGACAATGTTACGGTTCTACATCCATTCTAGCCACTTCTTCGTGACTGCCTTCATACTGTTAAAGCATAGCCCTGAAAATGGTGAGATGGCTACTGTGCGCCCAGCTAAAGGGAACAGAGTATAGATAGCGCTACACACCTTCACATGCCACCATCTCAACACTAATATCCACCGTCTATACTGCGATATGCTAAGGTTATCTCGTTTAAAACTTGGGCAGTGGTATTATTATTATTATTATTATTTTTTTGAATGATAAGGAGATCGATAATGCGTCCTCGCCATCAGCAGTGCCATCAGGCTGCCATCTCCCGGATAAATACAGAGGGAGAACCTTGGCATTGGATGATTTTTTTTTTTTTTTTTTTACGTGAAATAATGGATTTAAGAGCTCAAGTACGTATCAGCAGCAAATAAATATGTAAATAAATGGAAAATAAATCTATAAATAAAACGAGTAAATATAAAAAGCAAAATAATAAAGAAAACCATGACACACATAAATACACGTTTCCCCACAAACTTTTCAGGGACTTTCGAACGCGCAAACACAACTCAAAAGCTCCTTAACTCCACGATCCCTTTGCCCTCTCCCCCCGCCCAGCTTCCCGCCAAGAGAGAGAGAGAGAGAGAGAGAGAGAGAAAGTATATCAAGGTCACGTAAAGTCCTGTCGTCCTTCAAGTTAATTATGCAGTTTGAATCCTCTTTTTTTCTCTTTTTTTCGAGGTTTTCTTTTTCCCTCTGGTTTTGCAAGTCTGGGTAGCAACAGTTCTTGGAATGTCGGGGAAAGAGAGAGAGAGAGAGAGAGAGAGAGAGAGAGAGAGAGAGAGAGAGAGAGAGAGAAAGAGAGAGAGAGAGAGAGAGAGAGAGATCCCTGACCTTTCTCTCTCAGTCCCTTCCTGAGTATTGCCTTCCACCTCATTTTTTTCAATTTCCATTCCTTCCTAGTCGGGTACTCTCTCTCTCTCTCTCTCTCTTGTATGCCTTCATTGTTCCCTCATTCCTTTTCCTCTTACCCTTCCTCGTTTTTCTGTTATTACAATTTTTCTCTTTATTGCCTCTTCCTCCCTCCTCCTACCCCTCCCCGTCTCTCTCTCTCTCTCTCTTCTTCCTTACAAATTCCCCCTTTCTCGGAATCTCCCATTTTTCTGTCACCGCCAAGAAACAGAGGAAGGGCGCTCCCAGAACTTGAGCCGAGCAACTCCCGCGTAAATAAGACCCAATTGTTTAAGTTCCCCCTAAAGCCTCGTAAACAGATCATCCGCCAAAGAAAACGACGAATTGCAGGAAAATTATCTTCGGGGGAAAAAAAAAATAACTTCTGCGAATTTTTGTCTTGGTCGTTCACCCCCTTTCAATGTATTTTCTTTTTATATTTTATTTCTGTTATGGCAGACGATTTTATTCAGCTGAGTGGCCCATTGCGAGGTTTGACAAATGGTTCTGTCTGTCACACACACACACACACACACACACACACACACAGAGTCGGTTTTTCTGTCTGTCTGTCTGTCTCTCTCTCATGACCTAAACTTTTTGAAACAGTGCCTTGAAGGTGAGAAAAAGGCCCAGAAACTGATACTATACATCCAGAGACAATATCGTTATAGTAACAAAGACTTTAATTACTACAGATTATTTTGTTTTCATAATTTTTTAGCTTTATTCGTCATTAATTTTATCGAGAAGTGGTTGGGAGCTGCATATATGAGGAGAGAGATATACTTGTTCACACTCAGTCTTTTACAGGGTTTATAAATACGGCACATGTCAAGTTTTCTGTGTTCCCTCTTTTTGTGTCTCTGATTTTTTGGTCATGTACTCGTATCTGACACTCTTAGATGATGCAGTAATCTTTGTACCACCAGCCTCGAAGCACCATTAGATCTGCTGCGGTTTCCTTTCCTTGGCACTTCTTTTCTACTCTTTCGTACGTGTCGCGCAGCTTCACATGTTACCACTTCAGCACTAGTATGACATGGATGGGTCTTGCTCATCATTCGTCTCTCTCCCTCTCCCTCCCTTCCTCTCTCTCTCTCCCTCTGTCTGTCTGTCTCTCTCTCTGCGCCATCGTCCACAGACTGGAAAACAAAACGGAAATTGTGTGGGAAGGGCGGCGGACAGGTCATCGGTCATCGAGAGAGGGGGGGGCGGAAAAGGTCACGGGGCCCATACTCTCGTCAGCTTAACCCTTCCAGTCCGATGGTGTATTTTTGTTTCGCTATGGCTACCACCCGTCGATTTTACTCAACTCCAGGTAGACCTATTAGTGAAGAGGTTAATGAGGGTTACATTGAATTACCACAATTAGGTCTTTAGGGCAATGACGAAGACTGTGTAATTTATTCTTGCTGAGAGAGAGAGAGAGAGAGAGAGAGAGAGAGAGAGAGAGAGAGAGAGAGGGTGACACACAGCCCTTATTATTCTCCACTTTACCTCAACTTCCCCCATCAGCGTGACCTTGGCTGCCTCTCTGTGACCCTTTGGAAATTGACCTCTCATGACCTTTACCCAATAGCCTTTCCTCTGTGTGTGTGTGTGTGTGTGTGTGTGTGTGTGTGTGTGTGAGAGAGAGAGAGAGAGAGAGAGAGAGAGAGAGAGAGAGAGAGAGAGAGAGAGAGAGGAGGGGGGACTCAGGGCATCTGCGTCTCACCGTCCTAACTCACGCCCTCTACTTCACTGCCCTTGAGTTTGGATCTAAAAATGGGCGGGAATAACAGAGTCGGGAAGTTTGGCGGTAAATCAATGCAGTAAAAGCCAGTTGAACCCCTTGGCCTGGGACGACTAAGGAAAGGAAAGGAAAGGAAAGGAAAGGAAGGGAAAAGTGAGAAACGGAAGGGGAAGAAATGGAGAGGAAGGGAATGAGAAAGGCAGGACGCGAAAGGAATGGAGAATGTGCGTGGAATCTGAAGTCAGGAAAGTAGGGAATGGAATGGAAGAGAAAGGAGGGGGAAAGAAAGGAATGGAAAGGAAAGGAAAGGAAAGGGAAGGGAAGGGAAGGGAAGGAAATGAAATGGAGAAATCTGCGTGGTCTTGAACTGAAGGAAGTAGGGAAAGACAGTGAAAGGAAACGAAAGGAAAGGAAAGAAAAGGAAAGGAGATGATGTATGAAATTAGGAACTAGTAGAAGTAAGGAAATTAAAAGAAAGTAAAGGAAAAAAAAGTGTATAAGAACTAAGCAAGGAGGAGGAAAAAAAAGGAATGCAAGGAAAAGAAAGAAAAGAAAGGGAAAGAAAGGAGGTTAAAGAATGCTAACCCCTAGCCTATTCTGGAAGACTGTTCTAAGATAAAATATAAATGTATGAAAATAGCAAAAATACACTGAAAAAAATAAGTAAAAAAGAAAAAGATGTCGAATTAACAGTGTAAAGTATAGTACAAGTAGTGAAGGCGAAAGAAAACGAAAGAAAGGGTTAACGTGAAAGCGAAAGAAAACGAATGAAAGGGTCAACTTAAATACCTATCAACAGGACCAGAGTTATAAGGAAAAATAGCCAAGTTTTCCCCTCTCTGTCTTAATGGAAAATGGATCACAACGTCAATGTTATGTGTGTAGGAAGTGGGTGAACTGGAGCTGTCAAATTAAGGTGAAAGGAACATATTAAAGCCAGGTTAAGGTGAAAAGAGTACAGCAGGTGAAAGGGGAAGATATATGCGTGCACTTTGTCAGATTTAGGTGAAGAGAGCATATGAAGGACAAGTTAAGGTGAAAAGAGTACAGCAGATTAAAGAGGAAGATATATACGTTCACTTTCTGTCAAATTCAGGTGAAAAGAGCATATGAAGGACGGGTTAAGGTAAAAAAAAAAAAAAAAGAGTAAAGGAGGTGCAAAAAAAAAAAAAAAAAAAAAAATGCTCTCTGGGTGAATTCCGTGAACTACACTCCTTTTACTCTAACTTGACCTAAAATCGCCATCTCTCCACCTTGAATGTTCGGCTGTAACAGTAGCTTAAATGCCAGTCACGAGTAAGTGCCATAGAAAAGAAGCAGAGCCACGGTACTACCTCTTTCTGCCTGAGCATCAAGAAATAAGCCGCAAAAGGACGAAAATCTGGGCCAAGAAAGTGAAAAGAGGAAAGGATTTGCAAGAAGAAGATATATATGTACTTTGGCTGTCAACTGCAGGTGAAAAAAGGAGCGTATGACTAAGATGAGGTGAAAACGGTACAGTAGGTGCAAAAATAAGACAAAGCACACGTACAGGCATAAGCAAAAGTTCGCTGACGATCCCCTAGCATCAATGTGCCCTGTATTCCATGTTAACCATCCCTCCCTGAAGGTTAGACAGCATTCTTCATTCCCTTACTTTTGTTGTGCACTTGCCGTCGCTATCACAAATCACATACAGCCCCTCCCAGCACCACAGACAGCAGGCAAGTGTCCGAGAACTCTTGCGCATGGCTGTACACTGGCTTGGGTTTAACTAGAGCTGAAGTGAAGATGAAATATAATGTGTGTTTTCCAGACCTGCCCCAATTGGCCTCCTGCTCTGCCCTGCTCCCTCTTGATAAATGGTCGGTGCTTCGGGAGAGATGATTTTCCTTCAATTTCCTTCCTTTTGCAGTTATTTCCGCTTTGTTTCACTTCCCCTCCCCTCCCCCCAACCCCAGGACTCACCCTCTCTCCCTCGTTCCCTACCTCGTCCTCTTTCTCCTCTTCTTCCTCCTCCTCTTCCTCCTTCTCTCTCTCTCTCTCTCTCTCTGGTGTGTGTGTGTGTGTGTGTGTGTGTGTGTGTGTGTGTGTGTGTTTTTGCTTTCTGTCTCTGTCTGTCTGTCTGTCTGTCGATCTGTCTGTCTGTCTGTCTGTCTGTCTCTCTCTCAAAACAGCGACAGTGTACACCCAAGCTGAGACAACAAGGAACTAGGCAGGACGGGCTGGACATAGAGACTTCCTGAAAAAAAATCTAATTAATATGAAGCCTCGACATAGGGCTCCTGGGGGAATGTAAACGAGGCTTCACACTAATCACTCTAATTTGTCTGGTGAAATTAGGTCAGACACGCTATTTGCATACTAGGTCGCGGCTCCATGAAATTAGGTGAGGCTTAGTTATGCGTCTCCTTGGTTACTATTAGAACTGGCGCGTATTTACTCGAACGAGGTCACTCCCATTACTTGAAGGAGAATTCGTGGCTGCACTGAATTCAATGAGCCTTACTTATGAGGTAGGAATGAGTCTCCTTGGTTACTAGTCAAACAGAGCCCTCCAGTCTGACTACACTTAGCCGTCATTTGAGCTGAAAGGAGTTAGGGATCTTCGTCAGAGAGAGAGAGAGAGAGAGAGAGAGAGCAACTGTGGTATTCCTGCCCAAACACGAGGCTGCTCCAGTATACATTAACATATCTTAAACACAGCGAATCTCCCTCGTAAGCAGACTCAAGGGGACATATTTATAAACTTTCCTAGGTTTGCTGTGCTCGAGGCTGCTTGTATATACGCTTGTCTTCAACCACACAGCCACCAATCGCTTCACCATCATGTCAGAGTGGATAGTAAAGTGCAAACGTATGAAAGCCAAAACAATCTGTGACAGTATCAGTTAGGTAGATTAGTTACCCCCGTCAACGATGTTAGACGGAAGCTATGAATTCACCCGTGTCTGTTTGTACAAGATAACTCAAGACATTGTTGTGAGATTTCAATATAATCCGGTGGGTAGGGGGACGGTGGGTCAAGGAAGAGTTTATTAGATTCCGAGGTGAATACGGATCCCAAATCACACACTTTATCGGCGTTGGAGGAGGTATGCGCTCTCTGAGACTGAGTAACAGGGCAAACTAAATCCAAAGAATTAATTGACTATTTTAGACCGTAAAAGCCTTCGTCTGGGAGGAAGGAGGAATTACCACAAAAAATGATAAATTCTATTGGTGTCGGCGGAGGTATGCACTCACTGAATGCTTTCTAGATTAGCCTCTGAACAAGTCAAAATCCTTACTAAATACTCCCCCAGCAGCTGCACAGTCAGGCTGGTACACGGCCGGATTCAGGTGGTTCGCTGCACAACAGGTCTCTTCCGCGTTCTCACACTTTCTTCCCTTTCTCGCAATTAATTTTTTCCCTTCCCTGAAATCCACTTACTCTCCCCTCCGTCGTTCTAGTTTCTTCCACTTCCCTCTCATTCCCTCCTTCCACTCTTATTCTCTTCCACATTCTTGCTTTCTTTCACACTCACTTTTTTTCTCTTTCCCTTCTGGCAATTATTTTTCCCGTTTAAATCCACTTTCCTCCTCCTCCATTCTTCTAGTCTCTTCCACTTCCCTCACACTCTCTTCCTCCCTTCATCTCTTCTTCCTCCATTACTTCCCTCTTCCTTCCCTTCACGCAGGCTTTTTTTTTTCCTCCTACAGTGAAAAACTACCCTCTTCCCCCTCCTCTTCCGTCTCTCTTTTCTCTTCTACTTCCTTTCCCCCCCCCTTTTTTTTTCTCTCTTCCACAGTTTTTCATTTTCTCCCGTTTTCTCATCTGCTTATTTTTTTTTTTTTTTTTTTACTTTCCCCTCCTTTCGCTCAGTTTATTTTCTTTCTCTTCCCTATTTTCTCACTTTCCTCTTCTTCCTCCACACAATCTATTTTTCCCTTTTTCCTCCCCCTTTTGTCACTTTCCTCCATCCAGTTTTGTTTTCCTCCTCCCCTCTTTTCTCATATATATTTTTTTTCCTTTCTGTCTCTGGTTATTTTTTCTTTCTCAATTTCTTTTTTCGTTCTCTTTCCCGTTTTCTTCCTTCCTTCCTTTCCTCCAAGCAGTTGTTTTTTTCCTCCCTTTTTCCTTACTTCGCGCAGTTTAATTTTTCCTTCTTTCCTCGTCTTCTCCCTCTCTCCTCTGCGTAGCTTCCTCTCCTCTCCCCCTCCTTCCCTCACCCCGCGTATTTTTTCCCCTCTCCTCGTTTCCTCCTTCCCTCCCTCTTTCCTCCAAGTGCATTTATTTTTCCTCTTCTCCTCCACTGAGCTCCCGGAACCAATAAGACAATCCGCCAATAAGCTTGACAGAAACCTCGTCTATTTAATCCTATCGCGAACTGCCGGTGTGAGAGGGGAGAGGGAGGGGAGAGGGAGGGGAAAGTGGAGCGGAAAGGAAGGGGAAAGGGAGGGGAAAGGGAGGGAGAAGGGAGGGGAAAGAGAGGGGGAAGGGAGGGGAGAGGGAGGGAGGAGAGGGAAATGGAAAGGGAGAACAGAGGAGTTGAACGCGATGAGAAAGGAGGGGAAGGGGAGGTGAAAGGGAGGGGAAAAAGGAGTGGAAAGGGAGAGTAGGAGAGGGGAAAGGAAAGGGAGAGGAGAGGAGTCGAAAGGGAAAAGAAAGAAGGGGGAAGTAAAGGGCAGGGAGAGAAGGGGGCGGGAGGGGAGAGGAGAGGAGCGGAAAGGGAGGGAAGGACAGGAGGAAAGGGCAGGGAGGGGAGGGGAGAGTAAAGGAAGGGGAGGAAAGGGGAGAGGAATGGGTAAGGAGGGAAGAGGAGAGGCAAAGGAGAGGAAGGGGGAGGGAAGAGGAAAGAGAGGAGAGCATGGAAAGGGAAAGAGCAAGGAGAGGAGGGGACAGGAAAGGAAGGGGAGAGGAACCTGGAGGGGAAGAAAGGAGGAAGCCATTTTTTTTTTTTTTTTTTTTTTTCTCCCCGACCATTAGATTTTTCAGGCCAATTTGTGGGGCGAGGGGTGAGTTCTTTGCCCCCTCGTCCTCTCACCTTGGTCATGTCCTTATGTCTTGTTATTTTACTTCATTTTCTTTTATCAGAGTTGCTGGTCCATCATCCACTCATCTGATGTAGTACTATCTTCAGGTTATTCTAGGAAACCATTTATCGCTACGCAAATGAACGACTGATGGCCTAGTGGATTACGGCGCTCCAACCGAGTACGTTTTTACATCCGATGGGTGGCTGGGGTTTAGTGTTCGCAGTACCACTCTGGGGCGAGCTACTGGTCTCTCATGCCTTACATATCTGGAATAAATAATCTTGCCACAGACCCCTACGCTCCTGACTGGGCAATGAAAAAGTGGATGACAGACATATGGAATAGATTACTTGATTTTCACACTGGTGGAGGCCAAACTGTATTTGATCTTCTTTAATGTCTTTCTACCACTACCATTCCTTCTTCACCAGTTCACTTCAAACTTGGTACATATGCTCCTTGGATAAATACCTCAAGACGCCTTTCCCATTATTTTAACTGAATTCATTTTGAGGGATTCATGGAGCCAAAAGTCAAACACTACGAATACACATAGATAGTGAAATGTGGCAACAAAAATCCGTAGAGTTTACCCACTTTTATGAGGAGGGATGGGGACAATCACCTTTGTGGGAGTTAGAGACTTCACGGAGATCATCCAGCATTCCCTTGGTAATGTTAGCAATGTTTATCTATGTTTCGTCTCCTTAGCCCCTCCTTCTTCTCCCTCCATCTCCCACCCCTCCTTTCTCTCTCTCTCTCTCTCTCTCTCTCTCTCTCTGTTGTGGTCTTCTGTTTTCTCTTTACCTCCTTTAATTAGGTGATCTTTTGTGATGGCTTGACTGACTGCCAGATTTTATTTTCCATTTTCTCTTTCCCCCCCTTCTCTCTCTCTCTCTCTCACACACACACACACACACACACACACACACACACACACACACACACACACACAGTTCCTAACCACCCACGACACAGACCCACTCACCAAGTATTCACACTCCCGACATACACACACGTGCACGAACTGCACGCAAACACACTCGACCCGCTTCCCTGATTCTCTGAAGTGTTGGTCTCTCTCTCTCTCTCTCTCTCTCTCTCTCTTCACAGGTGTAACTGCGTCAGGGACCTTTAAACACAAGCTATACTGGGGGAGAGAGAGAGAGAGAGAGAGAGAGAGAGAGAGAGAGAGAGAGAGAGAGAGAGAGAGAGAGAGAGAGAGATTCCACAGGTGCTATGAAGGACATTTTCGCGTGGAACGTGTGATTGATTTGGACCCCAGATAATCGAAAGCCTGAATGACGAGTGAACACAGATTTATGGCTCATTTGACTGGGCACTGTGGTGATAATTGTGTGTGTGTGTGTGTGTGTGTGTGTGTGTGTGTGTGTGTGTGTGTGTGTGTGTGTGTGTGTGTGTGTGTGTGTGTGTGTGTGTGTGTGTGTGTGGTGACAGAGTCCAATCACCCTTTTCGCGGAATCTAGGTGTGAAATGTATAACCAGCTTCCAGTATCAGCGCAGTCAGTAATGGAGAGTTAGTGGTGGAGGAGGTGGTGGAGTAATGGAGAGTTAGTGGTGGAGGAAGTGGTGGAGTAATGGAGTTAGTGGTGGAGGAAGCGGTGGAATAATTGAGAGTTAGTGGTGGAGGAAGTGGTGGAGTAATGGAGAGTTAGTGGTGGAGGAAGTGGTGGAGTAATGGAATGTTAATGGTGGAGGAAGTGATGGAGTAATGGAGAGTTAATGGAGGAGTAATGGAGAGTTAGTGGTGGAGGAAATGGTGGAGGAAGTGGTGGAGGGACCTTCCGAGTGTCCTTCCCCAGGCTTATTTCCGTCCACTTCCCGTCCACAGGTAACCATGGCAACGATATGACCAGGTAGCTAATTTCCAGAGCTAAATATGACCTCGAAAATAACACGCGAGCATCATTAGGAACCGCGCTGTCCGTCTGTCCCGCAGTAAAGATTTTCGAAAGCCAGGTTGGGGGGCTTACTCCACTGCGATTTCAGATTTATTTATACGGATGGTGCAATATACAAGCGAGGACCCCGACCTCTCAAGGGTTAACCATCTGTCTGTAATCCCGGGTCAACTGCGTCGTTAGGTGGTTGGAAGCGCGGGTGAGTCAGAGGATGTGAGGGTAATTCCAGCAAAGCGTCGCTAAACGGGGGTGTAAGTGAATAACTAGTGACAGGGGACATTGGCACAGGTTCCGGGAAGTGCTGATGGGGGAAGGGAAGCAGCAGGAGGGAAGGGGAGAGGGGAGAGGAGAGGAGGGGAGACGTGAGCGGGGAGCAGTAAAGTGAAGAGGAATGGGAGTTTGGCGGGAGAGGTGGCTGGCAGGGAGAGCGATATGGTAAGGGAAGAAGGGGGGGACAGTGAGGATGGGATGGCTGGGAGTGGGGAGGGGAAGGTGGGGAGTGGGGAGGGGAAGGTGGGGAGTGAGGATGGAAAACTAAGGGGATGGAAGACGGAGGGGTTGGTTGTTTTATTATTATTATTATTACTATTATTATTATTATTCGTATTATTCTTATTATTATTATTTTTATCATCACCATCATCATCACCATTACCATCATCATCATCATCATTATTATTATTATTATTGTTATTGTTGTTGTTTTTCGTTAATAATTCCTGTGTCTATTTTTGCCACATTTATTAGCATTGCTGTTTATATCATCATCATCATCATCACTATTTTTTTTTATACCTCTCAGTGTTCGAAGTCACGACCTTTTGATCTAGTTAGGATCTCTAAAATTATAATTATTTTACTAATTAAAACTGTATTAGCTAAACAATACACACACACACACACACACACACACACACACACACACACACACACACACATTTCAGCTGATATTTTCCACCATTTTCATTCACATCCGCATTCTCTCCCTTCCCTCCTCCCCTCCTACCTCCCCACTCCGTCACAGCTCCCCAAACTACTCTCCCTTCCTCCCTCCTTTCCTTCCTTGCCTTCTTCCCTTCCCTACCATTATTCTCTCTATTGGCGTAAAATTGCCATCTCTCCATCTTCAGTGCTGAGGTGTAACAGTAGACTAACACTCGAATATGATGCTAGTCACGAAGAAACTCTATGGAAAGGAGGTAGAGCCGTAGCATTGTCTTTTTCCGCCAGTGAAAATTTGAGCCACGTTAAGGTGAATAAACTATATCAGGCCAGTGAAAATTTGAGCCACGTTAAGGTGAATAAACTATATCAGGCCACGTAAAACTCCCTTAATCTCTTGAAAAAACTGAGGTATTTCTTATTATCTTTTTTTTTTGTATCTTCAGACGATATATATACTTCCTTTTTCTTTCTTTCTTTCTTTCTTCTTCTTCTTCTTCTTTTTTTTTTTTTTTTTTTTTTTTTTAACCAGGAAGGAGTATGTGAGAGCGATAATTGTCAACCCCAAGAATTCGGAAAATCTCTCTGAAGTCGAAAAAAAAAAAATGTCTGGAGATAGAACAGATAAAACTGAAGCTAGATCGTCGATATAATGTGGTTACTTTCTCTCTCGCTCTCTCTCTTAGGGCGGTTAGTGGGAAGAGAAGAGTTTTGGTCATGAAGAGACAGTGAATGAATGAGAAAATAGTACATCATGATAGAGAAAACTTCAAATTGCTTTTCCCCTCACTCCCCTCCCCTTCTAGCGTTTTCCTCCCCTCCTCCTCCCTCTGCTCCTCTCCCCCTTCAGTGTACTCCCCCTTTCCCCACTCCCCTTGCCCTCTCTTTACCCTATCCTCTCCCCAAACTGGCCTCATTTTCACCTTGTTCGCCCCAGTATTTTATTTAGGGACCTGGCTGTATATTCGATGGTTGCGTGTCGTATTCTAGGGTAAGACTGGCCCTTAGAATGGATTATTTGTGTATATGACCCTTCGTGTGGTCGATAGGTACTGACTCTAAGCCGCCACCATTTCTGCTTTAGCCGATTCTTCCCGTGTCATTTCGTACAAAGGCGTATCGTAACTACGCCTATTCGCACCAATGTCATTTTGTACCCATTTCCGTAACCAGTTCATTTCCTAACCTGTGCATTATAAATACTCAATTATTTGTGCAGGAAGCACTGTTGATTATAACAAAACAGATATCGGTAATTGTTTTGCATTTAAACTGAAACATTATGTCGTAAAGTTTCATTTGTTGCCAGCTTAAAGCTTAATTTAAAAATTTAATCAACACATACACATTTTGTAACAGAATAAAAATATAATTCACAGTCAAGAAAAAATAATAAATTACTTCACTTCCGTCTGCAAGGTGGCAGCACCTGGGACGTAGTCTTACTGCTCGCTTCGAAATAATCTCAGATGCTTAATTACTTCCCTTGCATTGTTCGATAGGCTTGTCTCTGAGCATTATTCTTTCTAACATTGTGCAGGCAAGCTTGGATTTCGAGTTGTAGCAAGTTGATGAGGGTGTTGCTGTTGTTGTTGTTGAAGTAACCCAGGTCTCTCTGCCTGAGCAGACACATCAACCGCAGGCATGCAATCACCCTTGCAGTTCCGTCTCGTGCAGTGAACCGATGTGATGCTTCCCTATGGCAGTGTCTCGCCACAAGAAGGCGCGGGGAACAGTGTGGGGGTTGGGTTAATAGAGGAGGGCAGACACAGAAAAAGAATAATAAACGTGAAGGAATAAGTAGGCAGCACTACACCAAGGAAGTGGATGAGGGTCACCACCACTTACTATCTGATGAAGGTGCAGAATGGGAGTTTGGTTTATCATGCTGGGGTAACCATGTCAAAGCCTTATTTCAGGATACTTATTTACCGCTAGTGTTAAGTTTGGCAAGAAACGTTTCAGTTACGAATGATGCGGGTACCAAACGACACAGGCATGAAATACGAAATGGTTACAAAACGGCTTGTTACGAATTGAGGTGGGTACGAAACAACCAGCTACCCTCTTTGTGTTATTAAATTCTATCCACTCATACTTCACAAATTTCTTCCACAAATTTCACTCAAACCCACAAACCTCTAACCCCCCCTCCCCTGCCTTCAGCCCCCCCCCCCCCCGACTCCTCCAGTATAATATTTCTTTTCTTCCATTCAGCTATGCCTCTTGTTAAATTCATCTTCCCCTACATTTGTCAGTCACCCCATCATTCAGTCGACCCTCTCCCTTCCACATTTATCCCTTACGTCTCTCCCCCTGCCACCCCCTCCCTCCCACACAGTCATGAAAATATAATGCCCCCCTTCCACCCACATTTTACCCTCCCTCCCTCCTTTTTCACTACCCTTCATAATTTTACCTCGTCCCTCTTCACCGATCCTCCTGCACTCATGACAATACCTTAGTGTACCTCGCACTGCATCCACCTGCACTTCTCGACTCCCACACAGGATCAAACCGCTCGTCTTTCCCCTTATCCTTCCCCTCCCCCTTCCTCCCCTTCTTTTCATCTATCCCATCCTCCTCTCTTTCCTTCCCGCCCCCTCTTCCCATCTTCTCCACCCCTCTTCTCCTTCCTTCCTCCCCCCACCCTCCCTCTTCTCATCTTTCCCACCAATCCCCAACTTCCTTTTCCCCCTTTTCTGTTCCCCTCTCCCCTCTTCTCATTTCCCCATACTTCCTTCCTTACCTTTCCCCCATCCTCCCTCCTCCTTCCTCTTCTTGTCTTTTCCCAATCCTCCTCTCCTTCCATTCTCCCATCCTCCCGTCCTCTTCCCTCTTTTCATCTCCTCATACCTCCTTCCCTACCTTTCCCCCCATCCTCCCTCCCTCTCCCTCTTCTCATCTTTCCCTACCGCTCCTCTCATTCCTTTCCCCCTTCCCCTCCCTCTTATCATTCTCCCCACCCCCCTCTCCTTTCCTTCCCCTCTCCTTACCCTTCTTGTCATCCTCCCTATCCCTTTCCTTCCTTTCCCCCCTCCCTCTCCTTCTCGTCATCCTACCCACCTCTCTCCTTCCTCCTCCCCTTCCCCCCCTCTTCTCATACTTCATTTTTATTGCATATAGCTTCTTCCAGTTGCCAACCATGCAGTTCGTGTCTCCGGGCCGGTAAGGGAGATGGAGGGTAACTGTGGGAGTGTGCAGGGGAAGGTCATTCGCCTCTTATAAACACCATTCTCAAAGCATTCTAATCTGTGACGCACGGAGGGATTTTTTTTGAGTTGCTTGCGTGTCCTGTTCCCCTCTGTCACTGGTGTTGATCTGTAACACGTATTTTTCTGGTCATTCCCCCAACTTTGGTGTTAAAAAGGTCCTGAAATATTTATTAATACCACCTCAAAAACTCTCTGATTTACGACGCAACTTTTTTTTATTTTTTTTAAGCTAAGTGCTTGCGTGTCTAGTTGCTCTCTGTCATTGCTGTTGATCTCTAATTCTTTTTTCTTCTATGGTAATTTTTTACAACACCTATATTGATACGGCATTTTTTTTTTTATTTTTTTTAGCGCCGCTCTCGAAGTTGTTTTATGTACGAGGCACTATGACACTTTTTGAACGTGCTTTCGTGCCTTGTTGCTCTCTGTCATTGTTTTTGATCACGCATTCTTCTGCAGTCATTCTTCAAACTCTTCTGTGATATTATTAGGGCATTGGACATTTTTGCAAGGTACTGGGTCTAGTTTGCGTTAGGTGCTTCAATAATTCGTGTCCTTATGTTTGTTTACGTGGTGGCACTGAGGTTAGAACGTCCATGTCGGAGTGACGGCCCCGTATAGGTTCGATCCCCAAGGCCGCATCCACAGCGGGACCACTTGAACGGGTTGCAGTGATTCAAAACTCCCGCCCGCACCAGCAAACATTTGGTGCGGACGCGCCCTAAGACGTGACTGAATTTTTATTTTTTGAACATTTAATACCACCAAGGAAAGTATGTTGGCCGTTTACCTTTAATGATACTAAACATCAATACTCCTCTCTCTCGTCCCTGCAACGCGAAGGGGGTAAAACGAGAGGGGCTGTCACTGTCATCCATTTCTTTTTCTTTCTTTTTTTCTTCTCTGTTTTCGTTTTTAAGGGGTGTTTTATTTTTTTCCTTGCATCTGATAGTCGTGCATTCACCCCAACGCCTTGCCAGACAAACCGATTGCTTGTACATTCACCCACGCCACACTTCAGGTTTCCTTTTGCTTCCTGCTGCCTCTCTGTCACACTGACCTACAAACTCCACGGTGTCTAAAAAAAAAAAAAAACAGTATCCCCTCCCACCCTCACAATTTTCTTACCAATGATGTGATCGATAAAATTAAATGAGTCTCCCTTATATAAAGTTGGAATTTATTTTCTTACTCTTGCCCACTCCCACAATCACGGCCATTCCCACCTCCAGTTCCTCCCCCACAATCTCACACGTTCTGTAGTCACACCCACATTTACTCTCTCACCCACACACGTACTCACGGCTCACACCCACATTTATACTCACATTCACAGTCATTTTCACTACCCTTTCATTCATAACTTCACTCTCGCCCACACTTGCATGCACATACTCACTCGTAGCTACCCACATACACACCACATCCGCACCCCCAACCGTATCCACACCTAGGCCCGCTCCACATCACACTCATTTACTTATTAATTCTCACCTCTACCACCACGCCACATCCACACCCACATTCGCCTGTTCCATAGCACACCACACCCACATTTACCCCCTCATCTACCCACACCCTAATCCAATTTTAACATCATTCTCACACTGATATCCACACCCTTACACTCTCCCATGCTTACACCCTTCCCAATATCACATCCTCACTCTAACCTACACCCTCACCCTACCCGCCCCACATCGCACCCACACCCACACTCACATCCACACCCTCACCCGTAACAAATTATACCCATAAGCATACCACACCCTCACCCACATCCACACTCGTTCGCGTCCACCTCTCTCTCTCTTACACACACACACACACACACACACACACACACACTGACACCCTTACCCATACCACATCACACCCACATACACAGCATCCCCACCCACATCCATACCTAGACCTTCCCCACACCACTCCCACACATCCATACTCACATCCACACCCACAACCTTATCTCCATCTACACTCATCCTACACCCACACCCACACCCACACCCCGAGCCCCGAAGTGGGATCGTAGGACACAGATGTACGAGAGGACGACAAATGTGGACACTGATATTGCTGCATTGTTGACATACTTCTGCTTGCCTCTCTCTCTCTCTCTCTCTCGTTATCGGTCCTCTACTACTCCTCTTCTTATCAGTTTCCCCTCCCTCCTCCTCCTCTTCTTCCTCCAGTTGCAGGCTTTTGACTTCTCCGTCCCGTTTTTCATTCGCTACTTCCTTCTTCCTGACTTCCTCTTCCCCCACCGTGAAAGTGGTTTTGTGTGTGTGTGTGTGTGTGTGTGTGTGTGTGTGTGTGTGTGTGTGTGTGTGTGTGTGTGTGTGTGTGTGTGTGTGTGTGTGTGTGTGTGTGTGTGTGTGTGTGTGTGTGTGTGTGTGTGTGTGTGTGTGTGTGTGTGTGTGTGTGTGTGTGTGTGTGTGTGTGTGTGTGTTGTGCGCGTGCGCGCGCGTCTGTCAAGCTGCCTGTCTATCTATCCCTTGTTAAGGTTCACAAAACTTTCCTTTATATTCCCCGTCTCGTTAATTCTCCCTCCCTCTCTTACCATCCCGCTCTCTCTCTCTCTCTCTCTCTCTCTGCATTTTGAGTATTGCATATCCTTCTTTCCATTGCTCACCTGCAGATGCCATGCAGATCCTCAGCGCCTGGCGAGGGATCCCAGCAGATGTCCAGGGGCTTTCACTTCCAAACATATTTATAGCCAGAGTTTTGTCTTCCAGTGAGAGAGAGAGAGAGAGAGAGAGAGAGAGAGAGAGAGAGAGAGAGAGAGTGAGAGAGTGAGAGAATTATTGGCCTTTGCTTTGGTTTCGACGGCATTTGAAACCCGGTCTTGTTTTCGATCCATGAAGCTTACGAAAGTGAGATGAAAAAAAATTTTGATGTGTGTGTCAGTTTTTACATGACTTATATTTGTAAAGATTGGTTGCTTTATTTCTGTTTAGACATTTTCTGCTTTATTTACTGGTTCTGGGAGGGGAAGACCGAGGATGAGATGTAGGGATCGAGTGGAGAAGTATATGAGAGACGGGGGGGGGGGTGAGCTAAATGGCAGGGGACAGGGCGACATGGGGGTGATTTGTTTGTGGCCTACTGTACCCCTCCAGTTCGAAAAACACCCCTTTACCTACATAAAACCGTCTGGAGGTGGCATGAATTAAACCCAAAACACGTCATTGGATTGAAGGAGTTATATATCTAAAAAAAAAAAAAAAAGAATGGAAGTCTGAAAAATTTTGGACATTATATACCATCCTATCTTGACTATAGTGTTGAAAAAAGGACATAATATCAGGTCCACCGAATGTGAAATAAGTAAATAAAAGGAGAAAGAAATAAAAACAAAATAGACGGAATTATACTACTCAAGTGTTCCTTTTTTCACGCTAAAAATTCTGCGGTATTTACACATGCATTGATTCTGGAAAGTGTGTTAGTTTCAAAGCGTGTTATTACTGTTCTTATTTCTTCAAGGGCTCGATATTGACTCAGCACATCGATACACAGAACTGGGAGAAAACATGCCATTTTAACACCTTGAACCCCATGACATCCTATTACTTTATTCTTGTTCCTTCTAGACGAGGAGCCGACAGGTGCTACTGCGCATCCTGTGTCGAGGGAAGAAGCTGCGGCGTCCACCCTATACAAACCTCCTCAGATTTCCTTGCACCTCTCCGTGTGGAAGGACACTGGTACGACTTCGACGAGGCTCTGTCTTCTACAAAGTGGCACCAGTTTTGTACACGGTGAATGTACTGTACTGTACCAGGCAGGACGGTCCCAGGTGTGGTTGCATACTGTGGTCTACGGGACTGCTCGGCCACACAGAACAGGGTTAAAGAAGAAGAACAACAGCAACAACAACAAACAACAACAACAACAACTACTACTACTACAAACGACAAGAACAAAAACACCTTCCAGACGATGTTCTTCAACTCGGGAAACATTTCTTTTACTAAAGAGGTTAATGAAGGCCGCATCCAACCTCTCTAAAAAAAAAAAAGATAATAATAAACATTCACATAACATAATCGTGAGAAGTAGGACGAACAACGTGAAATATGCCATGGAGTGAAGGGGTCAAGTCCTCCAGTACGATGACGCACTTTCTCTACCTTTCCTGCCACCAGACGATTTTATTCAGCTGCGGAGAGATTTTTTGGGGCTTGAGGGGTTTGTTACAGGCTTCAATAACCCCTTCACCGCAACACACACCCTAGAAGCAGAATCAAATCGTCTGCTGCCAGTGTATTGTCATCTGAGGGAAGACCTGTAGCCTCTCGCAAGTCAGGTGATGGCCAGGTGGAGTCAGACTGGAGTATAAATTTCACTATTAACCAAGAAGACTCATCCCTACCCCCCTAAGTCTCACCGAATTACATACAGACCATAACTCAGTCCTCAAGTCGTGGAAGTGAACCAGCTTTGTCAGATGAAAATGAACAGACTATAGTGGTAGCGTTAATTTGAGAGAGAGAAAAAGGGGATTAATATTAAGAATCTAGAGCGTCATTCAAAAAAAAAAAAAAATCCAAAATAAACACATCTCCCTGGCAAATATGTTACAATAAATAGCTCCGTTTTCTTGCATTTCATATATCTCTCCACGTCAAGGATGAGAAGGAGGGATGAGGTGGAGAGGTAGATGAGAGAGCGATGTGTGTTGGAAGGGAGCGCAGCGTAAAGACAGGGGACAGGGTGACATGGAGGCGATTTGTTTGTGGACACCCCTTGCAGGATTGAGGCGTTTGGCTATAGGTAGATAGACAGATGAACAGATAGATGGACAGACAGACAGACAGATAGACAGATTGACAGAAAGATGGTGTTCTTGCCTTTCTCACTTAAAATTTCAATCTAATTTGGCTGTGAAGTGTGTGGTGGCCGTATGAGTGAAGATCAAAGAATAAACAATCTTAGGCACAACTCAAGCTTAGGAAACTTTATAAATATGGTCCCTTGGCTACCACCGGCATAGAAGGCGCTGTAGTCCTTTCATCTTAACTTGGCGGGGAATTTCGTCCTTTTGCGGCTCGTTCTTCAGTGGCTGAATTAGTCAAAACTACAGCTCGACATTCTATACCACTTCTTCGTGACTAGCATCGCATTCTAGTGCTCATCTCTACAGCTCAACATTCATGAGACGACAATTTTTCGCCAAGTTAAAGTGAACAGAGTATAAATTATATGAGATTGAAGTGTGGGTAAAACCTTACTAAAGTTCTTTTATTTTAACTTGGCGAAAGAAATAAGGCAGACAATGGACTTTACATAAATTTTTTACTTAAATACGTATGGGTGCGGAGGGTGAAAGGTGTGAACGTTGAGGGTAGAGTTGCGAATGGCAGATCGAAAATGAGTGAGATGAGGGCATAGATGTGACCTCAGGGATATGGGACTGAATAGAGAAGCTGCTAGAGATCGAGCAGCATGGACAGTTGCCGGTAGATGGCCAAGGCTGACGCACGCAAGCATACTGGAGCTTTATAAACGAAGCGAACGATAAAGAAAGCGGAGAAAACACGAAACACTCGAATGTCCATCCCAGCCGGGCGACGTAAGATGAGGGGCAAACAAGCCTTGTCTAAGAGTCTGACCGGCCCGAAAATCGCACCCTGGTTCTTCTAGTTGCGGCCTGGATGTGCTAACCAATGCACCACCGGCTTCCTCTTGCAGCTCGCCGTCAGTCGTGGCCGCACCTCCTTCCTGTCCTCTTTGTTGGCGCCAGGATGAATGGGAGGGGGATTGAGGGAAGGAAGCGAGGGGAGGGGGAAGGAAGGAAGGAGTGAGGGAAGGAAGGGAGGGGCGGGGGAAGGAAGGGAAGGGTGGGGGAAGGAAGGGAGGGGTGGGGGAAGGAAGGAAGGAGTAGGGGATGGAACTGAGGGGTACGGAAAGGAAGCGAAGGGTTAGGGAAGAATGGGAAGGGTGGGGGGAAGGAAAGGAGGGGTGGGGGAAGGAAGGGAAGGGTGGGAGAAGGAAGGGAAGGGTGGGGGAAGGAAGTGAAGGGTGGGGGAAGGAACTGAGGGGTGGGGGTAGTTGTTGTTGTTGTGTTTGTTAGGGAGAGGCGGGGGTAAGTTAAGAGGGGCGGAGGAAGGAAGGTAGGGGTGGGGAAAATGGAAAGGTGAGAAGGGGTGGGGGACGAGAGGAGGTGAAGAAGGGGGGGTATCGAAGGATGGTTTGGGGAAGGGGAGTGGCGAGCTGGGAGGGGGGAGAAGGATGGGGATGATCAGAGGGGGGGGGTGTCGCATCTCAGAATTTGCGCGTCTGTATATTACTTATCTGTAAAAATGAACTGAGAAAATAAAGAGTAAATAAATAAAAAAGTGGCTTAGTGTTCGGGAGGGGGACTTGTGTGGATGGTCCCGGGTTCGCATCCAGTTGTTGAAAGGGAGAGATCGGGAGTTTATGATATGATTTCGATTTTCTCAAGGTCCACTGGCGGGCATTAACGACTCCTATATCAGTGCAGTAACCCTGAAGAATAGAGAGAGAGAGAGAAAGAGAGAGAGAGAGAGAGATGAATGCGGCTGGAGGGGCCCTGTGGAGGAGAGTGAGGGCGTCTGAAGCAATCTCAACCCGTTTTCTATTCAGGGCGTCTTGGCTCACGAGGGGAGACTGAAAGAGAAGGATCCACAAACAGTCCTCAAAAATCATATATCTCTTCCTCTTCTCTCAATCTTGCTTCCTTCCTACCTTCCTTCCTCCCTTCCCCTCTTCCTTCTTCTTCTCCTCCTCCTCCGCTTCCTTGTCGGAACTGCCCCTTTTTCTTCCCTCGTTTTCTCTTTGGTCTGGCTCTCTTCCTGCCTGTCTGTGTCTCTCTGTCTTTTGCCTGTCTGTCTGTCTCTAAACTTAATCTGTGTTTGTGTCTGTCTGTGTGTCTTCTGTGTTTGTCTGCTCTTTGACTAGCTTTTTTTTTTTTTTGTCTGTCCGTCTATGTCTCTGTTTTTAATCTATATCGTTTTTTATTATTTGTCATTCCGTCCCTCATTTTCTTTGTCTTTCTGATTGCCTTTTGTCTGTCACTCCCTCTGTTTCTTTTCGGTCAGCCTGTTTCTGTCCTGTTTCTCTGTTTGTCTTGGTCTGTCTCCTGTCTTTTGTCCTTCTCTCTGTGTCACTGTCAGTCTCTCTGTCTGTCTTTCTCCCTTTTCTTTATGTGTCCCTCTGTCTTTTGTCTGTTTTTTTTTTTTCTGTGTCTTTTGTCTCTTTCGGTCTCCTGTCTGGCCTTTCTTTTGTTTGTCTTTCCTATATATTTGTTGTCTTATCTCCAAAGCTTCAGTTTTCCCTTTTTCCTTACCATCTCCTTATTCCTTTATCCTCCAGCCACCTCATTTTCTTCCCTCTTCTTTTCCTTTCCTCCTTTTCTCTTCCATCCTATTATCATTCTTTTCTTTCTGCCTTCCTCTCTCCCTTTCCCTTCCCTGCATCTTTCTCTCTCTCTCTCTCTCTCTCTCTCTCTCTCTCTCTCTCCTTTTTTCTCTCCCCCTTTCCTTTGTCTCCAACATTTTTATCATGCGTCTATTGTCATTGCCCCTCTCATCTCCTTCTCCCTCTTTTGCTCTCTCTCTCTCTCTCTCTCTCTTACACAACCAGCTACCCAACCAATTGTATAATATAACCTGTAATTCCTAAGGCCCTAACTTTAACCCGTAATATATTATGACCGCCTTTATAAAGCTCTTGATAAGCTGCCTCGTAATGTGCCTTAACTTATGGCGCGTGGAATAACAACTAATATATTCACTTCTTTAGCAACCACGAAAGAGAGAACTGAATTGAGATTAACCCCTTCATCGATATCATTATTATTTTTTACAGGAGCCTGGTACAACTGTATTTGGATTTTACAGTACAGTTTTGGCTTCTGGTACAACCTCATTTGGATTATGGAGTACATTTTTGGCTTCCTGGTACATTTGGATTACGGAGTACAACTTTGGATTCCTGGTGCGACCGCGTTTGGAGTATGCATTACAGTTTTGGTTTCCTTGCCCATATGAAAGCACTGCCATGTTAGATCTTAAATTAGACCTACCAAACTAATTCCTCCCTTCTGTATCACGTTCTTTAATGGAAAATTGAAAAACCCGGACATCTTTTCCTTATGTAAGGGCCGATAAAGTGTAAAGCTAATACAGGCTTTTAATGCTGTTAAATGACAATACCGACATTTCAAATTTCTTCCATTTTGGCTCCAGACTTTCCTATCGTTAAAAATACCTTAAAAATTTACCCAGAATTACCCAAAACACTTTACTTCCTCCATATCTTCATCATTTAGACTTATTCTCCTTTCGTTTTGCTCTTTTTCTCTACTGCATATCATAACCTTGATCTTTCTTTCATTTACTTTCAGTTCAAGGAGTATGAGTTAACTGAGACACATTATTTTTTTCTTTTTTTCACCAAGAACGTGAATAATAAGTGACAGAAAAATAAAATGTGGTGGACAATCCCTCATAAATACGAGTATGTTTAAAAATAAATCAAGTCACCAGCCGTCCATTCACCACCCCTCTATTATTTATTAGAGATCTGTGCCGTATATCAAGTCCTATTCACTCCTGTGCTGACGATTCCACTCTTCAGTTCTCCTTTCGCCTCTCTCAGCGTCCACCCCAAGTCGCCGCCCTTCTCACGTGATAATGTTATGGTACACTTAACTTTTGGTGTATTTATTATAACACACTTAAGTTCTGATGTGTGTGGGTCACCTTCGACTGGCAGACCCTTTCCCTGTGCACCGCCAAAACCAATCACTTTTACTTCTTAGCTCTCATCATTTCCATTTCACATGTCGCTCGAAATATTCCTTTCATCTGCTCCTTACTTCTTCTCCATCTGTTAGTATTCTTCCTTTCCCTTCCCTCGCATATTCATACTTTCTTCACCCTCCCTTTTTTTTTACATTTGCACATCTCATTTTAAAACAGATTTTCTTTTTAGAGTACTTTACACATCTCGCCTCTCCTTTCTCACATCTATTTCTGTCTCTTTCATCTGCATTATTTATTTCCTTCTCCCCCAGAAGCCATTCTACTCTCTCCAACATTACCTGCTCTTTCCATCTCTTCTCCTTCCCTCCTTTCTTCTCCGCCTACGCCCCTTCCTTTCATTCCAGTTCATTCAAATCTCTCATCATTTCTTCCATTTTCTTCCCTCCCCCTCTCACTTCAGTCTCTTCCTTTTCTCCCCCCTCCTCCCCAACAGTCTCTCTCTAGCTCTTCTGTCTTCTCCTCTCTCCTCTCTTCATTCTATCTCTCCATCTTAGTTCTGCTTCTCAAATTCTCTCTCCGTCTCTTCCATCTTCTTCCTTTCTTCTATTTCCTCCTTGTCTCATCTCTTTTCTTTCCCCTCGCCTATTCTCTATCTTCACTCCCACATCTTCCTATTTTCTCCATCTTCTTATCTTCCTTCTCTCCTCTTCTCGTTGTCTTTTCCATTTCTTTGCACTCCTTCCCATACAATCCTCCTTATTCCATCCTCTCTCCCCCCCTTCTCCTCCTCTGCCTTCCCTTTCTTCCTTTCTCTCCCCCCTCCCACATTCACTCCACTCCCTCTCCCATCCCTCCAAGCCCCCTCCTATATCTTTCATAGTCTTTCCCTCCCATGTTCTCTCCTCTCCCTCCCACTCTCCATGTCCTCTTCTCTCCTCTCTTCTTCTTCCGTCTCTCCCTTTTTTCTCCCTCCTCCAACCTTTTCTTCCCTTCTTTCCTCTCACATCCCCTTCCCTCTTCTGTTTTCTTCCTCATCCTCCTGTTTCTCCCTTGTCCTCCCACTCCAACACTCTTTCTCTCCTCTCTCCATCGCCCCTCCCTAATTCTTCTCCCCTCCCATCTCTCTTCTCCTCCTTAACATTTCTCTTTACTCCTCCCCTCTCCCACATTCTCTCCCCTTCTTCCATCGTCCCTTCCTATATCTTCTTCCCTTTTCACCTCTCCCATCCCCCTTCCATTTCTCTCATTTCCTCCTCCCTCCCCCATTCTCTCCCTCCTTCCCTCTCACGTCCCTTTCACCATTCTCTTCCCCCGTTCTCCCCCTCTCTCCCTTGCAGGTCCCCCCTTTCACCCTTTCCTTGCCTCCTTCCACGTCCCCTCCCCATCTCCCCCTTTTCCCTCCCTCATTCTTCCCCTCCCTCTCCCCATTCTGTCCCCAACCCACCCTCGTCGACACACATGACTTAGTTTTTACTTTACGTCCACCATCTCAGTATTTCGTCCCACTTACTGCCACCAAAATTGTCAGAGAGCACCGTAAAAATATTTCATCCATTCCTTAAAACGCCGACGCCCTCTTTTGGGTTTTAGGAAGGTTTTTAGGAGGTGGAGGGTGAGGGAGGGGGTGTGTGGGGGTGGGGGTGGGAGTGGGGGGTGGTGTGTGTGAAGTGGGGGCGTGGGGGCATGAGGTAGGGGTAAGGAGGGTGGGAGCAGAGTGAAGTTGGGTGGTGGTGGTGGTGGTGGTAGTAGGGGTGGCGGTAGTGTGAGGGTTGGGAGTAGGGTGGAGTGGGGGGTTGGGTTCGGGGTTGGGGATGGTGGTGGGGAGGGTGACAGAATGGAGATTACGTCTTTTGGAGGTCAAGGAGTTTTGAGGTGACTTCGGCGTGTGAGAGAAATCGGTTCCAAGATGAGATTTTGTTCATTGTGAGGCTTGTCTGTCTGTCTGTCTGTGCTTCCGTGTCTGTCTGTCTGTATGTCTGTGCTTCCGTGTCTGTCTGTATGTCTGTCTGTGCCTCCGTGTCTGTCTGTCTCTGTTCCTGAATCTGTCTCTTTGTGCTCGTATGTCTGTTTATCTGCCTGTCTCTGGGTGCTTGTGTATCTGTCTGTCTGTTTCTGGTCTTTCTCTGCTTCTCACCCCTCATTCTTTGCTTGTATATGTCTGTCTGTCTGCTTTAGAATCCGTCTGTCCATCTCATCTTCCGTATCCGTCCGTCTGTCTCTCCGCTACCATATCTGTCTCTCTGCATTTAAATCTATCCATCTATCGCTCCGTCTCTCTCAAAGCACGGCGGAGGGAACAGCTTTTCACTGGGGTTCTGCTGGTGCTGTGAATGACCCTGTGAAAACTTCCATCCCTATGTTAATCCGCTCCATCTGGCTTTTCACTTCTGCCACGTAAACATCTCGCCCTCTTTGCCCTGAATCAACTTATGCCTGGCGAAAGGAACAGAATTTTGCGACTGTAATGGCTTCCTGAATACTGCATTTTTGTGTGGATATACCTCAATATACCCAAAAAACTGCTGTGTATTCCAAATTTGCGTTTCTCTGCACATGTGGTTGATTTAGGGCATCGAAAAAAAAAAAAAGATTCTTTAATTTGGGTTTAAAATTTGTATCACGCCTTGCACAGAGATTCAGATAAAAATAAATCTTGGTTTTAAGAGTAAAGAAATAAAGAAAACATTACGTGAGCTAGAACTGCTGATTATATTTGTAAATTACACAGGATAGTGATGAGAATGGTAGTAATTCAATTTTGGATCTAAGGACTGAAACTGTAAACATAGGTATATATTGGAGCACACACACACACACACACACACACACACACACACAGAGTGATATCCGATAGATCACTGACTCAAAGCAACAATCTCTCTCTCTCTCTCTCTCTCTCTCTCTCTCTCTCTCTCTCTCTCTCTCTCTCTCGTAATCTCAGACTCTATCTCTTTCCTGTTACCTCCATTTCTTGCTCCTGTCTCTCCATCTTTTCCTCCATCTTTTTCCCTCCTCCCTCGGTCCTCCATTTCCCCCAGCTAAAAATGTAAGGAAATATTACCGCAGATACGCAGACCACACAGACCTAACGGGCCTTTCTGAAGAGGTCCATCTTTAATACTGACAGATAAGACTTTGTATCTAATATGGGAACATGTGAAGCAAATTTTAAAGAAAAGTCTGAAAATAGTACTAAAAAGTGAAGCTACTGTGCAAAAGATATATGGTAAAATCAATGCTCATAATCACACATATTTTACGGATGTATTTTCAAATGGGAGAGCATCTCTAGGGGCGGTCCGGTCAGTCAGTCGCACGCTAAGGATTTTCACACAGGCGCTTCACTCTAGGTCCCATATGGTCCCGCATCTACCTAGCACTGTTGTACTTTTTCAGATGCGGGGACATCTCAGGGAGCGATCGTGTCCGTCTGTCTCTCACCAACTATTTTCAGAAACAAGATAGTTCAGTTCCGCTGACTTCCGTGTGCATGCGCGTGTGTATGCAAAGAATATGTCTGCTCCCCCCCCTCTCTCTCTCTCCAATCAAAGCCAAGGATCAATAAATTCTGTGACAAGGATAATAAAGATGAGATAAAGAGAAGACAAAGAGATTGGAAAGGATGATGGGGCAAAGGCTGAGGTAGAAGCATCACATCGACACAACCTAAATATAAACACACACACACACACACACACACACACACACACACACACACGTATGTTATAGTAATTTTATCTCAACCTGGCCTAGAATTTTGCCCCTTTGTAGCTCAGTGGCGTAATGAGACACCACTGTGGCTCCATTCAACAGCACTTCTTCATGACTAGCATCATATTCTGGTGTTAATCTCTTGCTACAACTCGGTAATCAAGAAGGAAAGAAGGTATTTTTAGGCCAAGTTAGAATAAAAGGGGTATAGTAGACGTGGTTTATTCATGCTTAAAGAGATAAATAGTGTGGATCAGTAAAGAAGATGTATTTTTATTCATGCATACATGTTACGGTCAATTTTCAGTTCCGTGTCGAAGCATGCATTGTGAGAGTTGGTTAGTAAGTGCATCATCAGCTTCATTCATCCAGCTTAGCAGTAAAAGCAGTGCAAACATTAGACTACCAGTTTCATGCTGTTATTGCTAGAACTTCATATTAATTAAAAAAAATATATATACATACATCTAAAGGAAATATGTAAATCTCATGCAAAGGAGGTTTTTAAGGTCAACATTAATTAGGAAAAAGACAGAGCAAGAAAATAATATGATAATCCCATGCACTGGAACACAATAACAACATGCCGATACTGCCTTTATACCTCAGAGCTAAAAATTATCGAACATAGAACATGGCTGAAAAATCTACCAAACTACGATTCCTCTGATATGCTTTCTCTCATTACCTTTGCTTGTCTACCACTCCCTATTTTCTTTTTCTTTTCTCTCTGGCGCCTTCCTCCCTCCTGCTGCTGCTGCGTCTGCGTCAGGATGGTCACTGAAGGATTGGCGTGTCGGTGAAAACGAGGGACGAAGTGGCGGTGTATTGCTCGAAAACCACAATCTGAGGAACGAGAGAGAGAGAGAGAGGAGAGAGAGAGAGAGAGAGAGAAGAAGTTTAAATTATTCTGGGAACTTATAATAGCAAAAAGAAGAATTATAACTCAATTTCATATGGATTTGAACCGATCTTGGTGGAAGGACTGAAGGTCAGGCAAAGATGAAGTATTTGAATTTTGAAAAGAATTGGCTCAAGCTTAATACTACAAAGGTCAAAACAAAAATTCATCCTTTTCACAGACTGTAGGACGCGGGTATTGCGCTGAGTCTCCTTGGTTACTAATTATTCACCTCTATCCATACACCACTATTCTATGCCGTCAGAATAAGCTATCAAGACTCTTACGGTGCTTAATATTTTGAAAAAGGAGACGAAGAGTTTTGATGGGCTAGGGTATATTTTGCACCGTGTTTTAATATCCATATCTTAAGTTCTGGTGTCAATTATTACAGTAAGATTATTTGGCAAAAGTCTAAATTATCAGTTACTTCGAATCAATAAATACAAACAAACACAGCGTGAAATATCGCTTAAATATCCAAACAAGAGAGAAAAACAAGGGGAAATATCGCTCAGGTAAATTTCCAAACAGAAGGAAAACACAAGGGGAAATATCACTCAGGTAAATTTCCAAGCAGGAGGAAAGCACAGCGGGAAATATTGCTCACGTCAATTTTCAAACAAGGTAATGGTCTCTGTATTATTTTTGCTGACTACTATCGCTGACCATCCCCTGACAGCACTGTGCCCTGTCTTCCATGTTTCCCATTCCTCCCCGTGCGTCAGAGAGCATTCCTTCTTGTGTGTGTGTGTGTGTGTGTGTGTGTGTGTGTGTGTGTGTGTGTGTGTGTGTGTGTGTGTGTGTGTGTGTGTGTGTGTGTGTGTGTGCGCTTCATTACTACCACATTAAAATATTCCACGTAACTCTCATTATCATCAATGCCAGAAAACACAGGTGAAAATTCTGACTGAGATGGTAAATTCATGAACCAATTCCCACTATCCAGTCAAATTTTCTCGCTGGTTGACAGGAAGGCGCAATCAAATCTAACTTATTTTACGTACTAATTTATGTCCGTGACTGTACTGTACGTATGTCCGTGAATTCCTGTAACACAGCAAACACACCACTGTCCCGTATTCTCGTCACATAAGGAGGCTCCCTATCATCTCCTTAGCGATTTATTTTTGGATACGGCTGGTTAATATCCTTTTGTACGTTATTTATGCAGAGTATGATGATGTTAGAAGGATTTATATATCACAGAACAAGTGGTGACATGTGGAGGTGTATGGCATGTGAATCCTATGCCCTGAATCGCACACATAAAAAAAAGCAAAATAAGTCGCTTGGGAAGAAATGTTTGGGAGATTTATATATACACAGAACAGGACAGTCAAGTGTAATAAGCAAAACAAATCGCTTAGGAAGAGGCGTTAGGGGGCTTGTTTAACCTATGTAAACACAGGATAGGACAATCAGGTGTAACAGGTGTAATAAACAAAATAAATCGCTTAGAAAGAGGCGTTTGGGGGCTTGCTTAACCTATATAAACACAGAATAGGACAATCAGGTGTAACAGGTGTAATAAACAAAATAAATCGCTTAGGAAGAGGTGTTAGGGGGGCTTGCTTAACCTACGGGAATGCCTGTCACTCTCCTCACCTCATTCTCGCCCACACGTAAGAGCGGGGCAGGGATGTAGAGGGACTTGGGGGGCCCTTCCCTCCAGTAGCGCCCTAGATTGAACCCGTTGACGAAGACCACGCCCTTGCCCCACGCCCCCATGTCCACCCACGTGTCCCTGGGCGTGTCCGTGAGGGTGAGGGAGGCGCGGTAGAGGGCGGGGGTGGAGAGGGATCCGGTAAAGTTAGTCCATCCCGTAAAACTGTGGGAAGAGAGAGACAGACAGGGTTAGAGTGATATAGAAAATGATGGATAGATAGATAGATAGATACATACATACATACATACCTTTGAAGCTCGTCGAAGTAGTGAAAGTGTGGACAGACAGAGAGATAGGTGGACTGAGTAAGAGAGAGAAATAGAACTGCGACACAGAAATAGAGACAGATAAGCAGCAGAGCGCAGAGAAAGTGATGAGAGATAGACGTGAGGGTAGACAGGGACAGACAGGGTTAGACAGATACTGAGAAGGATATACATAGTGAGAGCAATACACAAAGAGATAACATATACACAAACGCATACAGGACGATTCCATACGCTGAGCCGCCAGAATAGCCCAATGATTTATGTTATTAATGAACTGATTTATGTGAAACCTGATATTTTTCTTTATTTCATTATCATTTATCCACATTTAAAGCAAGTTTGGAAATCAGTCTCTTTCAGGGCTTAAATATAACTGAAGCAGGTGCCGTAGCGAATTTCCGTTGCAACTTATTTACTTTCATGGTTACATTCTGCCTAATAGTGCTCTCTCTCTGTCTGTCTCTGTCTCTCTCTGTCTTTGTGTCTCTGTCTGTCTGTCTGTCTGTCTGTCTGTCTCTCTCTCTCTCTCTCTCTTAGTCGATCAGGTGTGCAAGGCTTAATTTTAAACCCATTTCCTGACGGGGAGTAATACGCCAAATAAACCATCATCATCAATCATCACCATAATAATAATAATAATAATAATAATAATAATAACAATAATAATAATAATAATAATAATAATAATACTCAGCGCTACGGTGGTGAACGCAACAATATTTCACGTCCAGGCTATTGTTTCTTTTTTATTTCAGATATTGAGGAATTTCTCATAGGCGATATTATGACTGACAGTGACCTTTGTTTGAATGTGCGGAGTTTCATTTATATTCGCTCATTATTAACGGATATTTTGGCGCCATTTTAAGGACTCATAAACCACGCTGTAGAGAGATGCATGTAGATAAACAGATTGGTATTTAGGGATACATGGGTGGAAAGATAGATAAACGGGCAAATAGAAGAAATATAATGCTAAATAGATAGACAGATGATTAGATAGATACATAAGGCTAGCAAAAACAATTCATTCCCATCCACCTGCTTCGACTTACACGCCATCTGAACGACCCATTTTCTATACAGCACCATTTTTTTTCTTTTTAGCCCAGACTCGTTTATCTTCATATTTCTTCCATTCCCCTACTTTTCATGTTCCTCTCACCTCTTCCCCTTCCCTCTCCACCTGTTTTTGCTATGCCAGGTTCCAAAAAGTATTGTTATTTTACTTATTTATTTATTTTTATTTATTTATTTATTTACAGTCTAAACTAACTTTAAAATTTGCATGATTTTTTGCTGCATTTTCAAAATTTCAAGACGATTTTATTCTTTATCGGAGTTTCTCTCTCTCTCTCTCTCTCTCTCTCTATTATAGACAGACAGACAGACAAATATATAGACTGATAGACAGATAGATAGATAGATAGACAGATACAGACAGACAGTTAATAGATACAGTCATAGATACAGACCAAAACAGACTGATAGATAGAAAACTAGATAGATAGATGTTATCACCAGAATAAAGAATTTGTTCCTGTTAATATATTTCCTTCAATCAGTGCAGTTATAAGCGGCTCATTAAACAGTAAAGAAATATAGGTGAAACAATGACAATTTTATAATATTCAACTTTTTGTAACATCACCTGCTTTGAAATTACTGCACAGGTAAATTAATTGCACTGGCATACAAAATTCTCTCTCTCTCTCTCTCTCTCTCTCTCTCTCACCTGTGTCATTTATTCTCCAATCATCTGTTTACTCCTTTCTTATACTCCACCTCTTCCACTAGTCCCTCCACCCGTTATCCTGTCAGTCTGCATTCCATCCACATGCACATGACTTTCCACGTACGCTGCATCCACCAGCATCCACACTTTCCCACTGTATTCCACTTCGTTTATTTCTCCACTCCCTTGTCGATTGCTTTTACTCCACTTCTTCCACTTGTTAACTTGTGATGACTTGCATTCCACCAGGTAGCCTATATATTCCACTCATCTATCTCTACCACATCCACCAATACACGCCCTTTCCATATCCATCCACAGTTATGTTTCCCTTCTACTCCACTGCTTCCACTTCTCCATCCACCTGTTAACCTGCGAAAACCTGAAATCCACCCGGCACATCTTCCACTTGTCCACCTCCACTTCATCCACCAATGCAAGACTTCATCACGCCCTGTACGACTCCAAAAACTCTTCCCACATACTCCACCGCTTCCACCGCTCCACCCACCTGTTAACCTGAGATGACTTGAACTCCAGCGGGTACATGATCCACTCGTCTATCTCCACTCCATCCACCAGCACAGGCCCTTCCCACAGCCCCTTCTTCTGGTGGAATTTATGTGGCTGCCCGTAGTTCACTCTCCCCAAGTTCTCCACGAGGATGGATACTTGAGCCACCGCGTCGGATCCCGGTATGGCCAGTTCCTTGTCGCTGGAATTGGGGAAGGAGAGGATGGATTATAACTGGAAGAAGAAGAGGAAGGGGGAGAGGAAGAGGATGGATTAAAACTGGGGGAAGAAGAGGAAGGGGAGAGGAAGGGGAAGGATTAAAACTGGGGGAAGAAGAGGAAGGGGGAGAGGAAGGGGAAGGATTAAAACTGGGGGAAGAAGAGGAAGGGGGAGAGGAAGGGGAAGGATTAAAACTGGGGGAAGAAGAGGAAGGGGGAGAGGAAGAGGAAGGATTAAAACAGGGGGAAGAAGAGGAAGGGGGAGAGGAAGGATTAAAACTGCGGGAAGAAGAGGAAGGGGAAGAGGAAGGGGAAGGATTATAACTGGAAGAAGAAGAGAAAGGGGGAGAGGAAGAGGAAGGATTAAAACTGGGGGAAGAAGAGGAAGGGGGAGAGGAAGAGGAAGGATTAAAACTGGAAGAAGAAGAGGAAGGGGGAGAGGAAGAGGATGGATTAAAACTGGGGGAAGAAGAGGAAGGGGGAGAGGAAGAGGAAGGATTAAAATTGGGGGAAGAAGAGGAAGGGGGAGAGGAAGAGGATGGATTAAAACTGGAAGAAGAAGAGGAAGGAGGAGAGGAAGAGGAAGGATTAAAATTGGGGGAAGAAGTTCATGGTGAAGGGTGAAGGAAAAGAAAGTGTATGGCATGGAAACAGGAGAGGGGGATGAATGAATGAATGAATGAAATAACTCAAAAAGGAATAAATTAAGGAAGGAATGGACTGAGTGGCTGACTGACTACATGGATGAATGAAGGAAGGAAGCAAGGAATGAAGGAAGCAAGGAATGAATGAAGAAAATGAATACAGGAATGAAGGAATGGTGGACCAGACTGACTGACTGAATGCATGAATGAATACCTGTCCAATGTAAAAAGAGATGATGAAAGTGGAGAATTGTGAGCGGTGGATGAATAGCGAATACCACCACCCTGATTAAAGCGAAACCCATTTTTTTGCCCGACATCACAGACCATTTGGCTGGATGATTTCTCGCTTCACTGGATGATTCATTAACACTCTCTGGATCCTAAGACTCTCATCGAAATATAAAAATCTGGCGCTAAATGGAAAAAGAGTTGTTCCTAACTTCAGAGGGGTAAAGGTGATGGTATTCGCAGTCTCAGGTGTCAATAGTTTACTCTTGCCTGCACAAAATCGTTTTCCGTGACCTAGAGAAATATATGCTAGAGTTCTTCCCACCTTGACATTATTAACACACTCGGGCTCCTATGACTCACTCTCACCTGAATAAAATCGTCTGGCGCTACGTGGCATAGAATACTAAAATATATTGACCGTAATATTATCAACTCTCTCAGGTTCCTATGACTAACCTTTTCTTTACTGATGTATTTATCTTTTGTAAATCACACCACCACCTGACGATTAACTTTATTGTGCTGAATTTCAGTGGGGATTTACTTGATTAAAGCTTAATCTAACACCCTCCTGCTCGTTATACTTCCCATAAGCTGAAGAAAATCGAGTAGAGGTCAAAAAAAAAAAAAAAAAAAAAAAAAAAAAAAAAAAAAAAGAGGTCACCGAATTCCAGTGGCAGACTCATCAGTAGAATGCAAACTGCCATAATTCACAGTATAGTTATCGAAACAATCATCTTCCCAGTTCTGTCAGATGATGATGTAAAACTTGAGAAATATAGCCAAAGTCTCTTCGTGTATAGGTAGTGACTCGGGTTGTTTAGTTTTTCCATGTTGTATTCACGTAGCCCTGGGAGGAAATTTTTTATTTTTATTTTCAACTTACCAGACAGCCATGGACAGTAATATTAATCCATTTCTTTAATATATAAAAGTAGGACACTCCCAAACAGTATTTTGAGGAGTTTATCGGGCTCTATAGATCGCCGAAGTTGTTGCTCACTGTGTTTATATTTACCTTTGTGAAGTGGATCAGTATTATTGTCCACAAATGTACCTCATCACTCCAAATGCAACACCACACCAGCAACCCACATCCACGCACATCACCCCGCCATCACCCTCATCACTATCGCCTCCCGCAAAAGCCTAATCACCATCAACCCCACGAAAAGCAAAATCGCGGTCAATACCCAGTTCATTTGTGTGGTGTCCCGCATCGGCGCAGACCCAGCCTTCCTTCCCTTCACTCCTGCACGGCTAATCACGGTCCCTCATTCACACGAGTTATTCAGGAGTCACTCGGTACAAAATACTACCCCCGATCCTGTCGCACACAAACGAGGCCTTCCACTCTGCCTGATGAAGCCCTATTTTTACACTGACACTTGATCACTGTCCTCCTTTGCTTACTTTGATGGGCGGATTGTTATTTTGATTCCCGTAATTTTGGTGTTCGTCTCACTTGCTTTGTTTAATGAACCTGATATCATTAGACTAACACACATGGTTTCTGTTGTCACTGCTTAGTTTGACGAGTGTGATATTTCAAAACTTCATAATCTGTCACTGCCCCTTTCTTACTTTGATGTGTGATGTTAATTTTATAGTTTTGGTCACTGTTCAAGAATCTCTAACTCCGTTTGGTGTAATGAAGGCCATATCTAAATCCACATAGATAGAAAATTCTCTCTCAGTCTAGTAAAATGGTCTGGTGACAGCAAGATTTATAAACAATCATCATCTTAGTGAAATAATTAATCCTCTTTCTACAATTACCTTTTCTGTTCTATTCCTCTCTCTACTTCCATAAGATTTCATTAAGCCTGGGAATGATATCATGGGCTGGAGGTTTTAGAAAGAACGGTATTGAAGCCCTTCGGAGAAGAGAGGAGAGAGCATGGAGTGTGGTGCTGTGGGGTGGATGAAGAGACCTACACTGGGGCGTATGGACATGTGGTGCGTGGAGAATGATGAAAAATAGGAAGAAAGAGTGTGTGAAAGTCAGAAAAACAAAAAATAAAACAAAATAAACATACATACATAAATGAAAACTAAACAAGATATAAAATAAAATAAAAATAAAGGATAATGGCTACAGCAAAAGGTCCAGACAATTCCCTGAGAGTAAATTAGTAAATAACGAAGCTGTCACGGGCCGGAAACGAGAAGGGAACATCTGGCACGGCGCGCGACCGGGAATTTTCATAATATCGCGGGAGACAGTCGTGACTTGGCGATTTTTTCCGCGGCGGTGAACTGGTGCGACCGCGAACAGAGGCGCGCGCAATCAACACGGGCCCGGACGGTGGGTATTAGTGCACCAGTTGACCCAGATGTGCCTCGTAGCGGTTATATTGGGGACAGGATCTGCTTTCACTGGTTTAAAGAGAGTCGTTTCAATACCCCTTCCCCCCTCCTTCCCTCCCTGACGATCTACCTTTCCTCTCCCTCTTCCATCTCTTCCTCCCTTCGTTCCCTCCCCCATATCTCCCCTATACCTCCTCAAGCCCCATCTCCCCCTTTCATTCCCTTTTTATCTCCTCCCCTTCCCTCTTCCCTCCAGCTCACCTTCCCCTCCCTCTCTATTGTTTTCTCTCCTCCCACTCGCTTTCCTTGTATGCCGCCTCTCATCCTCCCCTTTCCCTTATTCTCCTCCCTTACCTCTCCCACTCCTCTCCATCCCTCCCCCCACCTCTCTCTCTCTCTCTTTGTTTGTCTGTCTCTTCCATCCTTTTCCGCCCCCACCTCTGTGTCTCACCCTTTCATCTTCCCCTCAATTCACGTTCCTCTTTCCTTTCTGCTCTGTGTGTGTGTGTGTGTGTGTGTGTGTGTGTGTGTGTGTGTGTGTGTGTGTGTCTATATATATATATATATATATATATATATATATATATATATATATAAATTTCTATCTATCTATATATATCTATCTATCTATCTATATATCTATCTATATATATATATATATATATATATATATATATATATATATATATGTGTGTGTGTGTGTGTGTGTGTGTGTGTGTGTGTGTGTGTGTGTGTACATGCATATGTGTGTGCCTCTGTATATTTTTGTGCTTCTACAGGCCTATGTGTATGCCTACGTACATGACAGCACACATAGATCAGAATAAATATAGACTCCTCCCGCCTCACTGTCCTACACGAAATTAAACTCTGATGGAACACTGCCACCATAAAGACCGCCTCAAACTGCCAATCAAACCATAGCCCAGTTTTATTACTCACTGGAATTCTCATTTCCAACTTCATTCATTCATTCATTCATTCTTTCACACACACACACACACACACACACACACACACACACACACACACGCTCTCTCTCTCTCTCTCTCTCTCAATCAATCAATCAAGGGATACGCCAGTTTTATCACTCTAATTCTCACATTCACTCTCTCTCTCTCTCTCTCTCTCTCTCTCTCTCTCAATTTTTTTCTTTTTAACAGTTTATCCTCTCAGTTTATATTCCCTTTCAGCTGAATTCTTTACTCGTTTTCCCCTTTTGTTTCAGTTTATTTTCGTTTTTCAATTTCTTTCAGTATTTTCCCCCCTTTTAGCACATTTTCTTTCACTTTATCTTCTTTTTCACCTTTGCTGTTTTTCAGGTAAATTTTCTTTGTGTGTGTGTGTATTTAACTTATTTTTGTCAACTTAATTCTCCCTTTCAGCTTAATTATCTTTGTTTGATAGTATTCCTCAACAGCGGACATATTTCAGTTGGTAATTAACGTACAGTAACCTTCTTCACAGGTAGCAACGGTATGGCTAAAAGAGAGAAGTGGAATATCTATCTATCTATCAGCCTATCTAACTATCCATTTATAAATGTATGTATGCATATATATATATATATATATATATATATATATATATATATATATATATATATATAAACAGCAACAAAAATAGCAACAGCACCCCCATCCCCATCCCCACCACCACCACCACCACCACCACCACCCCCAACAACAGCAACAATAATAATAATAGTAATAATAACAACAACAATAACAACAATAATAATAATAATAATAATAATAATAATAACTTCAGCACCGCAAAACTGTCCATGGATGAGTTTGATAAAGAAAAACTTGCCACAGCCATTGCCAACTAGAAGCCGAGCTATAAAGGGACCTTGAAGTCAAGGTCACTGATCTTGTCCATATCACCTTAGGTCAACACAGTCAGTAAGTCCACCAAGTTTGGTGGCTCTAACTTTAATTCTGCATGGAAAATTAGGTGACATCCGGAATATCCGGAAAAGTTCCAGTTTTTTACCCCTGGCGATCTCAGAGGATAATCAACCGGTTAGAACCATACCCCTTTCAGCACTGCGTCCGCGTTAAGGCTATATTGCAGTAAAATTTCAGTTTCCTAGATTGAGCAGTTCTTGAGACTGCGTGGCTGACTCATCCTTCTGTGTTCTGGATAATATCCGGAGATCAGGCTGACGGACAGCCACCATATTACGCTAAAAGAAGCGGAACGACGTCAGACTAAGTTGGCCAAATTTGAAGGCTCTAGGCCAAATAGACTTTGAAATATCGCAGTCTTAAGTACTACTACTACTATTGATGATGATAATGACAAAAGCAAGAAAACTTCCTTCAGGGATGTGGAAAGTTTTGACAATGATTACCTCAACTGTAAGCCATCTACCAAACACATACCTTCACAAACTCACTAGAATCAAGCCAACTCTCTCCCACAAACTCACTAGAACTGCTCTCCTTCCATCAAAAAAATCCTGTATCTCACTCTCTGTCCAGCACAATACTCTGTTTACATAAGCACAGTGAAGCAATGTGTTTGTCTTGCCTCGCTTTGCTTGTAATTTCTCAGGGAATATTATTTGCGAGACTAAAGCTGCATTTCTCTCTAGCTGTGTGTGTGTGTGTGTGTGTGTGTGTGTGTGTGTGTGTGTGTGTGTGTGTGTGTGTGTGTGTGTGTGTGTGTGTGTGTGTGTGTGTGTGTGTGCCGGTCTCTTTTCTCTCTGCCTGTCTCTTCTTTGTCTGTCTGTCTGTCTGTCCGTCCGTCTGGAGATCCTTTTATTGAGGTCACATATCATAAGGTGCTACGTCGGGCATTTAACAGACAGATAAACAAAGAGATAGAAAGATAGATCTAGTTAACCATTTATTTAATTTGTGTATATCCGTTCCTAAAAGCCATTCCTTAAGCCTTATTAAAAAGCCACTTAAAAGCCACTCCTTAAACCACACCAAAAATTCGTTTTTAAAATCCATACACACAAGAAACTCTTTAAATCATACAAGCTACTCGTTAAGCCACACAAGCCTCTCGTTAAGCCATCCAAGCCACTCGTTAAGCCACACCAGCCACTCGTTATGCCATCCATGCCACTCGTTAAGCCACACAAGTCACTCTTTAAGCCATACAAGCCACTCGTTAAGCCATACTCACTATCCGTTCCAGAAGCCAAAGCCGCTCACATCGGCCAAGCCATTATAAGCCTCTGTAATGACCTGCCCATCCACCAGCACCTGCGCCATGTCTCTGTGGGAGTGGGTGGGAGTGAGTGGGAGAGGTGGGAGTTAGTGGGAGTTCGTGGGAGTGGTGGGAGTGGGTGGGAGTGGTGGGAGCAAGTGGGGGAGGTGGGAGTTCGTAGGTGTGGTGGGACTGAGTGGGAGTAATGGGAGTGAATGGGAGTGAGCGGGAGTACTGTGTGTGTGTGGTGTGTGAATGAAACCAAACATAAAAAAAAAAAAAAAAAAACACCCACACACACCCTCCCAAATTGCTCGCTTATTTCAGGTGGGTCTGGAAAAGAAAAAAAAAATCATCAACAAGGTACAGTCGCGAGCAAAAATATCGGTCCATTTTTTTCCGAAAATTTATGGATTTTTTTCACTTTCTTAAAAAAAATGTTGGATTCCGAATGAGTGTATTGAAAGTTTGCTTAATTTTGAACTTATTTCCTTTTAATAATGCTTAATTTTGAAAGAGTCTAGAAGAAGCAAATTTAAAACGATAAAATATGCTAAATGGCAAGTGTAAATAAAGGTAAATAATAAAGATATATACTGAAAAAGAAGTTATATTACTGAGGGAGACTTAGGAAGAAAGGAGCATGATAGTAAACGGGGAGGAAAGAGAGGAGAGAATAGGTAAAGGGAACACAGTTTTGAATTTCAGCTCCTACGACTCACTCTCAGCTGAATAAAATCGTCTGGCCTTAAATAACAGAATACCAGAGCTGCCCCGACCATGAGGGGGCTGAAATGTATGCTCTCTTTAATTCTCACCCACTCACCTACCACTCCTTGTTCTGTCATACGCACGCGACACTCAACTCACTCACTCACTCTCTCTCTCTCTCTCTCTCTCTCACACACACACACACACACACACACACACACACACACACACACACACATTCTTCCTCATGCCGGGCCTAATTAAAAACGGCGAGGAAACCTATACAAAAAGGCAAAGAAAAAAAAAATCCCCAGGTAAACCAGAAAAATTTACCTTTTCGTGCTAAATAAAAAAAATAAAAAAATAAATCCACCCTATATTTATCAGAGAAAAATTTTGACCTCGCTTGACCTTGACCTTGCTTGACCTCACTTGACCTCGCTTGACCTTGACCTCACTTGACCTCTTAAAAAAACGAAGAAACCTGGCGAAAGAAAATGGAGGGCAAATAATCAGCTTTAGGAGAAGCCTGAAAAAAGCCAACTACGGACAAGCCATCAAAACAACTTAGAAAATAAGCAAGTAAGTAAGTAAACAAAGACGAGGGAGCATCTTCAGGGGGGCGTCCTTTACTCTCTCTTAAAGATGTTTTGCTACTCCTTTCTTTTTTATTACTATCTTTCTTTCTCTCTCTCTCTCTCTCTCTCTCTCTCTCTCTCTCTCTTTGTATTGTGTTTCTGCTTCTGTCTGATAATACTTTTACCACCTCTCTCCTTTCCTCTCCCTCTTCCCTCTCTTTCTCCCCCCTCCCTCTCTCAGCTCATCGAGAGGGGAATGTAAGGGCTGAGTGGGTGTATGTGTAAGCAACTATATCACACACACACACACACACACACACACACACACACACACACACACACACACCCTTAACACAAACACTCACCCCTCCCTCTCTCTCTCTCTCTCTCTTTCTCTCTCTCCTCGGGGCCTACCGCACTCTCTTCCACGTAAGAATTCATAATGAAGAGTATCGGATTCCAGCGAGAGGTGAGACGGAAGATTATTCGCGTTTTCCTCTTCCACCTCACTGTCAGAGATTTCTCCAGGTATCATAAGAAGCGCAGATAAAAGGCGACCCTATCTGTATGGCAAGCAGTCTCGTAGCTCCCACAGCGCAAAAATAAGATGGAGAAAAGCTTAAGACTCTCTAGATTTCTCCATAATTTGTTTGGTTAATAAGGGAAACGTAAGCAGTCCTTTTAATGTGACGATGTGCTCTTTGTTGCTAAATTCTGCTGTCTCTGGACGATTTTATTCAGCTGACAGGAGGCTTAAGGGGTGATGAAAGGTGCTATTAACTTGTCCAAAGAGGAAAATCTCTCCTAAGTTACGTGACAGCGTCTGGAGAGGGCCGCCTTCACGCGTTGGCACCGCTATGACTTGGCGACTCCACTGCCTGGTTATATAAACGTCCTTCAATTTCCTTTCTGTTTCACGAGAGATGGATGGAGAGCGGGGCAAGAGAAAGGGAACCCCAGCCTGTAGTCCACCAGGTTCACGTTCAGATGAGCCTGGAACCACACACACACACACACACACACACACACACACACACACACACACACATCTCCCCCTTCCCCACACACACGAACACAAAAGCACATACACATACCCCTCTCCCCCATCTGCATCCACCTGCCCACACTCACCTGACATGTCCCTTAATTTTGAGTGTGGTGTTAGGCGCAGGTAGGAAGGCATTGGTGCTATATAAGATGTAGCCGTGAGCCTGTCCATTGTCGCTGTTAATGGGTAGTTCCTCCATACTTAAGGTGCCCTCGTTAGACTCAATGCTTTGGTGCTGGAATTGGAGAGGAAAAGGTGGTTGGGTTGTTTGGGGGTTATGGTGGGGGGAGAGAGAGAGAGAGAGAGAGAGAGAGAGAGAGAGAGAGTGAGTCACTGGGAGGTTTTGGTGCCCCAGTAATGAAATAAGTCTCTCTCTCTCTCTCTGGGTAGATAAAATAAAATAATACATCATCTATCCGGTCAAACACCGGGTATTTTGGTACATATAAAAAATGAAGCTTGTCAAAAACTATATATATATATCGAGAGCCAAAGCAACGTCCCACAGAGCTCACAGAAGCTCTA